>NC_139257.1:43108149-43665290 GCF_977018435.1 Lepisma saccharinum | reverse complement strand
TAGGAAGAAGCAATCCATTCCTTTGTGACGACCTTGCGTGAAAAAATTGCGAATTTCATTTTGATTTTCCAGAATGACATCGTCGAACACAACGACTGAATTTTCACGACAATCGTCGAGTGGTTTTATTTCCGAAGCGAACGTTGCAATGTCCAGACCATCGTACAGTTTCATCAGTTGCTGGTATTTCGCTTGTTCGAGACTTTTCGAAAATACGTAGAGGTGCCTGTTCTTCCAATCTAACCAATTCGGTGCGAGGAGAAAATTGTCCACGAGCAGTGTTGTTTTCCCACACCCTGAAGGGCCTACGATTAGACAACGGATGCTGTCGGGAAGCAACTCGCCGTTTCTTTTCTTCTTTCGATTTTCCGAATCAGGTAGACGTTTCACGACATTCCACGTACTTACAAGATCACTTCGTTCGCGTCGATCCAACTCTTTTCCGGAAGCCCCAGCCATTTCACCAATAGTTTGTCACCTTTTCTACGCAATACTTTCTCGATGAGGTACGTGTTAGGATGTTTTGTTTTAGAGAGTTCCTCTTCGTAAAATCTTCCTTTCAAAATCTCGTTGCTACTATCTTTTATTATATACGTGTGCCGGTTTCCGGGTAAAACTCGAACCACCGTAAAAAGTTCTGTACTCCAATTTTTTGTGAATCCCTTCTCGAAGGTGCGTTTGAATTTGCTGATCCTCACCTGGTCTCCAATTTTGAATTTTGATTTCTTGGTAGTGGTGGGAGTGTACTTTGGACAGTAAACTGTAGAAATTAAACGCTGCTCGTCGGATTTCGTAACGTCAGCTGGCTTCATGCCTATGGTTCTGTGTACCGTATTATTATAGGTGTCGACGAGTTCCGGCAGTATGTCGACCCATTTGTAATTTCCTCGAAGCGTGAATTGTTTCCACATGTGTGTTTTCAAGGTTCGATTAAATCTTTCCACGATGCTGGCTTTGATGTGACTGAAGGTTGAATAATGTCGAATGTCGTGTTTCCGAATAAACTTTTGGAATACGGCATTGTAAAATTCTTTACCGTTGTCTGTTTGCAAAAACCGAGGTCGTCTGTCGCTTTCGCGAAAAATTGTCTTGAATGCTTCCGTGACGCACGTTCCTGTTTTGGCTTTCAAAGGTAGAGCCCATGCGAATTTCGAAAACGTGTCTATGACGGTGAGGAGGTACTTGTTGCCCTTGTTCAATTTATGCACATTTTTTAGATTGCCGCTACTCATCTCCACGAGGTCACTTTGCCAGAGGTCATCGATTCCCTTGGTTACCACAGCTAAACGTTTGTAGTTGCGGCGTGCAGGTTTATGCAATTCTTCGACGATGGCTTGCCTAGACATTTTTTAGAGATTACGTTTGAAGAGAAGCACCAGCGTGATGGGATTCAAAGAGGGTGGCACTTCGCTCGTGTTTTGAATGATCAGCTTATCGCCGGCACTCACGTCGAAAACGGTGAGATCTTCGTCTTCGTGTATTTCATATATGTTGCGCGTTTCGTTCCAACGTGCCAGAGGAATGTTTCCTGCTTTCTGAACACCACGATTCGATATCAAGGTCATGGTGGGGACGCTAGCTTTTCTGCCGTGAGACCAGTACGAAAATTCGTTTACCTGAATCGTGCCATCGAGGAGAAACTTGTAGTACGGATGATAAGGATGTAACATGTACAGTTTGTTACCTTCGACGAACGTGGAGATTCTCTGTTGATTGGGTACGCTGTTGATTTCGATGGCTTGCAGAGAATGTAGTTTAGCGAATTTAGTATCGACGCTAACAAGGTTGCTGTGAAGCTGTCCCAGTGTATTTTGTACGGGCAACAAATGTTCGACGATGGTATCCGTTACTGTAGAAAATGACGGTTTGATTTTCACTTCCACGTTCAACTGCTTGTAGTTTTCGTTGAGTTCTTGTAACTTGGCACCGAAAGAGGCCAGCGTCGATTCCTGCGTGGATTCCAACACTCCAACTTGATCTCTGATGTTGACGACGATACTCTGAAGGTTCTCGACTTGATTCAATTTCGAACTTTTCTCGGTAAGATCGTTCACGATGCTTCGCATCTCGGTAAACTGCGTGTGAAGGTCGGCGACGCTCTGCGAAGTGGGCAGCGTCGACACCAGCGAAGCAAGTTCGTCTCGAATCTGTTCCACGTTCGCCGTTTCCGTTTCCAGTCGTTTCAGCATACGTGATATGCTTCTTTTCAAAGCGTGCAATTCTTTGGAGGTGGGGAGATTGGCAACCCTACTCTCGAGATCGCTCAACGAACTTTTGATGTCGCTCGAATCGGATAGTGCCGTCACCGCCGTTTTCAATTTTTCCAAATCTTCGCTCGAAGGTACGCTCGTCCGTAACGATTCCAAGTCACCCTGTATGTTGTCCAGTACGTGATGAAAATGAGCAAGGTTCGATTCGACGTTCAAATTTTCTAAATATTCGATCTTCTGCTGAACCGTGCTCAACGTGTCTTGTATGCTCGTCAACGCACTTGCTTCAGCAGAAGATCGAATATTTAGAAAATTTGAACGTCGAATCGAACCTTGCTCATTTTCATCACGTACTGGACAACATACAGGGTGACTTGGAATCGTTACGGACGAGCGTACCTTCGAGCGAAGATTTGGAAAAATTGAAAACGGCGGTGACGGCACTATCCGATTCGAGCGACATCAAAAGTTCGTTGAGCGATCTCGAGAGTAGGGTTGCCAATCTCCCCACCTCCAAAGAATTGCACGCTTTGAAAAGAAGCATATCACGTATGCTGAAACGACTGGAAACGGAAACGGCGAACGTGGAACAGATTCGAGACGAACTTGCTTCGCTGGTGTCGACGCTGCCCACTTCGCAGAGCGTCGCCGACCTTCACACGCAGTTTACCGAGATGCGAAGCATCGTGAACGATCTTACCGAGAAAAGTTCGAAATTGAATCAAGTCGAGAACCTTCAGAGTATCGTCGTCAACATCAGAGATCAAGTTGGAGTGTTGGAATCCACGCAGGAATCGACGCTGGCCTCTTTCGGTGCCAAGTTACAAGAACTCAACGAAAACTACAAGCAGTTGAACGTGGAAGTGAAAATCAAACCGTCATTTTCTACAGTAACGGATACCATCGTCGAACATTTGTTGCCCGTACAAAATACACTGGGACAGCTTCACAGCAACCTTGTTAGCGTCGATACTAAATTCGCTAAACTACATTCTCTGCAAGCCATCGAAATCAACAGCGTACCCAATCAACAGAGAATCTCCACGTTCGTCGAAGGTAACAAACTGTACATGTTACATCCTTATCATCCGTACTACAAGTTTCTCCTCGATGGCACGATTCAGGTAAACGAATTTTCGTACTGGTCTCACGGCAGAAAAGCTAGCGTCCCCACCATGACCTTGATATCGAATCGTGGTGTTCAGAAAGCAGGAAACATTCCTCTGGCACGTTGGAACGAAACGCGCAACATATATGAAATACACGAAGACGAAGATCTCACCGTTTTCGACGTGAGTGCCGGCGATAAGCTGATCATTCAAAACACGAGCGAAGTGCCACCCTCTTTGAATCCCATCACGCTGGTGCTTCTCTTCAAACGTAATCTCTAAAAAATGTCTAGGCAAGCCATCGTCGAAGAATTGCATAAACCTGCACGCCGCAACTACAAACGTTTAGCTGTGGTAACCAAGGGAATCGATGACCTCTGGCAAAGTGACCTCGTGGAGATGAGTAGCGGCAATCTAAAAAATGTGCATAAATTGAACAAGGGCAACAAGTACCTCCTCACCGTCATAGACACGTTTTCGAAATTCGCATGGGCTCTACCTTTGAAAGCCAAAACAGGAACGTGCGTCACGGAAGCATTCAAGACAATTTTTCGCGAAAGCGACAGACGACCTCGGTTTTTGCAAACAGACAACGGTAAAGAATTTTACAATGCCGTATTCCAAAAGTTTATTCGGAAACACGACATTCGACATTATTCAACCTTCAGTCACATCAAAGCCAGCATCGTGGAAAGATTTAATCGAACCTTGAAAACACACATGTGGAAACAATTCACGCTTCGAGGAAATTACAAATGGGTCGACATACTGCCGGAACTCGTCGACACCTATAATAATACGGTACACAGAACCATAGGCATGAAGCCAGCTGACGTTACGAAATCCGACGAGCAGCGTTTAATTTCTACAGTTTACTGTCCAAAGTACACTCCCACCACTACCAAGAAATCAAAATTCAAAATTGGAGACCAGGTGAGGATCAGCAAATTCAAACGCACCTTCGAGAAGGGATTCACAAAAAATTGGAGTACAGAACTTTTTACGGTGGTTCGAGTTTTACCCGGAAACCGGCACACGTATATAATAAAAGATAGTAGCAACGAGATTTTGAAAGGAAGATTTTACGAAGAGGAACTCTCTAAAACAAAACATCCTAACACGTACCTCATCGAGAAAGTATTGCGTAGAAAAGGTGACAAACTATTGGTGAAATGGCTGGGGCTTCCGGAAAAGAGTTGGATCGACGCGAACGAAGTGATCTTGTAAGTACGTGGAATGTCGTGAAACGTCTACCTGATTCGGAAAATCGAAAGAAGAAAAGAAACGGCGAGTTGCTTCCCGACAGCATCCGTTGTCTAATCGTAGGCCCTTCAGGGTGTGGGAAAACAACACTGCTCGTGGACAATTTTCTCCTCGCACCGAATTGGTTAGATTGGAAGAACAGGCACCTCTACGTATTTTCGAAAAGTCTCGAACAAGCGAAATACCAGCAACTGATGAAACTGTACGATGGTCTGGACATTGCAACGTTCGCTTCGGAAATAAAACCACTCGACGATTGTCGTGAAAATTCAGTCGTTGTGTTCGACGATGTCATTCTGGAAAATCAAAATGAAATTCGCAATTTTTTCACGCAAGGTCGTCACAAAGGAATGGATTGCTTCTTCCTAGCTCAAACGTTTTCCAAAATTCCAAAACAGTTAGTACGTGACAACGCTAATTTCATATGTTTGTTTCGTCAAGATCACACCAACCTCAAGCACGTGTACGATGACTACGTAGGCGGAGACATGAACTACAATCAATTTTCGGAACGCTGCTGCTCCCACTGTTGGAACAGTGACGATTTCGGATTCGCGACGATCGACATGACGAGGAAACCCAACGACGGAAAATACAGAAACAAAATCAACGACTTTCTAAACGTTGCAACGTTGTGAGAAACGACGTGTATAAATAACGCTATGACGAAACGAAAAATCGAAGACGAAAATCTCAAGTTGCGAAACTACCTCGCGAAACGCTTCAAAGGTTGGAAATCCGAGAATCGCGGATTCTACGAAGAGAAGAAACGTCAAGATCAACCTGTGATCGATGCCATCAGCGATCTAGGTAAAGAAATTAAAGGCGCCACAGAACAAAATAAAAATTTGATCAACGAACTCGTACCACTTGCAGCTAAAAGTTACACCGTACCCACGCCTATTTCGAGCATTCCTTCAACGCCGTTCGAACTGAAGGACGTACCGCCAGGACGTCGAGCCATAAGCAGCACGTCGTCGTCTTTGGATAAGATCGAGTTGGGACCTTTGGCACGAGACTACCTGAGTACGGGTAAGTTCGACAAGGATGAAGTGTTCGGATTGTATCCCACCATGGAAACCAATGAAGGCGGCGGTGTGGTATGGAAGATTGGGAAATCGAAGGTGACTTTTGAAGGCAACGACATTAAAGTCAATTTAGGCGATAAGAATAGCTGGAACAGGTATCCGGGTACGGTGGGACTGTGGGAACTCGTTGCCAAAAAACAGCCGAAAGATTACACCGACGAAGATTACCAGAGTTACAAGGAAATTTTGATCATGACGGATGCCTTGTACCAGAACAACGACGCCACGCAGAATAGGGTGAAATCGAGCAGCGGCGAAAAATACAGGAATCTCATCAAACCGATTTGGAACCAGGTGAAAACAGGCAGCGGCGTCAAACTCTACAACACCCTACCCAAAGAATTCGTTTGGGTGGACGACGTGCGCAAGCTCATAGACCGATTGTTGGTTATTGCAGGAGAGGAGAATGCAGGCAATCGTAATTTCTACAACGAGAAGGTTGGCATCGTGGACATGATCAGCACAAAACTTTCCAACTTCATCGTGAACGACGACAAGGGCATAGGTTACCTCATCAAAATTATCAACACGCTGCCTCCGAGATTCTGGAACGTGACCGAAGGAAAGGGTCTCGTGAACGACATCATCAACAAGTTACCTTTCGAGATGCATTTACCTGGCTACCAGTACTGCGGACCAGGTACCAAACTCGAGAAAAGATTGGAGAGAGGAGACAAGGGTGTGAATCTGTTGGACGCCGCATGCAAAGATCACGACATCGCTTACAACACCACTCGCACCGATCTGGATGCACGTCACGAAGCAGACAGAAAGTTAGAGCACGCAGCTTTCGAAAGATTCGTTAGCAGAGACGCTTCGCTGGGAGAAAGAGTTGCAGCACTGGGCACCACCATCGCCATGAACACGAAACAAAAACTTGGATGGGGTGTGTAGAAATAAAAAAGTTTCTCAACCCGTGAAAAAAATTTCTTCGGTATATAAATAACACTACGTAAAAAAAAAAAAAAAAACTCCAATTGTGTTTGCCATTTATAAAATGAGTAAACAATCACTAGACGCCCAAGCATTAAAACAAATGCTAAATTCATCAGTCGAATATGTAAAAATTCAGGAATTAGAAGTGGACAAACCTTACACGATAACTTCCGGTTCAATTGTTTCTACCCAGTATGGCCCCAAGGCGCGTCTGTTGCTCAACGCACAATACAGTCTATTTTTACCAGATCGATACGCTGACATGTTATCCGACGAGAAGCTAGCTATTTTAATCGAGAACAAAACTCGAATCGTGTACAAGGGTACAAAAGAACTTCTTGGTAAAAAAACAAAGCACGTAATAGAATTTGTGTAACGACTCTGCGCGAAGTATATCCTTGAAAAAAATTACACGGAACATTTATATATAAATAACATACCAAAAAAATTACACAAAAAAAAATCCTAGAACATATATATAAATAACATACCGTGAAGATAACATATAGAGCATCAACATGAAGCCCAAGGGTGTTGTGTACCAGATACCATACTCCAATCTGAAAAATCTAGGTGCCCTCGATGGGTTACTCACCAAGAAACAACGCGAGAAGAAACGTTCTTGCTTGACGAAAGGACACGGAATGAAATTACTTCTCAGCACACCTCAATTGAGACGCTTGCAGCGTTCGCGAAAACAGCAAAAAATCGGAGGTTTCATATTCAGCATCCCGGCCATCCTGGCAGCATTGGGGGCCGTTGGAAGTTTGGCCGGCGGAAGCGCCGCCATCGCGAAAACCGTCATCGACTCGAAGAAGAACAAGGCGGAACTGGAAGAACAAAAACGTCATAATTTGGCTATGGAGAAGAAGGGGAAAGGTATAACCAAAAAGCAAAAAAGCAACCTCGATGCTTTGAAAAAATATAAAAAAAAGAAGAAGCCCTGTCCAACTTCGATATTGAATCTCTGATCGAACTGTTGGGAATAAGAAACTTCAGGGGTGTTTTCATGTCCGATTCTCTACCCTCTGCTGTGAAGAAAAAAGAGTATGGCGTGGTCAACCTGGACAGTTACAAAAATCCTGGTACACATTGGATATGCTACCTCAAAATTAACGATGACAAAGCATTTGTTTTCGATTCGTTCGGTGGCACACCGCCTGCCAGGTTGGTGAAGTATCTCAGTGTTGCCAACCTCTACTACAATGACAAACGCATCCAGGGTTTCACCGATGTTAACTGCGGCCACCTATGCCTTTCCGTTCTCGCATACATGTCTAAAATAAATAACCCGTCGGTGGAACATTTTCAGAAAGCATTGTGGAACCTGAAACACAATGGGCGTGTTCCATCTCACAAGCGAATCTTCGATCTTGAAACTCACGCTGCACGATGACATCGTCTATCCTAAATCCGTAGCTCTGCGTGCATTCTACAGCATGTACCTCATACCTAACGTCACGCAGCACAACAACAAAATTAGCGTCGGAAGCGAACACATCGTCGTCACGCCAGGTCAATACAATCTTTCCACTTTGCAAGCTCAGTTACCCAAAGGCACGTACCTTTCTCAAAATTCGGTCACGCACAGAGTGGAAATCCTGTCGGCGACGGAGACCATAAACCTGGGCACCATGGGAGAACTTTTAGGTTTCGAGAACGACACCAAACTCGAAGCTGGCATCAAACATACGGCAACCAACATTCCTAAATTTCTGGCCATAGAAACTCTAAACGTTCACTGCAACGTGGCGGAAGGCATGATCACAAAATCCTCGGACGGATTGTTAGGAAGTCACAAGCAGACGGGAATCATAGCCACTTTCAAACCCAGTTCCGAGTTCATGGAACCGATCATCTACACACCCTCTTCGCCGATCTATTTTCCAGTATGTCGCAACCGCATAGACGACATAGAGTTGGTGGTGACGAACGAGAAAGGAGAGGTGGTGGATTTCGCAGGTGCAACGACCACTGCCATCGTGGAGATCAACATATAATAAATAACACACATAGTGAAAATGGAACAAATCGAAAGTTACGAATTGCAATCTTTTCCTCCGAACCGTCGCACGTTCGCCAATCTCAACGAAGCAAACAGGGAGATCGAATACGACGTGGACGTAGGGGATGGGTTCGTTCATCCTCACAGAGCGGACCTCTACCTTCAATTCGACGTGGTGAAGAAAGAAAGCGGAGACGCGTTTCCGCCCAATGCAAATTTGATACTCGTGGACAACTTCGTGCCTCACCTGTTCTCGCAGGTGGAGGTGAGGAAACACAACACCGTCATTGACAGAATCGATTATCCAGGCATCACGTCGACGGCAGTGGGAACATTGAAATTATCCAAAACTGACGCAGCATACTACCAGGCGGGAGGATTCGAAGCGGGGACCAAAATATCGACTAGAAGTCACACGGTGCTCTTTCCCATGCGTCTGCTGCCGGGATTCTTCTCGGACTACAAAGAGATCATGTGGAAGGGGGGATTGCGCGTCACGTTTCGAAGAGCGGCCAACGACAACAACGCACTAATGCGATACACCAACTTGAACGCTGACGGCACGCCGATAGCCAACACATTACCCGAAGCGGCCAAGTGCGTCATACGGAGCATGGAATTGAGAATGCCGATCGTGGAATACGAGACGAACTACGCCCTCAAGTACAAAGCAGAGATCTTGAAGAATCCGCAGGTGCCGATTCACTTTCACGGTTACCAGTGCGTGCAGAAGATGGCATCGGGAAGTCACATGGAATTCGACGTGACAACTCAGTTCAACAACATACAGTTCGACATGCCAGATTTCGTCGTGGTGCTCTTTCAGACCGGGCGCGATAACAACCAGGAAAAAGATTCCAGCAAGTTCGACGACTGCAAGATCAAAAATATTTATCTCAAAAATGGACGCAACGAAGTGTTCCCGCGCGAGAATTACAACCTCGACATGACCAAAGACGATTACCTCAAACTTTACGAAGCTTACACCTCTTTCAAACGCGTGACCGAGGGAAGCATGGACATGTACTACACGCCCAGCGAATTCAAAATCCGCAGGCCGATGTTCGTCATCAATACGACGAAGAGGAAGCAGGTGGTGGTCAACGATCGCACCAACATCAAAATCGTCTGCGAGTTCCACGACGCGCTGCCCGATGATACCGTGTGCAGCGTTATCCTGATTGCAGAGAAGTCTTTCGCGTACGACGTGAAGAACGAGAGGGTTACAGAGCAGTTTTAACAGGTTTAACATCTTTTTCTTGCACAAATAATAAGAGGCGCCAGCGCGTGCACGTGTGTGTGTGTGGCACATCGTTCCCGAGAGAGGTTTACAAAAGTCACGATATAGTGTCCCCGGGACTTGGAAGATTACGATAAAGTGCATTCGTACTTCAAAAATAAGAAAATGCATTATTTACTCATCACGCTGTGTCAGCGCAACAAATAAATACGCGAAACATAATCTACCGATAGGCGCGCGCGCGCGTGTGTGGCACATCGTTCCCGAGAGAGGTTTACAAAAGCCGTGTCCGGATTGGCAAGCGCTCCATCCCGTTCTCCCCCGTTGCTCTCGCGTGCACTCGAAGTCGCGTCCAAGTCGTCCGAATCTGCATGTCCCCTTGTAGTACGGCTGTCACTTTTCCCGCCAGGTGTCAGCCCGCCACCGCGCTCTGGGGCGCAAACAAACATGACAATGATTTCCACCTAACTACTCACATTAAAAATATAACACGCTATTTCATCATTTACAAGTTTTCTGCATTCAGTATTATCGATAAAATATTAAAATATAGAGTTTTACATCCTCTAATCAGTAAATGTTGTCTGTACAAAGTGAAAGTTAGAATATGGCTGCCAAGCGCAGCGTCACAGCGAGTTCAAGCGTCCCTCCGACTCCACGTCTACCGCAAATTCGGACAACAGAGATTGACTGAGTCCCGGATGGAACAGCGCTCTAGGTGACATCTGCTGCTGATTCGGACGGCCACTTCTATTAGTCAGTGTTGCCCATTCGTAGGTTAGCTTCGCCTGTAAAATATCACATGATGAAATATTCTTCAGGTAAGTTGGCAACATTGAACCGCAATTGATGTTACCAGTGTTGTCAACTTCTATTTGTAGGTTAGCTTCGCCTGTAAAATATCACATGGTGAAATATTCTTCAGGTGAGTTGGCAACATTGAATCGCAATTGATGTTACCAGTGTTGTCAACTTCTATTTGTAGGTTAGCTTCGCCTGTAAAATATCACATGGTGAAATATTCTTGAGGTGAGTTGGCAACACTGGCAACATCAATTGATGGCACTCAACCCGTGCACCTTCACTAGTCAGTGTTGCCAACTCCCATTTGTAGGTTAGCTTCGCCTGTAAAAATAACATGTGGTGAAATATTCTTGAGGTGAGTTGGCAACACTGAACCGCAATTGATGGCACTCAACCCGTGCACCTCCACTAGTCAGTGTTGCCAATTCCCATTCGTAGGTTATCTTTGCTTGTAAAATATCACATGGTGAAATATTCTTGGGGTGAGTTGGCAACACTGATCGCCAATTGATGGCGCTCAACTGAGCTGATTACACTAATCAGTATTGCCAACTCCCATTCGTAGGTTAGCTTCGCTTGTAAAATATCACATGGTGAAATATTCTTGGGGTGAGTTGGCAACACTGCGAGAAAGCCTCAAGCAGTGTTGCCAGCTCCTTGCTTGAGGTTAGGTTAGACCCAAAAACAAACCTTGGTGATTTTTTCAAGTGAGGAGTTAGCAACACTGCGAGCGCCACCGAGCGCCATTTTCGGTTGGTCAACCGGGCTGATTACTCTACTCTGTAGGTTAGCTTCGCCTGTAAAATATCACATGGTAAAATATTCTTGAGGTAAGTTGGCAACACTGAACCGCAATTGATGTTGCCAGTGTTGCCAACTCCCATTTGTAGGTTAGCTTCGCCTGTAAAATATCACATGGTGAAATATTCTTGGGGTGAGCTGGCAACACTGCAAGAAAATGGCGCTCATGCCTTACGAGAGAAATCCATTAAGGCGAGCGCCACCGAGCGCCATTTTCGGTTGGTGAACCGGGTTGATTACTCTACTCCGCACAGTATTTATTTCCAGATTGTTAGTCGTATGTGCATCAAGTTTGGTCATTGTGAATGTCCCTAATTAGCTTAGAGACTCCGAAAACTATTGATTCGACAGTAATCTAGGCCATTTTAGACATTTTATTTTTCATCCCCTCTCACCCCCATCCCGTTAGGTGATGTACTTGGAGTTGAATGGCATTGGGAGTGTCACTATTCACCTTAGCGACCCCGAAAACTATTTATTCCACACTAATATCGGTCGTTGTCGATTATTTTTACATGTCACCCCCTCCTGCCCCCCAACCCTAGGGGTGCCAGGGGTGTCTTACCCCCACAGTATTTCTTTCCAGATTGTAAGTCATACGTGTACCAAGTTTGGTTGAAATTGCTCCAGGCGTTCGAGAGTTATGCCGGAACAAACATACATACATATATATACACACACACATCCATTTATATATATATAGATTAATATTGTAGGACTTATACACAAGAGTAATTCTTCTGTGCAAGAACAATAAATGTTAAGAAAAAAATCGCCAGAACCTAGACCCGAATTTCCGACTTCCTACCATTAAACAATTTCAAAGACACCATTCTTTCGTTCTCTAGGCTCTTTACTAAATGTCATAAACTACAGTAGTATAAATACATATTATTGCCTTATTCGTCAGTGTAAACACGTATTACCTATGTGAGGAGAAAAGTATATTTTTAGGAATATGCTAAAGTAGTTGTGATCTAATATACGAGGGTGGTTCAGCATGCTCCGCCCCTGACCCATTTACAGTAATAGTAGAGACTTGTAATTTTATATGTAACATTGTTCATTCTTTAGACTAATATCCACAAAGAATTTACAACAATTTCTCTTTTTGTTACAGGTTGATGATCAGTAAGAAGTGTAGCCACATGTGAAACAATGGAAAAATCTGAGGTCCGAGCAGTGATAAAATATTTCCTCAAGAAAAATCTAACACCGAAAGACATACATGCAGATATGGTGGGAACTCTTGGAGACTCTAGCCCCTCATTTGACCTAGTTAAGAGATGGTGCCGTGAATTTAAATGTGGTCGGCAGACCTGTGAAGATGAGCATGGTGGTGGCCCATCTGCAACGGTGCATGACATGATTTTGGCAGACCGGCGAGTGACTGTCCACCATATAGCAGACACATGTGGCTTCTCAACTGGCAGTGTGCATTCAATTATTCATAATCATTTGTTAATGAAAAAGATCTCTGCACGTTGGGTCCCGAGAATGCTGACGGTCGACCAAAAGAGGACACGTTGTGTGACAAGTCAGAACCTGTTACGGACAATAAAGGCTGACAAGACAAAGTTTTTGAAGAGATTTGTTACAATGGATGAAACGTGGGTTCACCACTTCGATCCCGAAAGTAAACGCCAAAGCATGCAATGGAAACACCCCCATTCTCCACCCCCAAAGAAGTTCAAGGTTCAACCATGAAAGGGCAAAGTGATGGCATCTGTGTTCTGGGATGCAGAAGGAATTCTTTTGATAGATTATCTCCAACAGGGAAAGATAGTCACAGGTGTTTATTTTGCAACCCTAATTGCAGAATTACGTTCTGCCATCAAGGAGAAACGCCGCGGAATATTGGCCCGTGGTGTGTTGTTCCATTGTGACAATGCTCCCGCCCACACCTCCCAAGTTGAGGTGGCTCCAATTCATGCAGCAGGTTTCGAAATTGTCCCTCATGCCCCTTATTATCCAGATCTGGCCCCCAGTGATTTCAACCTGTTCCCGAACATGAAGAAACACCTTCGTGGCAAACATTTTGCCAGTGATTCCGAGGTTATGGATGTTGTGAATGCTTGGTTGCAGGACCAACCACAAGAATTTTTTTTCTGCTGGGATTGAAGCACTGGAAGGCCGATTGGAAAAGTGTGTTAATGTTGCAGGGGACTATGTTGAAAAGTGACAGTGATTTGGTTTTCCTACAAGGGTTTCTTCTATGTCAGGGGCGGAGCATGCTGATCCACCCTCGTACAGTTCATATTTCATCAGAAGATGTATAATGTTGGTTTTGCCTAATGATGAAGTATCCTTCACAAGTCAAATTCTTAGTGGCTCATTGCCCCCATGAGGTGAGTGGAATATAGGAAGAGCTACAAGGCAGTTTCTACACATATAAATCTTCAATTCTTATCTTCAATCATTAAAATGCTGTATCAAGATATAGACTTTGGAGCAGATGGTGAGTATTGTATGGACTTCGTGCAGTCCAAGAGATCACTGCGAACCCCTCAGAAAACGTGACCTGATAAATTGATCAACCATCCAATCAACAACTGATTATTATCGACTCTGATATTATATTTCGATTTGCAAAATAAGTTTGCAATGAAAAATTGCACCATTTTCACCTGAAATTGAGAAATTATTATCTTTTATTTGAACAATTACGAAAGCATCGGTTGAAATCGACCTTTGGAAGTCCAACATTGTCGACGTATATTCCGGTGTACTGTCTCTTTATTACAACAAAGGTAATATGATATTCTACCCTTGTGATTTTACGAACGGGCCTTCCAGATGGCGCAGTGGTAGCGTCGTCGCCTTGTAATCAAGGGGTCCCGGGTTCGAATCCCGGTGGAGGCACATAGTGGTTCGGATCACGCTTTAAACTGTAGGTCCAGTCCTGATTAACCTTACTGTGCATAAAGTGGACTTAAAACAACAAATCAATCAAATCAATTTTACGAACGGCACATACCCTTTACACTATGGCGCTGCGGTGGTCGTCTGACTGCCACGCGGGAGACCCGGGTTCGATTCCAGGGGTGGGCGATCTAATGTCTGAATTTTTTCGGCCTTGTCCCCGCTTAAAGCCGCTCTGGGAATCACCCAGCCTCGAATCAGTGGGCGTAAAGGCGGGATGTTGATCATATTACATCCAAAATGTCCGATTGATTGATTTGCTATTTTACTTCGCTTTTTGTGTCACTAATTTGCAAAGATGGGGATGAGTGATGATATGAAATTGATGAATGGACACTCACAAACATTCATGCCCAGGCCGGGGAGCCGGCCCAAAATGGCCGAGATCGAGAATGTGTGCATCCCTATCCCAACATTTCCTAAATGTGCCTTCATGGCACGGTGCTACATGGGGAACTTTACTTTTACCTTCATATCACAGTGAAATGAAGGTATATTGTTACTATTGGTCCTAGGCCATCTACCACTTTACTCGAAAGAAGCTTTGCTTTGTGACCGTGTGAAAAACAGTGTAGGATACAGGCATCGCGAAGTAAGTAAAGTTTCTTGAGCGTTCGTCATAATCGCACGCTGGATTTTACCCCGGAGTAAACTGGAATTGTAAAGGTGGAAAGCGTTGTACGTGAAGCGTTCTATATGAGGATACACTATAAAATATTTTATAATTGCCAATTTAACCATTGCTTTAAAAGTTGTTCCAAGACAAGAATCATGACCGGGGGTAATTTTAAAGGAATTTACTGCTTTCAATTGAAAAATTATATTTTCTCAAATATTTGGAGGGGGCTGTAGCCCCATCACCCTCCTCAGCGTACGCCAGTGGTGTTAGCGATAATGATGACGTGTAAATGAAGAAGATGAAATTATTGTATGCGAAATCTTTGCAATGTAAAATACCACCTTTAATTTTTTTTTAAATTATTGGTTTCCGATCACGTATTACCGATACACGTGTCAATAATAATTAATAATAATGACATTATTATTATTATGAATAGTAGTAGTGATGCTTTTGGTAGTAGTACTACTATCAAAGACATTATTGTCCTGGTAAATCACGCAAAAATGCGAGTGCTAAAACATTTGTGTTGAAATGTGGTGTGGTTTCAGCACGTTCAATTTCACATTACCTAATAATGGAAAACAAGTACACAAACTACATTTTTAAAGACAGAAAATGCATGACATATATACATATAATTATTTTCTGTCCATATGACATGTAAGTATAACTTTCATGTACATCATATGTTTCACACATGTGCAATATGTTAACGCTAAATTGTGTGAAATTTTTAGTTCCCAATTTTTGCAAACTGAAAACAATATTGATTTAAGAGAGCGGAAATATTTTCACGGGGCGGCATTCTCTTCAACAATATTTTCATTTAGATCGTTCGTTTCTCGGAGCCGACTCCCGCCGCTCTGATGAGGCTGTAAGAAAAGCAGATATTGCGAGCGAAGCAAGCAAGATAACTTTATGAAATGTATTTTTATTTCTATAAATTTTAAAATCTACAACAGCCCTTGGCCGTCTGGAAAAAAAAAAATGAAAGAAATACGTGAAAACCAATTCCATCTTGAGTATCCTTTTGTTCTGTTACTCTTAGAATCTGCTAGTCTTGCTTTTTTTTTTACTTTAATGTTTGCCCCCCCTCCCCGCCTCAGAACCACTGATATATGTTGAGGACCGCGGTTATGAGTGTTTAATTTTTGAAAACAGAATGAAATATATTACTCGATCAAGTATCTGAGCGACGCTCGCTGAGCAAGATTTTCGCTCATTGAGCAGACAGATCATTTTCTTGACGCAGTTTGCTCATTGATCAAAATATCAGTGCCTTTGAATAATCTGTGATGAATGGCTGCGTCGAGTGGACAATATTTCGGTGTTTGAAAAGCTGTTAATTATGGAAATAGAATAGTTGATGTGAACAAAACTGTCGAAATATTCATTTTCACACCCTTGCACAACATTCCAAAACTACGGTGTATATTTAATATTTATTATTTGGAATAAACAACACTTACATTTTAATACAATTACAAAAACTGGAATATTACATCATCTTGTCTTACTTGAACTTCCTCTCTAATTACGCTATATCACAAGCCGTTAATCATATATTTCCTCATTGGTCGCCAACCCGCCGTCCTCATACAGTTTTCCTCTTCTTCCCTTTGCCTCACGAGATCGAAACACAAAAACGCTATATTCTGTGGCTCAAACCTGTGGCGAGCAAGATTCAAGTTCGCTCAGCGATCAAGTGAGCAGCGCTCGCGGAGGAAAGCCTACTTGGCCGTCAAGTAGCTGACCGCTCAGATACTTGACGCGCCCTAGGACTCGAATCCATATACTGTGCCACTATCGTGAGAATCGAACTAGCGAGAACTTCCTTCTTCCATGTTTCGACTCACTCTTTGTTCTTCGCAAACTCCAACTGGCGTCTGACCTACATAGCTCCATCTGTCCACCAAACGTCTTCGGGGGGTCTGTGGCTCGATGAGTGTCAACAACCCCAGTTGCGAAGTAAAAGCTGTAGGGGTAAAATCACTCTCTCGTTACAATGTTGCCAAGCGCACGTTTGTTTTTGTCAGTTGTTTTTATTAGCTTGTTTGTACAGGGTTTGATTGTTTTGTGTACTAATTTTCCGTGCTTTCTGTAATTGTAAACTTTTATCCAGTAACGGCGCTGAACTACTCTCCCCCCCCCCCCGTTTTACAGTACTTTTGGCAACATGCTGTGTATCCGACGTTCATTTGTTTCGTCTCGCCATCAACGTTAACCCCATTACGATTACCTTACACAGACTTGCTCCCTCGAGTAAAACTGAAAATCCAACACGAATGGGATGAATGGTGTGCATATGAAATCCAAAACACAACTACCTACAAGTGGAACGCGCCAACCAGAAAAAGCAACCTGTTATCAACTCTTGAAAATACCTGGTGCAGTGATTGTGTTCACCTTGAGAATGCGCACGGGTCACGTTCACGTGAATCAACATTTGGTAAGAATACACGCGGTACCTACAACTTCCTGTCAATGCGGAGAACCAAGCCAAACAATAACGCATCTGTTTTTTCAATGCCCTTTACGACAAGTCCATCGGAAAACGTTATATAACACCCTACTTCGCCTAAATGTTCCATTTCCAGTGTCAATCCCAACCCTGATAAATCAGCCTCGAACGCCCATCATGTAGGCGCTGTATAGCTTCGCACGAAAACACAACATTTCCATGTAAACCAAAACAACAAGGAAGAACAAAGTGTAACATACACACCAGGATACCCTCCCCTAGTGAAAATCACAAGTAAAAGTGTATAGTGCAAGTGCCATAAGGAACAATGAGGAAGACAACAAGCAGAAGTAGGATCGCATAAAGCAGTACCGATGGCTAGAAACCGCAAAGGATAGGCGGCGTGAGCCAATATAAAGCAACAATAACTGTGACTCGAAAATGCCTGATGTCAGTCGAATAGAATTCAACTGATCGCTGATTCGTTGTTTCCCAGCCGCCAGTTGGAAGTGCTATCAGTCTTCTTAAGTAATTCTAAATCGCTTCTTAGGCAAGCCTATTTGCTAATTAAGTTTTATTCAGCATGAAGAAGTACCCACGTCATCACCTTGACATGAGCAAATAAACTCATGCTTCTTATTGCAACCACCTTGAGTCAGAAGAACACTGGAATTGGACAGCAACGACGGATATTGGCTGAATAATGAGACGTCACCTGTGTATATATATACTCACTCTCTGATAAATCAGAAGATATCCATGATGTGATTAGTGCAAAATAATCACGTGAAGAGAGAGTGATTTGCAATCGCAGGAGCTAATTGATACCGTGGCGATCGTCACGTCCTCGTATTAAGTAAATAAACACCTGACTTTATTCAGCGATAAATTATATTTCCGTGAACCACACACGCCCTACACGTTCAAGTATCTAATTATTCTCTTAATCATTGGAAAATACATTACAATCGGAAGTTCTTGGCTATCAGTAGGTGTGGTATAGGTTAATTATGGTTAAATGTGCGCTTTTCAGTGACTAGCACGCAGTGCTCTGTAAGCAGCTTATCTGAACATCAAACTTAAAATAGACAAAGCAAATCACCGCTTATAACACTATCTGCTGGTGTTATATGTTAAATCCCTGCGTACCGTTTTCATCATTTGGAGAGCATGCTCTTTCCTCCACAGCAATGTTGCCAACTTAGCTCTCTTAGAGCCAGATCTGGCTCTTGCGTTCACTCGTTTGTCTGTGAACTGGGGTGCCCGCCCCACTATGATGCCATCAGTGGATCCTACTCACATAGACAAAGTTTTGCCATCAGTATACATTTTGCACGTGACGTGAGTAGTGTTATATTGGCTGCGTCACCCCACCCCCTCTTATATCACCAGCTACTTTTCTTTATAGCGCGGGGTGTAAGGGGTGACCTTCCACGTAGTACACCCAAATGTCAACCTCACTTCCACGTTAGTGCACCCTGGACTGAAGACTAACGAGGCTCTGGCGACTGGCCCCATGGCCAGTATAATTTTGTTTGTGTTGTCCTGTGTTTGGTCCTTATTTGTGCTGAGTGTTCTTTGCAGCCTCGGCTTTTAACGAAAGTCAGAACATTTTAATATTTTATATGATTTTATTTCAGCAACGTTAGAGTTGTTATGTGTAATGGTAAGGGGCTGGACCCCGTATAGTGTGACGGGTGCAAAGTAGCCTCAGTGCTGACGCACCCAAAATTTTAAAATCAAAAATCAAATAAAATCTTTATAGCGCCTTGGCTGACGTAGAGTACAACACACATGTTTTTGCCGTTGCGTAGATAGAGTGCCACACACGTAAATTTGCCGTTGCGTAGAAACGAATTTTCGTTTCGTCTCCCTCTCTCTTAGCATCACGTGTTCTACCCTGCTCGAAAACCTTCGCTATTGTTGCCATATTGTCATTCCATTCCTGGACACACTCGCGCAAACTTCATTGAAAACAATTGAACAGCGCTCCAGCTCGCGGTTCCCACCGGTCAGCAGGGACGGCAATGTGGCAATATAGCACGGCGTAGTCGTTGCTTCTTTTATGCAGTGCATGTTCATTGGCTAGCTAGTAACTAGTGTTGCCAACTGTAATAATGAAGCACTATTTCTGTCACGGAAGGGGAAAGCAGGTAAATTGGCGGTGAGTTTTGTTGGATTGGAAGCACCATATTTTTATTTTATACTAAGTATTTGACCGGTTTGACGTTGTGTGCGTGTATTGCGTGTGTGTATGTAAAAGTGTGTGTTTGCTAATGAACGTTAAATTCCATAATGCCTCCAGTTCTGTCGAAGTTGAAATCAAAAACCTTGCATAGCCAAGCTCGGGAAATTCTAAGCAATTCAACTCTGGCTCCGGCAGGTGTTCTTGTAGAAATTGCATAGAGGAGGCTGTCATTTTTGCTGCTTAATGCGATACATATTGTTTTCTGTGTTAAAATTGCCATGCTTTGATGGGTGACCAAGTTCATAGCAGGGCCGGCGGAAGGGGAGGGCGAACCGAGCGGCAAAATTTGAAGAGAAGAAAAAAATAAGCCTATTGAAAACTGTGATCGAGCGAGATATTCTTTTGCGCTGAATAGTATTGAAATAGCATAAGAAGTCTCATGATTTATTTTATATTTTGATGTTTTAGTTAGGAATATATTGATTTTCAATTTTCCGTTGCTGCGTAATGACCGGGGGGGGGGGGTCGAAATAGAGCGGCATCTGCCGCCACCTCCCAGGGAGGCAAAATGACTAGCGCCGGCCCTGGTTCATAACAAAAGAAAAAGCCGCGCAGCTTATCGTCTAGTGGCAGTATATGTACTTGTTATTGTTGTCGAAGCGGGCATCCTGTGTAAATGTACAACAAAGGCAACCGACTGTCGCAGATCTCAGAGAGGAAATAATAATACTGTTTGAGGAGGAGTGTTATGGTGCAATTGTAGCGGTTTAACACGTTGGCATGTTATTATCTGCCGTTGCAGTTCCATACCAGTGTATACGGGTTTTGGGAGTGAAAAGTTAGAACGCCACCAGTGCATTAATGCAATGAAAAATAATATATACGTATATATATTTTTTATTTTGTTTGAAATCACTCAAATAAGGAATCGTATGAAGAAGTCTTCTTTGCAGCATTTTTGGTAATTGTACTTATGTGTTAGTTCATATTTTGCGAATTTTTAGTCCATATGTATGTAGCTACATACAAAGCCACTTGTTAGTACATATTAATCCTAGTCCTGGTATAATGCATGACGTTTAAAACTCAACGTTAGATAGACCTGAATTCTCTAATTTTATTGTTGTACGTAACAGCTGTACATCGGAGCACTGCAGCGATTTTTCTATCTGCTCCATTAGCAACACTGCTTTCGCGCATCGCACGGCAGAAATAGCTGTGCTGGACTCTACCAATTTTCGTTTCGTCTCCCTCTCTCTTAGCATCACGTGTTCTACGCTGCTCGCCAACCTTCGATATTGTTGCCATATTGCATTCCATTCCTGGACACACTCGCGCAAACATCATTGAAAACAATTGTGGTTCACACCGTTCGGCAGGGACGGTAATGTGGCAATATAGCACGGCGTAGTGGTTGCTTCTTTTATGCAGTGCATGTTCATTGGCTAGCTAGTAACTAGTGTTGCCAACTGTAATAATGAAACACTATTTCTGTCACGGAAGGGGAAAGGCAGGTAAAGTGACGGTGAGTTTTTGTTGGATTGGAAGCACCATATTTTTATTTTATACTAGGTATTTGACCGGTTTGACGTTGTGTGCGAGTGCTTCTGAACTGTAGTCAATTTACCGAACCCATAGCTGTGTTCAATGTTATCTAATGCTTATAATCAGGGCTAGGATTTATAGGTAAATGCATACTTTAAGTTTGACGAAATATCGCTGAAATTTTGTGATATCTTTGCGAATAGTAATGTTTGTAGTGATTTAAGGTACATTTTATTGTCAATATTTTTCCATATTTTTCCATATTTCTAACTTTAATAAATACTTACTTTTACATATTTAAGGAAAATATACTTAATTTTACATATTTCAACAGGTTTAATTCACAAATTGTTCATATTTCATAATTTTGGAATTGTTCAAAATAAATAAATTATGTGGCTCCAACAGCATTTCAACTCTTGGCTCAGGCACGTGTTCTTGTAGAAATTGCATAGAGGAAGCTGTCATTTTTGCTGCTTAATGCGATGCATATTGTTTTCTGTGTTAAAATTGCCATGCTTTGATGGGTGACCAAGTTCATAGCAGGGCCGGCGGAAGGGGAGGGCGAATCGTGCAACCGCCCAGAGGGGCAAATTTTCAGGGCGGCAAAATTTGAAGAGAAGAAAAAAATAAGCCTATTGAAAACTGTGGTCGAGCTAGATATTATTTTGCTCTTAATAGTATTGAAATAGCATAATAAGTCTCATTATTTATTTTATATTTTGATGTTTTACTTAGGAATATATTGATTTTCAATTTCCCGTTGCTGCGTAATGACCGGGAGGGGGGTTCGAAATGGAGCGGCATCTGCCGCCACCGACTAGGGAGGGAGGCAGAATGACTTGCGCCGGCCCTGGTTCATAGCAAAAGAAAAAAGCCGTGCAGCTTATCGTCTAGTGGCAGTATATGTACTTGTTATTGTTGTGGAAGCCGGCATCGTTTGTAAATGTACAACAAAGGCGACCGACTTTCGCCGATCACAGAGAGGAAATAATAATACTGCTTGAGGAGGAGTGTTGTGGTCCAATTGTCGCGGTTTAAAACGTTGGCATGTTATTATCTGCCATTGCAGTTCCGTACCAGTGTATACGGGGCCTCCCCGATGGCGCAGTGGTAGCGTCGTCGCCTTGTAATCAAGGGGTCCCGGGTTCGATACCCGGTGCAGGCACATAGTGGTTCGGATTCCACTTTAAACTGTAGGTCCAGTCCCAATTAGCCTTACTGTGCATAAAGTGGACTTAAAACACCAAATCAACCAACCAGTGTATACGGGTTTTGGGAGTGAACAGTTAGAACGCCACGAGTGCATTAAAGCAATGAAAAATAATATATATTTTTTGTTTGAAATCACTCAAATAAGGAATCGTATGAAAAAGTCTTCTTTGCAGCATTTTTGGTAATTTTACGTATGTGTTAGTCCATATTTTGCAAATGTTTAGTCCATATGTATGTAGCTACATACAAAGCCACTTGTTAGTACATATTAATCCTAGTCCTGGTATAATGCATGACGTTTAAAACTCAACGTTAGATAGACCTGAATTCTCTAATTTCCTTGTTGTACGTAACAGCTGTGCATCGGCGTACTGCAGCGATTTTTCTATCTGCTCCATTAGCAACACTGCTTCTTGAGTTGTGTCGCACATCGCACGACAGAAATATCTGTGATGGACTCTAAATGACATAATATTGTTTTCCGGGAATATTTTATTTTCGATTTCATGCGACCATTAGTGGATTATTGAGATGGGTGATGCGGCCAGATCTAGATGGTAAAAATTGTCATAACTTTAAAGTTAACCCCTTTGACACCTAAAATCAGGGTGGGAAATCACTGCAGATTGGTGGGGGGGGGGGGAAGGAGCAGACAGACACTATATATATATGTGTGTGTGTCAATTATTAAATAATCAAATTATATTATAAAATGTAATTCCAAATTGAAGATTTTGATGTACTACTGATGCTATGAACAATGATTTGCGTAAGAGAGGAGGGACAAAAATTAATAGACATAATAAGAAGATAATAGTTTCCTGTATAAAATTCACATATAAGTAAGTAAGTATTTATTGCTCGTCTCATGTGCGAGCCATCGGCTGTGCGCACTACATCTACTCGTATTACACAACTATGATTTTCCTTACAGACTACACTTTCCATTACATTCCGTATAGGTGTTAAATAGCAGTTCTGGTCGTTTTTTTCCTTATCCCGTTTCTGTGCAACACTTCTTTTCCCCCTAACTGTATGTAAATATACCCCCACTTTTTCCAATAGTTCCATGTTCCTTTGCACTACAATTGATTCGAACACACTTTCCAAGCTTATGTTGCGTAGCGTCTCCTCCTGCAGAACGCGCGTGTCCTGACATAACAATAAATGTTCTGTCCCATCATTACCCTTGCATAATACGCATTTATATCTCCCTTCCTAATGTTTTTACTGTATTGTGTCTCCATCCCCCTAGCCTCATCCATGCCAACCCCTTTCTTGTTACGTGTTTTACTAATATATTTATATACTTCGTGGTTGCTAACGAAAGGCGATGAGAAATGGAGAAGAAATAAGAAGTCGGTCTAATTTCTGTGTTCTGGGGATTGCTGGTTGGATTCAGTTTGCTAAGAGATGAGGCTCTTTGTTGTCCGTTCTTTTTGTATGTTATCGATATTATTCCAGTCAAGTATATTTGAATCCCAAACTAATTGTTTATGTTCGTTGTTAAAATAAAAACTCTCCCCCCGGAAGAATTTGGTGGGGGGAATTCCCCCCGTCCCCCCGGGATTTCGCACTCTGCCTAAACTTAGAAGAAGTGTGGCAACCTTGGAGAGCCAGGGGTGTGGAGAAGGCAAGGGGAAGCTCCGACCTTGACTGGCCTATTTTCGTGGAGAGAGCAATAGTGGCATCAAGAAAGGAACTAATCATTATGTGTGATGAAGAGTTTCAATGCTCTCCAGCTGCTACGTTGATTCAACCTCATTGCCATGATGGGTGACACTGGACGACCATGAGGTATTGCAGATAAAGAGATTTGACCTCGTCTAAGGGCGTATTGAGTGATGTGCGTTACATAATCTTAGCTTTGCTGTTCGAGTGGTAAGACAATCTTTTCAGGAAAGGAAAAGATACATAATATGTAATGTAACTGTCCAAGTTCAAGTGCCAATGGCTGTGGCGAAGTTAACTCATAACTGCTCAATGTGAGCACCCTTCATCACTGCTCTCTGCACATGTCAATACGATAATCTAACTACATTCAGACACGTTTCACCACGTTTCAGAATGTTCTCATCAGTAATTTACATCGCGGACGTAACTTGGGACCTAATTTTGAGAGGGGCAGAATCAGACTTGGGCCTAATTTTGAGGGGGCAGAATCACACTTGGACCTAATTTAGAGGGGGCAGAATCACACTTGGACCTAATTTAGAGGGGGCAGAATCACACTTGGACCTAATTTAGAGGGGGCAGAATCACACTTGGACCTAATTTAGAGGGGGCAGAATCACACTTGGACCTAATTTAGAGGGGGCAGAATCACACTTGGACCTAATTTAGAGGGGGCAGAATCACACTTGGACCTAATTTAGAGGAGATAGGATCAAACCTGGGACGTAACTTTGGGGGAGAAGCTCAAAAATTTTTCCATCCCATAAAAACATCATCCAGGATTATTAACTAAATAACTGTAGCGTTTGGGAAAAGGCCGAAAACACATATATTACTCTTCATTACTTTGCTCCTCAGATCCGCTAACTTGTAAATGGGGGGGGGGGCAAGTACCCCACTTGCCCCCGCCAAGTTACGCTCGCAAAATGCTTTCTCCTCAGCACCGGCAGCCATTTTACAACTGGTCCGCCTGGCACCTGGCGGCAGAACTTGTTGTACTGCTCACGAAACGTTCTTTTATCGTTCAGATCATTTTGAAACATTCTGTATGCCTGGCAACAACAAAATTCCTAAGGAGCACATTAATGTAAAGAGGCCGCCCAGATGAACTGTATCAAATTTATCGACGAATTCAGCTGCGCCCACATCCCGAGGGATCACTTATTGTTGACGAAAACATTTGACCTTCTGTCAAAAGGTGTCAATTACTACTGAGCGTCTCCAAATGGAGACGAAGCAGGAATTTCATCATCGTTAGCTTGTGCACACGAGGAGATTCTTGTGCCACTTCTATCACGTGCCTTCTTTCGCCTGTGACAAAACCTATCAAGTATTTGGAGACAGGCACGTATCTAGAGACTAGGAATACATTTCTGGGGAGGGGCCGACCAAGTGTCTCAATAATAATAATAATGATAATAGAATAATTATCTTAAATTAGAGTAATATTAATTAAATATGTAAATTAATTCTGTATTGTTATTATTACTGAATAGGTATAAAGATGGTAAAATAATAGATCCCAAAAAATTGTATAAAAACAACTAGCCTGGTAAGAAAATTATTGTCAAATAGATAATATTTATTGAATAAAAAGATGGAGTTAGATCCAATTATAATAGGCAAAAATATTTGCATGGTGATCACTTTTAATTGCCTATTACAATAGACGGAAAGTAAAGTTGCTGATTAATATTTTATGCTTATTATCATAAGTAATATTGTGCATAAGTCTTTGGAAGCCGTATGACCCAAATTCCTTGCCTTCCAATAAGTTCAGCGGAAGCAGATAACCATCAATTATACAGGGTGTCATTTTATTGGCGCCCACGGACCACAGATTCGTATAGAGGACATCAAAACAAA
Organism: Lepisma saccharinum; assembly: GCF_977018435.1. NCBI lineage: Eukaryota > Metazoa > Arthropoda > Insecta > Zygentoma > Lepismatidae > Lepisma > Lepisma saccharinum. The sequence continues at coordinate 43,639,341 of NC_139257.1, read as the reverse complement.
CAACTTTTCTCAGTAGCATTTTTCTCGTTAGTGCTTCGATTCGACGCTACAGCCGTCAAAAAAGACCGTTTTGCCGCCTGGATGCTGGCAACCCAACACAACATTTGATCGTATCTGTGACGTCATTTCCTGCGGCGAAACAGCACACGGCAGGGTTGCAAGGAACACACAAATTTTGTCAAAATTTACAAACTACCAACCACATCATTAGGTGTAAAACTAACCGAGAAACGCGTTCAGCAGACCGAATATCATAGCCTACCAGCCAGAAGATCAGCAGTCATCTCAGGGGAAGGGGGAAGTGAACCAACGATATGAGAAATGGTAAAAAACGTATTCAAAATGAAGTAACAATATCGGATTTTGTCTCAGCCTACATGTCAAATATCAACAACAGTACATTTTATTGGATTTACAGCTTACATGTGGCTGTTTACGCCCAGCTACATGTCAATTATATTGCAAATCCCGTTGCAAGGTCGGTATCTACAGGTTTGTGTCCAGATACCTTGTGGTACTTTTGTGCTGATAACGGAAGTATCTGAGGTTCACGTTATTACGTTACGCCTAAAACACGTACAACCACAGTAACAATCTAATTATGAATCAGTAGCGAATATACTGCCCTGTTCACAGTTGCAAACTATTACATGTGTATCCGGTGCATAGATAAACACAGTCGTCGGAGAGCATGTATTACTACGTACTACTTATATCCCTGTTTTTCAACCATTTTTGTCACTTGCCTCATAATGCCCTGAATATACATTATATTATGTGTTGCTTACCTTTTGAATTTTGAGTTCTTTCATTTCTGTTTTGTCATCTGTTCAGTGCGTCACAGACATCTAGTATCAGAAGGACGAAGTGGATAGACTAAATTGTAGATGCCAACTTGGTAACTAGATTTGCAAATATTTGACATGTAAGCTGAGACAAAATTCGATATGACCACTTCCACTTGAATTCTGTTTTCTTTGTACCAGTTTTCGTGTCGCTTGTTTACTTCCTGTTAGGTTAAAGAACGTGTTTTCTCGTTTTCTTTTACGGTACATAATGTGGCTGATTGTAGCTATGTCATTTTTCATAGAATATGAGTGTTCCTGGCAACCCTGGAACGCATCGCTTCAGGACGGGATATGACGTCACAAATGCAATCAAATGTTGTGTGTGGTTGCCGGCATTCAGGCGGCAAAACGGGCTTTTTTGAACGACTGTAGCGCCGAAATGATGCACCAACGAGAAAAATGTTACTGAGAAATGTTGTTTGTTTTGATGTCCTCTATACGTTTCCGTGGTCCGTGGGCGCCATTAAAATGACACCCTGTATATCAAATGCTAAACAAGTATATTTTGTTCTAGAAAGTCTTTCTGGAGGGTCCTGGACCCTCTGGATCCCCCTAAATACGTCCTTGTTTGGAGACTGTAGGTAGAAAGGAAAAGCAATGGAAATCAGACCCGTGCCAAAAGGAGGGGAGGCATGGCTCCTCTCTCGAAATATTTCAGTGTCAAACTATAAAATATTACAAAAATAACATTGACGATTTTTCAGACTGCAAGAATTTCGATTTTGTCCTTTCATAAATGAATGGATTGTTTCTGGACATCGGTTGGGTCAAGAAGTCTACACTCTGTAACATTTAGTATTTTTAGTTTGTTAACCATTGATGCAAGGTTACCGAATGCGCATATTTAGTCTTGTGGGCAGTTCATTCGCTTTATGCCCTGTCCCAATAATTATATGAAAAAACCCAATAGATAGATCACTGTATGTCTTGACAATTCACTGAAGGAATTCACTATCAAAATAAAAATTTCCGGAAATTTCACATAAGACGTATTAGAATTACTAGTTCTTTTACAAATATTTCATTGAGAGGCATCGACTTTGTGGATGGGTACCCGCAAATTAGCCAATTTTATTTACTGTTAGAAACTCCAAAACATTTTATTGTTATCACGTCTGGTTTAGACATCAGAATCAGTCTAATCAGAACATTTTGGAGTGCAATTCAGGAAATTATAAAATTTACATAATTTAGTCTAAGAGAACGCTTCATTTTTTGTTAAATCGGTACTTTTCAGAGCTTGAACCCTTTTTTTTTAGGACAAGCACATATTAGTGTTCTAAATACAAATTTCGGAAATGACCGCTTCTCTTTTTATAATTTATAAACTTTGACACTTTGTACGAGTAATATTTGATCATGTTTAGGATGACCAAACTGAATTTTTGCGAAAGTGTACTCTTTGGGAACAAATGCTAGTTAAAATTTTTATATTGAGACATAAAGGTTGGAAGGAGCTACCACATAAAAATGCAGCGAATATAGTTAAAATAGCCAAAATTTTATAATAATATATACGAGTATTATAATATATATTATAATATATAATAGTTTGCCTTAGCATATGCTGTTAGGAAGGTAAAAGAAACTAACGAAGGACTAAAATAAAATGGTGTGATTCAGTTGTTAGCATATGCAGATGATGTAGACTTATTAGGAGATGATATAAATACAATTAATAATAATGCTAAAATATTTTTCAAAACTGCTAAAGAGATAGGTTTGGAACTTAACAAAGAGAAAACTAAATATATGCTAACAGGCCGAAACCAAGTGTTAGGTAATAATCAAAATCTAATTATTGATAACAACTCGTTTCAACCAGTTTCCAAATTCAAATACTTAGGAGTAATATTAACAAATGAAAATTATATTAAAGAGGAAATAAAAAGTAGGCTTAATTCAGGAAATGCATGTTACTTCTCTCTTCATAAACTTTTGTCTTCTCGTTTAATATCTAAGAAACTAAAAGTTAAAATATACAAAACAGTAATTTTGCCTGTTGTATTATATGGGTGTGAAACTTGGTCCCTTACATTGAAAGAGGAACATAAATTGAGAGTATTTGAAAATAAGATGCTTAGGAAAATATTTGGACCTAAAAGAGATGAGGAGACAGGTGAGTGGAGAAGGTTACATAATTTAGAACTACATAATTTGTATTCATGTCCAGATATTATTAGAATAATTAAATCAAGAAGACTTAGGTGGGCAGGCCATGTGGCACGAATGGGAGAGGAAAGACGAGTTTACAGGATTCTTGTTGGGAAACCTGATGGTAAGAGACCTGTAGGAAGGCCAAGACGAAGATGGAGGGACAACGTTGAGATGGACCTAAAGGAAATTGGTAGGGATGGAAAAGAGTATATAGATCTTGCTCAAGATAGGGACAGATGTAAGGCCTGTGTTGCTGCAGCCATGAGCCTTCGGGTTTAAGAAGGCTAGAGAGTTAGTTAGTTATAATATATAATATTACGACTCGTGTGTCGTATGTAGAAATGTACTGAAAATGTACTAATTACTACTTTACTCACGGATACTTTATGACTATGTATATTCATTGATGTATAATTTATTTGGATACATCAAATACATGTGGAGTTACAGACAGTTGTCATTAGGGCCTTTCAATTCGGACACCCTGTATTTAAAGCACAGCCATTACAGGAGAAAGGATTTTCACGTAGGAGACGAACTGTCCACGCAGTGCCAGCTTGTGGCTTAGCTGATTGCGCACCACACGACATTCTGTCTCCTCAGCTTTTTTATGGTTCTCACGGCAATCGCTACACAGTTCGTGGTTCTCAGTCGTTGCTCTCGCTCATTCGGCAATCCTTCACTGTTGCCATCCTAGATCCATTCTCACCATGACTCCTAAAATCTCAAAATACTTGAAGGACTTTCTTGTATCTCCATGACGGAAATTCTAGCGCCAATCTTTAGATTTCTAGCCTTGGGCGTCAGCAGGAGGTGTCCAACCGGTCGGTCGACCCCCTTGGAAATTTCCATCTACTTTTTTCCAATTTATGACAACTTATAAACGAAGCACTTTACTTCACCTCGTTTTGCGTAACTGTTTAGAAATGGTTTTGAGATATCGAATTTGGTACGAAACTTTCATAATTTGAAACTGAAACTGTTAATTTGTAACTTTCACTAATAAGTACCTACTATATTATTCATATAATAAACTTATTGGATGCTAAAATATAACGGCTACTACTACTACTACTATTAGAAGTAGTAATAATAATAATAATAACACTGGGGAACAAAAAAAAAAGATTTTATTTTGTGGCATAAAGTTTAATAACAGTTTCAGCACACAAAACAGCTGTGATTGCCAATTGTATGATTGGTTCAGTTGAATTGACTCCAGTTATAAAAATAAACACACCATGGAAAATGTAGGAGGTAAAATTACTCCACGCTTTTCTCTGTAATATCAAAATTTGATAATGGGCTGAAATTCCCATTAAGAAACTTATTGATTTATTTGTGAATTGTTGCTAGGCAACTTTTGAAGCATTGCTAGGCAATTGGGGAATCACAGAGCAGAAAACTACCGCGATATAGTTGGAAATATGTTGAAAAATTTTGCGAAATTGGGAGCTAATATGAGTATGAAGATACATTTTCTACATAGCCACATTGACAGATTCCCTGAGAACCTTGGTGATTTTAGTGAAGAACAGGGAGGAAGGTTCCATCAGGATATAAGGATAATTGGAAGAAAGGTACCACATGATAACCGATTACTGTTGGAGCTTACAGAGGGATTGTCCTAAAAAACAATACAGCAGGAAATCGTATAGAAAACGTTTCACATAATTTGTTACTTCATTGTGTACATATTTTCTTAATTATTATGATCATAGGCCTATATAAATTTATTTTTATAATAATGATTGTAATCACAAAAAGAAATATTAAATTGTTGTTGGAAGTTCATTTATATGTATGTCTTATGTTTCCGCCATTTTGGTTTAGTTGCATTTATTTCATAAATTAGAGCCAATTCAGGAAATATATTATTATATCGTTATTCAGCAGGTTGAAATCGCCCTAAATTAGCTCTCAAACACTGTGCCGCAATTTCACTGTTCCCCAGTGTAATATAATAATAACATAATTTAAAATATCGATAATGCAATAATTTTAAAAATGAACCTCCCCTTGACATACTCCTGCATTTGCCACTGTTCTTTATCATAATATTTTTGAGGGGAGGGGGTGTACTCGATATCTTCGATTTGACCCCCTCCCCTAGAAAATTTTCTGGCGACGCCCATGTTTCTAGCATATTTCGATAAAGTACTTCTAGGTTCAGGAAATTTTATAGTTTGGTTTCAAATTCCTGTTACTGCTTTAACTCGCATAGAAGCTTGCAAAGCACAACTATAAATGACTAACACAATTATCCATTGTTACATATCGAACTAAGGAAAATACAATGAAGAAAATTTAGCTTCATTTAAGGTGCGATTTAGGCTCTGTCCGAAAGGTACGAAGTACGTACTTGAAACATGGTTTTGGCGGAAGTGACGTCACCTTGTAGAGTTCGAAACCGCCAAGAACAGGAGTAAGCAAGTGCATAGCTCGCTATGCAGATGGAAGCTGACTCGGTCACGTGATTTCCACACTCGTTGTTCGTTTGTTTAAAATCGCGGAGATAGAAAGCCAGCAAAACAGGTTAAATATACGTTATGGGTCAGCAAGTTGTTGGTTAAAGTTCTTCTATTGTGTGGAAATGTATGTGTACGAACATTTGAAAATGCAACGTGATTTCTATGGTGAAAAACAAGTGTTTAAAACGTGGGGAAAACAACTACTACTCAGTTTTATCTACTGATCGTATTTGGCGCTGCAGTCGAAGTGCAATTCGAAAGACTTTCACTTCCAGCCCACGACTTCAAGACCGCACTCCAAGACCATGCTCGGAGGATGCTCGCTTCAAGTACAGGCTTGCACCTTTGGGAAACAGCCTTAATTCCTGTTTTTAGTAAACAGGTTTGGCAACACTGCAATTGTTTGACCTGAAAACTTACAGACCATCATCTTAGGAGCAAACACTGTTCCTAATCCTTAAGCATGGGCTTTCAGAAAGAGAGGCCAATTTCAACGTGACATAAACTTGGTCTTCTGGAGAATACTTGTCAGGCTATAGTGATCAACAACCGACAACAACTTAACTTGATCGCCATAAACTGCAGATCACAAAACGTTTTCTGGTGTGTGTGGTGCCATTGAAACAAATTTATGTTACCACAGAAAGTTCCCACGTGCGTGAACTGAATATGGAACTACAAGTATAAAGAGATTGTGGAACTTAATACAAATTGATAGTGATCTCTTGGAAAATACACACACGAAAAGAAAACTCGGATCCGAAATGTAATTTATTGAGCAGGTAACTCCATGTCTTGGGAAGGCAGTAGCACAAACTCACACATTGATATTAAAATGTAATCTCTGCTTTATGTGTTCAGTAGCTTATAATTCATTCTTTTTCGTTTTCACCCCCCTTCAGAGCTCCTTTGGCTTGCAGCAGCTTTAACTGCAATCTAGGGTTAATTCCTAATAAGGTGTCACGTGTCAGTCACACACTCTCTTGTGATAATTTCTAATCAATGAATGCTGACTTTTCCTTTACTCTTTCATAAAATATTATTTTATTTAGAAATCTGTTTGATTTGCTTTGACTTAGTTTATTTAACGCTTCTGCCACTTTTGGTTAATCGCGACGATGAGGATGGATTGTCATACGATGAAATGGATAAATGGACAATCGCAAACGTATGGTCACACCAATGCCAAATCAACAAATATGCATATTTTAGTTTAGTTTAGTTTATTTGCGTCCAAGGACTACCGGTGTGTACAAATAACAGTACACGGTAATATAGGACATGTCAATACATTACAATACAATACTACATTAATAGATCTTACACATACAAATACAAAATACATATGAAAAACTCAAAATGCTGACCAAGGCAGTAATTTCTTTTATTATAAGACATAAACTAAACGTAACGTTTAGGAAAGTGGGCATTAAAACTTACAGGAAGGGAGGGAGAAGCATCTTAGGAATAGCGAAGAATGCAAGCAAGAATAAGGAAAACAGAGAAGAGGAAGAGGAAGGGATTATCTACTAGGTGAAACGAAAAAGAGGAAATGCGATATTTAAACACACGAGAGAAACAGGACATGACATAGAGTGGGATGAGGCTAAGCAGAAAGGAAGAGAGAAGAGAATACTAGTGAGAAAATGGAAGGAGGCCAAAGAAACAGAGAAGAAAGGTGAAGAAGACACAATGAACTGGAATTGGGGACTGAAGTTAAACAAACAATGGAAGAAGGTGTTAGAAAGAGTGGAAATGACAAGAGAGAAAGAGGAGAGAAAGGAAGAAGAATGAAGGAAAAAGAGCGTGAGATAAAGAGTACAACCACATTCTATATGGAAGTTAATATGTTTAGCCTTTTAGGTGAAAGTACAGTTGACAAGGGAAAGCCACCTGCGAATGTTCCAGAACAACTTTCTAATAGTCTGGAGGGGAGTAATGTTTGTGTGTATATATATCATTCTGTTTTTGTACCTTGTTACATTTATACTTGGTGCAGAGTCTAAAGAAGACCTTGCTAGAAGGTTAAAACGTTACGTTTAGTTTATGTTTTATAATAAAATAAATTACTGCCTTGGTCAGCATTTTGAGTTTTTCGTATCATGGAAACCAGGCTTAATGGTGTTATAACAAAATACATAGCCAAAAATTGTAAAATGAAATTAAGTCTTACTCTGGTATTTTATCAAAATCTCAATAAAAAAAAAAAAAAAATCATAACATGAGAAGATCAAGAACACTACAGGCTACTTCTAGGTGATACTAATTATCCAAGTTCATTTGACATTTAAATTTACAAGAAGAATATGTGATTATACTACATTATGTACATTTGTCTTATGTAAAAGTCGCTTCCATGTATTCAGCTATAGAATAAAAAACATGCTTCAGAAGCATTGATTTTATCTTGTGCTTGAATATCATCAATTTTGGTTCTTTCCTCACATCTTGTGGTAGTTTATTGTACCCAGTGCAGTTTCCGAGTAACAAGTTACTTTTTGTTGATACAGTATTCGCCAAATTAATGGACTCATTAGTTGAAAAAATGAAACACAGATAAACTCACTTTATGTAGAGAAATTTGACATATTTAATGTTTTGTGATATACAGGGTGGGTCAAAAGTATGTATACATTATCCAATCACAAATATACTATATACTGTATACCAGGGGCGATTCCTCTTTGTAGGAAGTGAGGAACTTCCTACAGTTCATTTTTACTTATTTCCAGTTCTCTACTTTTTAGGAGTTTAATGCGTGTTATAAAATTATGAGCGCAATGTACGTACAATTGCCTAGGGTAGCTACTGTCAAGCGTTGACTGCTCTCGCTCCCTCCAGTAGTAGTCCAAAGACGATGGACAAGGGCTTTTCTGCAGCTCGCTGAGGAACATCGGCGGTCATCCTACATACAGATGGGCGGTGAGTGGAAGGGGCAGTGCAAGGGAGTGGGGAAAGGGTACGAAGATCGGCGAGGATCGAGGAACCAGCAAGACGTTCCTCATCCAGTGATGCCAACCCAACAAAATGTTACTAAACCAAGCATAATTTGATCTTTGTTGGCACTTAGCACCGTTTCTAGCATAATATGCAAACGCCAATCCCTGGGAGAGGGAAATCGAATTCAAAGGAATATGTTTTCAGGAAATAATAATAAAATTATGTCCAAATCTTATTTCTACTTCACCAGCGGACATGTTTCAAACGAAAGGGAGTATGCCGATCCAGCTGAAAGCTTTTTTTACAATCATGCAACGATCCATCCTCTGTCTCTTCTTCATCCTGCCCGATTTAGTTCGTCAGGAGATTTTAGGGTAGGAAATCGGTAGAAAGTTGGGGGTAAACAATTTTCTCAAACCTTTTTAAGTTTGATGTTCAACCCATGTCGTTTATTACACCATTATAAACAATTTTGGGAGGAAATTTACACTATTACATAACTGTTAAAAATAAGTAACGCAAGTTCAAAACTCTAGAAATCCTACCACAATTTAGAAGCATTTAGCATAATTTCGAAGTTTAAGCAACACTTTTTAACACTCAATCCACACGACAGGGAGGGGAAGACAATATAAATTCTTTCAAAATCTGAAATATCGTCAATGTTATTTTCGTCGAGTTTTATAGGTTCATATTTAAATATTTCGTAGTTCAAAGTGAGGAGCAAGGGCTCCTTACCACACCTCCAGTATGCGCCTGCAGCTAACATTCTAAATGCAATGGGTATCACAAGCAAAACGTGTCAATGTAATTGAACCCTTTTTTTTAACCTTCCTCGGTTTACCATAACTTCTTCCTAGTACTTCCGAGTCGCCAATGCTGTATACCTACTTTTGGGCCAACCTGTACATTTCATTGTTATACACACTGCAAGTCAGTACTTCGTATGATCACCTTTGACTCTTTTCGAGCCCATATTAATCACTGCTTCTGTACAATTACTTCATCACTCTTATTTCTAAAATTCAAACCACGTGGTTTATGAAAAAACATGTTGCTCCAGGGATACTAATAAAGAACACCGATACAACAACCAGAATTAATAGTATTTCCTTTGTTGTAACCAAACCAATAGCATAAATAACACTGTAAACAATGTACGTATTATTCCAGGCATTTTTGCGAATATTCAAAGAGTCATGTTGTGCCACCTATTCTTGAGACACAACAAGTAGGGCCTCTCCGATGGCGCAGTGGTAGCGTCGTTGCCTTGTAATCTAGGGGTCCCGGGTTCGATACCCGGTGGAGGCACATAGTGGTTCGGATCCCACTATAAAATGTAGGTCCAGTCCCGATTAGCCTTACTGTGCACAATGTGGACTTAAAACACCAAATCAATCAATCAATCTTGAGACACAATAAAGGAATGGATTGTAGGAAATAGATTATATCGAAGCAGACAAACAGTTTAATCCAATGACGTATACTGAGTCCAGGATCTAGTTCTATGCTATGAATAGAAATAAATTTACCAACTCCTAAGAAATCAGGTTGCCAACTGAAAGGAAATCAGGTTGCCAACTCAAAGGAAATCAGGTACGCCAACTCCTAAGAAATCAGGTTGCCAACTCGTAAGAAATCAGGTTGCCAACTCATAGAAAATCGGGTTGCCAACTCATAAGAAATCAGGTTGCCAACTCATAAGAAATCAGGTTGCCAACTCTCAAGAAATCAGGTTGCCAACTCCAGAATCACCATCATCATTTCACTGATATGAATAAATTTATTAACAATTTCTGATCAATTTTCCTCCTGTATTTTATTCTCTAGACTTCAGGCTTCGCAGATAGCCTAGGTAGCCTAGAATATAGGCTCCTCGTTTAATCCTATAAAAAGTTATTAAAATCGTCAAATATATTTAGTTAGAACACTTTCAAAACAAGGAAATGTGCTTCTTGTATACAATGTGTCCAATAATTTTGCCAATGCTGAAGATTCCTATCCTAAATTTTATGACCTAAAAAACAGTCATAAGGAGGTACATATTTTACATATGGCAGCATTCCCCCAGGACGTGAAATATGAAAATGCTTTTATCTCAAAGTAAGATTGGGGCGACGATATATGGAAGACACAAGTACCACAGAGTATTAAACTGGTTGTGGTTTACGCACCAGAGCCTCGTTAGCCTACAAGAAAGCTGGTAGATATCGGAAATGAGGGGATGGGGCTGGATTTAATTGTGCTTTTGCCTTTGGACACTTTTCTCTACAGTAAAAGTCAATTGTGTATGAGCTCTCGGGAAATATTGATCTAATAGGAAAGCGTGGCATTTATTAATTGTCGCTGACATCCGTGGCGTAGCGGTTAGGACGGTGCGCTACGATGCCACGAGACCCGGGTTCGAATCCAGACCTATGCATGGGGTGTTCTTTGTAAGTGCAGTTTTATTTTCATCATATTATCGCTCAGAGTGGCAGAAAAGAGAAGTAAAATAAGCGAAATCAATCAACCAATGTGATAGTTTAGAAGCGGAGTGGATAATAAAGCACAAACATTTTCATATTTCATGGCATATCTCAAGGATAGAACCAATCCTATCTTCATAACATAACCAATCAGAAGCGAGCTGTAGGTCACGAGTGCAGTTGTAATGGCGGCCGAGTGAGATGTAAACAATCCATCACTTCACATGTTTAAGGGTCCATAACTATTCAACCGAGAGGAATAACGTTTCACATGAAAAGGTGTTAGGTCCAAATCAATGGCACTGCTTAAATACATATTTCTTTTTTTTTCCGTTACCCGTGGCGGAGTGTTTAGCACATCACGCCAGGGGTTCCGGGTTTGATTCCTAGCCTGGGCATGGAGGTTTGTGAGTGTCCATTCATCAATTTCATCATATCATCACTCATCCACATCGCAAATTAGCCAAAAGTGGCACAGAAAGCGAAGTAAAATAAAGCAAATTAATCAATCAATGAAATACATACTTTTTGCTTTTACAGTACACATATAGAATGCTTTAGTTGTTTCAATTGTGAAGCGAGTGCACTTAGCATAGATGGTGTAACTCAGCGTGCCTTTTCTGCTGTATATATTATACATTGTAATCGCAAAAACTAACCGAAATGTCCCATGAAATGCTTCCGTTTAAAGTAGAGGAAAAGGCCTAAATATGGGCCCCCCTTTTTATGTTGTCATTTTCGGAGAAAAAAATTAATATATCAAGCACCTGCCTTTAAATGCATATCTATGAAATATGTACTTAAGTGTAATAGAATGCTAAAGTACAGAAGGTCTCCATTTTTTTTTAAAAAAAGGCAATTTCCAAAAAAAGTGGTAAAATGATGTATTTCAAAATTGTGGTCTAAATATGGGCTACTAATGGCAATATCACAAAAAGCAACAAAAATGGAAGGAAACATTAATTTATCGCTAAAACATGATAAAATTCATATTTATGAATAATCTTTTGTTCTGAAAATCACGCGGAATGGGAAAAATCTAAATTAACAAAAACATCCAAATATTTGTTGAAAATGTGATCTCAACATTAGACCTCATGTCATAGACCATATTTAGACCATCACGCTATTTTTCATCTTCAATTTATTTTCGCTCTCTGTGGTACATAGTTCACAAACAAATCATGGCATTATAAAAGCCCACATTTGTTTTATGTACCGCTAATATCATAACCTATACAAAGCAGATGAGAATTCAGAAAACGCTGAGTTAAAACATATCTGCAAAACGTTTTCGGAGGTCGCAATTCTATAACAGCGTCCAAGGCCGAAACTAACCACCACTTTGTCTTTCGAATTGGCGCCGCAACATTTGTCCTTGACAGATAACCAGTTCCCATAGCCTCTGCCAGGCTGTAGCACCCGGGAGCGCTGATAACTCCAAAACCCATATTTACACCTTCGCCCATATTTAGACTTTCTCCTCTACTCTCTGGTGTATTATTTATTTATTTATTTATTTGTTTATTTACCACAGAATTCCAAATACAGCTTTGGCTACTTTACATTGGAATATAATAACAATGGAAAAAACAATGAAAACCTTGGGAAAAAGGATGGAGGGGGGGGGGGTATTTTAGGAATAGAAAACAAATTCAGATCAACCACCATAGAATTAGCTGACCTACCAATTGAATGTGCCCTCGGAAAAACTGTAATTAACGATATTATGTCTCTGTTTATATGCATAGTATATTTCCCACCCTTGTGTACTATTTCAATTTATGAAGCGTTTTATGAAGCGATTTATTCTGTATGTCTTCTTAGTTCACTCATACTCCTCGTAGGTGATTTTAACTTGCCGGAACCGGAAGTAACAGGTTCTAATTATGATTTTAGCAAACGCTCGCAAAAATCTAAAACTCTCTCCAACTTTATGTCTTACTATAATTTAAATACTAGATTTAGTTCTGACTAACATCCAAAACGTGTCGGTCTGTAAAGAAACTGAAACGTTAGTACCGGAGGATGAACATCACCCCCAACTTAGCATCGAATTCTTTGTTTCGAAACATGTTAAAGCAAATAAAGAGAAAACAATTAGCATGCGTAATTTCCAAAAAGCAAACTTTGAAGTAATGTACCGTGAAATTGCTACCATCAACTGGGAAGAAATATCCAATCAAAAGAATGTAAATGACGCACTTCATATCTTTTACGAAAATCTTGATAAAGTTTTCGAAGTCACCGTCCCGTACAGAAAGAAATCCATAACACCAAGATATCCTAGTTGGTTCACCAGTGGCATAATTAAAAACATTAAAAGCAAATCCCACCACCATAAGAAATGGAAACGTGGAATTGGTAAAACCAACTTTCATCGTGCACAGTTTGAAGCTCTCCGCAAAATAACCAAAAGGCAAATTGAAAAAGCTTACAGGAATTACATATCAGAAAGAGAAAATTATATAAAACTCGATTTTAGACACTTTTGGTCCTTCGTCCAAAATAAAGGTAGGAAAAATACGTCCATTCCCCTCAAATACAATGACACTACACTAGATGATGACGAGGCAATTGCGAATGCCTTCGTCCAGCATTTCCTTTCCACCTATAAGAGCACGCCCGCGAATTACGACTGCAATTTAATCGAAGACCACGAAAAGATAGACGTAGGTGAAGCATTTGTACTAAACGCAGTCAGTATTGATGATGTTGAAAAGGCAATAAAAAAGTTAAAACCAAAGAAATCCTGTGGCCCTGACGGCATTCCGCCCTACGTGTTAAAAGATTGAGCAAGCTTATTAGCCCTACCCTTAATGAAAATATTCAATCTTTCCCTAGCTACGTCTGTATTTCCCATAAAATGGAAAACAACCACAGTGCGTCCCGTACCCAAAAATAGTGGCACCGGTAACATTGAAGAGCATAGGCCCATATCTTTATTGTCTGCGCCCGCAAAAGTTTTCGAAAGTATTATTTATCAAAGATTGTTGTCACACATATCTCCAGTAATATCTGCAAACCAACACGGCTTCGTCCCGGGTAGATCCACTGTTACGAACCTATCCCTCCTAAGTCATTTCGTTGCAACTAATCTAGAAGAATGAAAGCAAGTAGATGTCATCTATACAGATATATCCAAAGCCTTCGATAGAATAAACCACGATATTTTGTTGAGTAAAGTCTCGTGTTACGACCTCTCCAAACCAGCACTAAATTTCTTTGCTTCTTATCTAAAAGACCGTAAGCAGAACGTATCTTATAATGGAATTTTAACAGAAGAGTTCGCAGTTTTCTCAGGAGTCCCCCAGGGCTCGAATCTCGGACCTCTGTTGTTTTCAATTCTAATCAATGACTTATCAAAGTACCTGTGTGACTCATTCAGACTCTTATACGCGGATGACTTAAAATTCGGTAGGACTATTTGTAATATTGATGACTGCAAATCCTTAAAAAATGAAATCAATACAGTAACAAAATGGTGCGAAATAAATTATCTTCATCTGAACCTAGAAAAATGCTGCACGATGACATACTCGCGCAACAGAAAGCAAATTGAATTCAATTACAAAATAAATAACACAAAAATTAAAGGGGTTAACGAGATGAGAGATCTAGGAGTTACATTTGATTCAAAACTTACATTTGGAACACATGTTCAAGGGTCGTAAATGAGGCACACAGGAACCTAGGGTACGAAATTAGAATGAGTAAAGAGTTTATGAACAAAGAAATAATGAAAATAATATTTAACGCTTTAGTCCGAAGCAAAGTAGAATATGCAGCAGAAATATGGGCTCCTATGGGCTCCTCAGGACAAAAAGTACAAGCATAAAATAGAAATGCTACAGTCTAAATTCGTAAGGTACGCCACTTATAAAGAAACAGGCATATATCCCCGATACGAATCATACACTTCCCTCTGTAAACACCACAACCTGCCTTCTCTCAGCAAAAGAAGGAAGATGCAATTGCTCTGTTTCTTATACAAAATCATGAACAATAATATTCAAGTGCAACATCTTCTAGAACAAATACACATACGTGTTCCTATCTCCAGGACACGATTCAAAGGGGGCCTCTTTTACTGTAGTAACAGAAGATCGAACATTATAAATAAATCACCTATCAGGAGAATGTATGAACTGTACAACAGATGTTCCGAAAGGGAACCAAAATTAGACATATTTCACATGCCTATTGGGACATTCAAAAAAGTTATTCAAGGAATGGAAGAATAAATGTCAACAATGTATCAACTTGGTTTGGAAGAGTGTTGTATTGGCCGGGTAGTCTGTGGAAGAGAGAACGCTGTATTATGCTTAATCTGGGTTTCTGAGTGCTCCTTGTGGTGTGGAACGGTACTCGAAAGTGAATTTCTTGAAGAAGGCGATCACTTCTTATGTTCCCATTGGTTATTTTGTGGAGGAAAATATGGTCTGCAAGTATGTGTCTATCATGAGGGGTATGGATATTTAGCATTTTCAGAAGGATGGACTTTTGTAAATGTTTTGTGGATGGAATTCGGTGAGGAACAATGTCCAGGAAGAAATTTAGAACAGAATTTAGTCTATCTAATTTTGAGGGGCATGTCATAGACCAGATCGGAGAACAGTATTCAAGTTTGGGTGAAATGAAAGATTTGTAAAAAGTGCCGAGAGCAGACATGTTGTTTATTTCAGTAAAACGATAGAGGAGACCTAGCATTTTTGAAAGCATTTACATATCATTTATGCTAACAAAAATTTTAAAGGAAATGCTTCTGTCCAAAGCAGGCCTCAGTTATGCTGTTGGTAAATAACAACAAACTGTCTCAAAACTGTACTTTCGATATCTACTCTGCAGTTAGCATGGTTACTAGTTTGAATCCTTACTTGAGGAATAGGAAGTAGGTAAACAACGTGTCAAAAAGGACACAAAATACACAGTCATACTTTGGAAACTTAAAGATAGAAATCTGCGTTGCTTGGATAAGGAAGTATGTTAAGTCAATACCATCCTTGAAGCACAGTTTACTCACTGTCTGACGAAATTATCAGTTACTACGCAGCAAATCTGCAAAACGAGAGTACCTGTATTTTGTGTTGGTTATCTCTTTCATCATCATTGACGATTTCAGTGTAACGTAGCTTAAACTGAAACTGGTTTATCTACATTCCCAATACTCCTAAAAATTTGAAATAACGCTCCCATATTTTCCCAAAGGCCAAACTTATGATTATAGTTGTGCTAAATTCATCCTTACACCCCACTAAAACAATATTACACCACGAGGTGGAAATTTCTGAATGAACTCCCAACAGGGTGGGAAATCCTGGGGGGAGTACAAGGGTGATTTCCCTCCACCAACAATCTTGGCCTCATAAATTCCCCCCACCATAACTTTCCGGGGGGGAGTTTTTGTTATAACAGCAAAAGATAAGCAATTAGTTTTGACTTCAAATATACATTACTAACAAAAATATGCAAGACACACATAAAGTAGTAAACCATTGTTTAGTGAATTACTTCGAATACTGGTCTAGAGAAAAGCAAAAATGTATGAAGTCACTAATAAGTTTGTTTCATTGACATATTTTTATAGAAACTTACTACAAGTTGATGAATGACTGTTTCATATTTACTATAATTTGAATATTGCACCCCCAAAATTTCATTCCACACCCCTCAGCGCCACTAGATGGTTAATCCTGGCGCCTCCGCTGGTCTCAATTGGCGGCAGCAGGGTGCGAAATCATGAGGGGGACGGGGGATTTCCCCCCACCAACAATCTTGGCCTCAAAAATATCCCCACCAAAAATTTCCGGGGGGAGAGTTTTTGTTATAACAAACAAAAGATAAGCAATTACTTTTAATATCAAATATACTTTACTAAGAATAATATCCAAAAGACACATAAATTAGTGTAATTGTGAGTATTTAATGCATTTTCTGTCAAGAGATCGTTAACAAATCTACATCAATACGCACAATAAAAGAAAAACAAGAATGCAAAACAATAATAACTATAAAATCTAATTGATTTATATTAACATAAAGCACAAACTAAATAAAAACTTAACACATAATAAAACCACTTCAACTATTTCATAAGTTATTAACATCTATAACCAGTTACTAAAGGAATTAATTAGCTTGCTTTGCAATATCTGATATGTATAAAAGTAACAAATTAATTTCCTTTATGTAATTAATAATAATAATAATAATAATAATATATTTTTAATTGAGTAATTTATTTTTACTTTTAATAACATTACAAATATGTATCGTATGATTGACACATATGTTTCTGGGGAAGGGGGTTTGTAGATTAAGAACTTTCTCCCCCCACACCAGTTTTCAATGATTTCGCACCCTGCGGCGGGTGGAGTGAAGTGTCTACATATCGATTAAGGCACGCGGAAGTATCCTTTGTCATAATTGTGTTTGTTTACAGTGAAGTGCAACACTTTATCTGAACCAGGTTGTGTAATGTTTGCAATGAAAATAAACTTGTCCTTGCGATACAGTCAAACTGGTAGCAGCTAGAACACGACAAAGCTTAATATTTGGTGAATAATACACTTTTTTTTATAGTCGCCTGTAATGTCAATGTTTAATTTCAGACAAGGACATTTTATCAATTTCTTGTGATTTAGCTTTCTCCCTCTCAGAAAATTGAATGTTTACATAAAAGTATACTCTGCTCTTTTTCTTGATAGAATTCTCTATGAATGTTGAATAGTTCTTTCTATTATTATCCATATCAATGGCGGCGATTAGGGGGGCGTGGGGGCATTTCCCCTTCTTTCCCCGGATTTTTGCGACTTTCCCCCCGCACTATGCTAAACATTATCTACCAAGGGACAGTTTAATTCATGTTGAAATGTTCTGGCAGGATTTTTAAATTTCAGTAACATTCGAAGATTCATATGTATTTTAAAATGGATAAACCACGTCTATTTAATCTCTACTTAAACAGTTAGTAAAAGAATGACTGTATCATTTTATTGTGAAACGGATATTTAGAAAATTCTAATAGAATTTGAACCCACCAAATATATCAGTAATTAGCTTAATAATACAGTGGTGCAATATTTGAAACATTGCTGACTCTCCGTGAGTCTTCAGTTTATTGTAATCTGACAGGAACTCTTCCTAGGATGATAAATTGCAGAGATTAAACTTCTGAAGTATATTGTTTCTTTGACAAAAACAAGGCGAAGATCTGTCAGAAGCAGAAGAATAGGTTAAACTTAAATTATTTATAAATTTATAACACCATTAAGCCTTGTTTCCATGATATGAAAAACTCAATATGCTGACCAAGGCAGACATTTATTTTATTTTAAAACATAAACTAAACGTAACGTTTCAACCTTCTAGCAAGGTCTTCTTCAGACTCGGTACCAAGTACAAATAAAAAGTGAAAAAGATTTTTCATTTGTACTTGGTACAGAGTCTGAAGAAGACCTTGCTAGAAGGTTGAAACGTTACGTTTAGTTTATGTTTTAAAATAAAATTGTTTTTTTCATATTTATACATGTTTATTTGTATATAAAGACACGCGAGCGCCCACACATGCCTTTTGGGACAAGTCAGGTTTTCTTACTTAGACGCCAGAAAGGAATTTGAACTTAGAGGAAAGCGAATTTGATATCTTCCTCAATTATCACAAAGGGTAAATATAGATCATTAGGGAAAGGATTTTAAGGTGCAAAATTATGGTCGGGAAAGGGAAAAAAAGGTTCTGAAAATGATCTCTTTTTCTGCGCCTTCTGTATATAGTGCGCGCGGACCGCATAGAGAACTGTGCTTCTGACGAATAGGTTTTGTTGAAGTTTGTTTTCTCTCGCGGGTTTTGCTACATTCTCTTGGGAACTATTTGGGCTGCAATAATTATATTATACTATTTCATAGCCGCGGTAGCTCATTCGTTAGGGCGTCTGACTACCATGCGAGAGACCCAGGTTCGATCCCTGGCGGGGGAGAACCGGGATTTTTTCCACCTGTTCAAGCGACACCCAGCGTCGTATAAAGTGGGTACCTTCGGCCGTGATCAAGAAAGTGTGGGGCCCTAACTTCACACCCCCTATACGCCTTCATGGCGTGGTGCAAAGCACAGGGGAGCACTTTACCTTTTTTTACCTTTATTTTATAGTAACTCTCGTTCTGCTCTACAAAATGAAACTATAGGATTTTATCGTCTAAAAGCTCCTTCGGCGTGATACGTTATGTAGTTGCTCAAGAAAAGTGAAAATCACGGTTCCGGAAACGGCTACAGCCGGATTGCGCACACTTTTCCGGTTTTATCAGTGGTATCTGATAAGCCGTTCACAAGCTGTCACAATGTACAGGATTGCGCACAAAAAAATGAGGCGATGTTGTCAGATGTAAAATGTTCTCAAGCCGTTCTCACTTCTGTTGTGTTTGTTTCTGTGTGTGTGTGGACTTACACGTGTTTTTGCTGGAAGGGTAGCATTAGATAGGCAGAGAGGATGAACCTGATTGGTGGAATAGAAGTAATGGTTCGTGTATCTCCGTATTTATACCGAAGGTCACGAGCTTCGATTGACAGAAGTGTTTGTTGTGCAGTCATTAACCTAACCTAACTTTTGAGTTTGAGTAAATTGGAATGAAAATTGTATCTTGAAATCATCAATAGTGACTTACGGTATTATGTAAATTGATATGAAAATTGTATCTCTCTCAGTTTTGCGCACAGACTTTAAAGCTATCAGGGCCTCCCCTATGGCGCAGTGGTAGCGTCGTCGCCTTGTAATCAAGGGGTCCCGGGTTCGATACCCGGTGGAGGCACAAGTGGTTCGGATCCCACTTTAAACTGTATGTACAGTCCCGATTAGCCTTACTGTGCATAAAGTGGACTTAAAACACCAAATCAATCAATTTAAAGCTATCAAAGTGGCAACGTTCGATCAAAATCTGTGCGCAAAACAGGTCAGTGAGATTTGTGCGCAATTCTGGATCTAAAGTGTGTGCAATTCGGTTGCGGCGCCGGAAACTGCCAATGGTAAAAAATCCATCTTCGCAAAACGTAGTTCTTTCCGTAGAAATTAGCCACAAGAAAGCTTTTTAATATTTCGGTTTCCATACGAGGTCTACAAGGCATACATTATTAAGCGTCCTCACATTCACATCAATGCCTCCCCGATGCTGTAGTTGGAAATTCGTCGCGGTTTCGATACCCGATGGACGCACATAGTAGTTCAGGTCTCGTTATGAACATAGGTTCAGTCCATGGGCGTCCGGAAGGGGGGTCAAGGAGGAAGGGGGCACGGCCCCCCCCCTGGAAAATGAATGTGTACCTAAAAATTATATATTTCACACATAATTTCATTTCAATCACAGTAATTTATGTTAATTATTATAAATTCGTTGAAGAAATAGTGTTTTTTGAGAGGGCATCACTATTTTGGAGGAAAATATGTGTCCTTTGCCCCCTCTGGAAAAAAATTACCTTGCTTGCCCCTCCCTGAAAAAATCCTGCGGACGTCCATGGTTCAGTCCCGATTAGCAGGAAATAAATTTTAAAAAAAACATAGACAGCAATGTATGTCCTCGGCAAGTTGTATGTAAGTAAAGGCTGATCTCCCGATAATACTTGTTTGTAACTAATATTAATAATAATATTATATAGCAAGGGTCCCTAACCTCTATTGATTCTGGGATTCTCACCTCTTTTAAACTCCTAACGAGTTAATTAGCAAATTTAACCTCAGGACACAAAACTCTACAGTAACAGTGTTCATGAAAAAGTGTTCATTTGGAATTTGTATGCAACTTGTGCAGAGTATCACGTCTCCCTTTCAAAGCTAGTTCCTTTTTCATGTGAGTCACGTGCAGAGAAAGAGGCTGTTTTCACTTAAAATTTCTGCTTTTTGTAACCATTAGTCAAACTTGTTTCTTTCACAATTACACGTGGCAACAAGTCTATATCTTGGGCTCCTTCGATCTTGCTGTTTCCGGAATAAGATTTTGTCTGTTTACAGTAAGAATAGTTCACCTGAAAATGACAGATTTACATCAGATACACTGAATACAGTAATTTATTTCATGTTAAAAGAGCAATTATAAAGTGTAGAGATATCGAAACATTGAGATTCTTGAATTTCTGATCTTGGCAGGAATACATAATACAAGGCACGTCCAGAAAGTAAGTTCCGTTTGGTAATAAAATTAAATTGTGTACAGATACAGAAAAGTTATTTATTGCACAAAATTCTACAACTCTTAAACTACTTTTCCACATAACTGCCGAAATTTTGCAGGCATTTGTCATAGCGTGGCACAAGTTTTTGTATACCTTCTTCATAGAAATTTGCCGCCTGTGTCTTCAACCAGTTGGAAACAGTTTCTTTCAGCTCGTCGTCATTGTTGAAGTGTTGACCGCCAAGGAAAGACTTGAGATGTAAGAACAGATGAAAGTCGCTAGGAGCGAGGTCAGGGCTCTACGGAGGATGGTCAAACACGTCCCAGCCAAATCCCTGTAGGAGGTTTTTCGTCACATTTGCAGTGTGTGGTCGTGCGTTGTCGTGAAGAAAAACAACACCTTTTGACAGCAATCCTCGACGCTTATTCTGTATTGCGCAATAATAATATTACAGAATAAGCGTCGAGGATTGCTGTCAAAAGGTGTTGTTTTTCTTCACGACAACGCACGACCACACACTGCAAATGTGACGAAAAACCTCCTACAGGGATTTGGCTGGGACGTGTTTGACCATCCTCCGTAGAGCCCTGACCTCGCTCCTAGCGACTTTCATCTGTTCTTACATCTCAAGTCTTTCCTTGGCGGTCAACACTTCAACAATGACGACGAGCTGAAAGAAACTGTTTCCAACTGGTTGAAGACACAGGCGGCAAATTTCTATGAAGAAGGTATACAAAAACTTGTGCCACGCTATGACAAATGCCTGCAAAATTTCGGCAGTTATGTGGAAAAGTAGTTTAAGAGTTGTAGAATTTTGTGCAATAAATAACTTTTCTGTATCTGTACACAATTTAATTTTATTACCAAACGGAACTTACTTTCTGGACGTGCCTTGTATATACAAACTGGACCATCAACCGTAAATTTCCTCAGAAGTTTAATATATGATATGGACATATTTTGCTTCATTCATTTAACCCTAGATATACCAAGGGGCGCACTAATTCATTTTTTGCGTATTACATGTATATCCATCAATGTAAAAATTCATAAAAAATAGTAATTGTTCTTTGCAATATTTAGAATGACATCGCATGATTTTTCCCAAAAATGTTCATTAAAAAGTTACTTTATTTCGTTGATATTGTTTGTGGGCCTCAAAGGCCCACCCCTTGCTAATTCTAAGGAAAGATTTCGCAATGTTGTTTTAAAGGTATTTCAATACATGAGAGGATATATTCAATTGCTAAACTATAGTAACAATTTGAAATAATGAACGTATGGGTAGTAGAAAAAGATATCCCTCTGCGAGTTGGCACCGATTTCCTCTGTTCCAGCAATGGTGTTATCAGATGATATCTCACTTTTACTCATGTTCACACTGTACGTAATTAGCATCATCTTCATAATCCTCTTCCCTCTTCAGGATGTGTGCTATTTCATCATCGGTTAAATGACTTCCTCCCGCCATAATGTTTGGAACAGAAGGAAATATAACAAATGATCAATAATCCCTCATCCAGAAAAAAAGTTACGTAAATGGTACACTTGGGTCCTGGGGACCCACTCCCCTGTAATACACAAGCTTCCAAGCACTTTACGGAAAAACCTTTTCAGCACAACATTCACCACTGCCAGTCAAAAAACTACCGGGGAGATGAAAGTAATCAGACCTGCCATCTGTGAGTAAACACGTCAACAAAATTCCATTGGGACCTGAGGACCCATGTGTACCACTAACGGGTTAAAATGCATAGTTAGTAAGCTGCCAAGCAAACGGGTAATTCGTCTGGCATTTTCTGTTCGGGAATAGATTTCGTGGAAGTTATAAAGGTGCTCTTTCTTAATGAAAGTAAGAATGGAATATGAGACGCTATTGCACAATAACAACTCGTTCACAATGAGGGGAGTGTTTATTGCGTTTAACTATTGTTTAGCGTGGTAGAGGCCTTGTTAAAGTGTCAGCTTACTTAATCGGTGATGGGATTTTAGAGGCAGTGAGCAAAGGTATCGATGTCGTTGCAATAAGTTCAGGAATTATGGGTAATTCATATTTAGTTCGTATGATTTTCCATACAAGCATTTTATTTGTACGAGATTTGTGCTTTTCTTCTTAATTAGAGATAGGAGGGGCTAAATGATTGAAAACTAGGACAGACATTTCTTTAATTAGTTAAATTGGATCATGCATTCCTTATTGATAGGGACATTGAATTTTCGCGATGCGCGAAATCGCGAAATGTAAAAAAAAGATTCAATTTTGAACATTCTGCACGTAACTACACTCCCAATGATGAAATATGCATGAGTTTTATTCGCGAAGTAATGCGAAATGTGTGCTTTTCCACGAAATGAACGCTTTTTCGCGAAATAACCGTGAAATATCATCAAATTAAGTAGAAAACACGCAAAAATCGGCAATCGAGATTTTGCGCGCAAACTGTCGATTTGTAACGAAACGTTTGCCTAAAGTTTCCTACCACTTGCAGCTGAAGAAAGTTTTATCTTAGATCACATCAGGAAGACGCTGCAAATTTGGATTTCCAATGCACATAATCTGAGTTCAAAAACTTCGCTCGCAACAAGCTGCATTCCTTTCTTCCCCCGAATGTCTACTCAACTTCCAGTTTCACTGAACGTGCTAGCTGTAGCAGCGATAAGATTAGTCTGTTCCCGTACATCAAGGGAAACAATGGTGTCATTTGTGTTCAGTCATGAATGAATTTTGTTTATCATCATGTGATTTTCAACATGTGTTTGTGTATGTGCAGTGGTGTTTATTTTATTTGTTGGACAGCAAGGATATCCTTTAAATACATACAATGAATAAATCACTTGAGATATGCAATTTAGAAATGAAGTGATTTTGTGTTGATGTTTTCAGCTAAGTATTGTGTATGTTGGACAGCTAAGTACTTGTGTATGTGTACAGTATATAAAAATGAAGTAGTTTATCAATTTATAGCTCTTTTGTATGTTGTTTCCTCTCATAATGAAAAAGTGTGTGCAATTTTTTTTTTACCGCTGGTATATACCGCTGATCTAACATTTTATTTACCGCTCTCCTCAGTTTTTATTTACCATAAATTTGTGTCCCTACTTATTGATTGATTCATTTGCTTTTTTTACTTCGCTTTTTGTGCCACTTTTGGCTAATTTGCGAAGATGGGAATGAGTTATGATATGATGAAATTGATGAATGGCCAGGCCAGGATTCGAACCCGGGACCCCTAGCGTCGTAGCGCGATGTTCTAACCACTCCACCGCGGGGTTAGGCTGCATTTCTTATGTACGGAGTTTTGTATACATCTGGATGGTTAGGTTAGGGTTGATAGGTTTTTGGTTCTTAGAAGAAGACGATGACGAAAAATGGTTGAAGCACCAATACCGGCCATAATTCAATTAAGAACAAAGCTTTCTCAATACCCATAGCCAACAATTCTTTTAAAACATATATATTGATTGCAATTACTGTAGGCTATCTTAGGGGTGAAGCACCAGAGGCCGAGCCTAAGCTGACTACACAAAAATAAAAGTTATTTATTGCAAATTTTAGCGCAATACCAGTTAGAGCAGTGAATGAAGAATTGTGAGATGGAGATATCATTGGGTTTGCCCTATCATCAGTTGATTCAGTTCCTCATGCCTTCATAGTCGTGATTAACGTAAGAGATAGAAAAGTGACGTCACATAACCGAAATACAATGAGAAGAATGATCGTTAGTTGATGATTAAGAAACATTGTCTTGGCTCCTGTAATCGACAACTTCATAATTCCTCTTGTTTATTGCAAAATAACATTGCTGATTTGTCAACTTGGAAGAGCGGTTGACATTGATAAGCGAGCAGAAGCAAGAGCTTTATAAGCCTTGTGAACTTACTTCAAACTCGACCATAAAAGCTTACAGGTTTCGCCTACGTGACTGGAAGCACGTACTCACGTATGGTATAAAACGTGCCTTTGATTGAATCACAGCTTTCTCCATTCGATTGTCTTGAAAATATTTCGTTCCCGTCGCAGCTGATCCACTTTTACATCTTGTAAACTACTTTCAAAGCTTGGCACACACGATTGAATGCGTCCGTGCTAATTTAATTTGGTGAATACAAAGTTATTTATATTTCGTGAGCTTCCGCGCCATAGATTATAGTGACTAAGACGATACAAATACCATTGAATAGATGCAAGTATAATTGTGCCAATAAAAATAAAATAATTGGTATATGACCACCTAAAATTGAATACTGTTTTCAATATTGCCTATGGCATGTCCCTGAAATTTAGATAGACTAAATTCCGTTCTCTGTTTCTTCTTGGGAAATTCATCACCGAATTACATCCAGAAAACATTTTCCAAAAGTCCATGCTTCTGGAAATGTTAATTATCGATACTCCTCACAGTGACACAGACCATATATTCCTCAATAAAATAGCCAATGGGAGCATCAGATCAAAAGTGATAGTCTTGTCCAGGAAATTCACTTTCGAGTGCCCCCTCGCACCACAAGCAGCACTCAGCTTTTCACATATCAGAAACAAGATTATGCCTCATCCAGTGTTCTCTTTTCCACAGACTACCCAGCCAATATAACACCTGGGAAAAAATGGTAAAGATATGTAAGCCACCTTATCATATGTAATTTTAGTTTGTTTTTATTTTTTATTGTTACATTATATTATTATTTTTATTGCTATTCTCTATTGTTATTTTAGGTTTTTAACCTATTTTTTCCTTTACAGGTATGTAAGAAATAATATGTCAGCGTTTCGTTAAAAAACGCAACAACTGATGAAGTTTTAGAGTGCCTTAAAACCTATTTTCCTTGTTATAACCTATTTTAGTTTATGCACCTAACCTAAATCAAACCATTTTTTTAGGTTTTTATATATTTTTAAAGGTTTTACAGGATTTTTATGTCACACAGAGGCATTTACTTCGTTTGTTCACGAAAAAATTCAATGACGAACGTGTTTCAAACGTACTCTCTGTCGATATCCCTTCCTCCAAATCCATGGTGATTTTCCAAAGCTCTAAACAAAGCAAAGTGCCTGGTGCCACTGTTACCCGTACAGTCCAAAGTGCAAACTTCTGATCTCCTTGCTTTCGCGTCACCTCAGTGCTTTGTGGCATTCACGCCTTGCAAACTAACATTTCAGTTTTGAAATTTTCACCACTGACTATATTTTTGTTGAAAGATTATTTTCAGCATATTAGATGATCCTCGCAGACAAAATTGCGGAGTTTGACTGTGGTTAACATAAAAGAAGATTATGGAGCTCCGGTACCCCTTCCTACACCCTCGATTTCAGGCACATTTCAAATATTTTCGTGAAAATATTTAGTTCCTCATAACAAACAGTGTTTGCAAATAGCGCAGAAGTTATTTTTTTAGATCTACGTGCTACGAAACTTACGTTTTTTTATGAAATTAAAATTCCTTGCGTAACGTCAAAAATGTTTTTCAGAACTTCTATGATGGCGAATGATGGATTCATGTCACAGGCGCACGTCTGATTTTTTTCTTTTTCTTCTTATGACTGACTTGTGCAATGGGAACATTTGCGATTGCGATATGTTATTTGTGTGATATATTGGCGGATTGGACATTTCAGACATTGGATTTCATTTATGCGACTTCAGAAATTGGAATTAATTATTTCTTTTTGGCAACTGCAGGCCGTAAAAGGGGGAGAGTTGTTTTTTTCTAAATAACTTGTGGGATGGGATAATTTGCGACTTCTTATTTTTATGATGGAAAGGGAGTGTAGGGTGGTATTTTGTGGAAAAGGACAACAAGGACTTTCAACGTAGGAGTTACTTCATTTTTGGACTTACAAATTTAACTTCGACCCACAATTCAGTGGCTGGCCTTGGTAAAAAGAGGTAAGTTACCTTCTTAGGTTTAATTTTAGCTTTCATTTTTGGTATCTTCATGTGTCAATGCGGAAAACAGTGAGAAATAGTGTTGGGACCAGGTGACTCCGGCCAATTTCTAACATGCCTTTAAAAGGGACTCTATAGATAAAGGCGGGGCCGCGGTAGCGGTAGGGGGCGGTAAGTCAATTACCCCAGGAGCGGAGCCCGGAATCGGTGGGAAATTTGGACTCAACAATTTCAAACGACAAAATCTCAACTTTAAACGGCTGTACAGTCGTAAATACTTCTTTCCACGCTCCATTTTTTTTAAATTCACAATTAGGATCACATAATCTTCATAATGAAAGAAAAAAAATTCGAAGGTGTAGAATAGAGTACCCGGCCCGAATATTGCCTAACTGTAAGGCGAAGAGTGCATTTTAGTAACAAATTACCAATGGTAAGTTCTGCAATCGCCATAGGATTAGGCAACACACATAAAGTTATGCAAGATAGTGCGTATTTCAGGATATAGTTGTCCCATTTTCATTGCTGGTGACTATACCTAAATCAGAATTTTTCAGGAATTTAGAACAATTTTTAGCTTTTCTGAACCTACTTCAGGATTTTTGGAGCCTAACTTTAGATTTTTAGAACCTACTTTTTGGTTTTTCGAACCTATTTAGAATTTTTAGAGCCTATTTTAGGAACCTGAAAGCACACTTCCTAGAACCTAAAAATTCGAGGTCTTATAATTACATTCCGATGTAAAATAACTAATATTGTATTTCAAATCCTTTGTTATATGGCCACGCAAACAAAACTCTTCGTTACAGAAAATCTACTCTGTGAGCTATATCCTTGTTCTGGCGCCCTCCTGTTACTGAGTAATGCGAACGTGACTTTTTAAACTAAGAAACAGACACATTGTACTTAAAAAGCAATCTTTATTACATTCAATATAACTCATAAATAATTAACAAGTACACGAAAATCACAGTAAACTGTAAAAAGCTCTTGGACTTGGTCGCAATAAAGTTGTTATGAGTTCGGATGTTGATAAGCTTATAAGAACTTCAGACAACTGACTCACCTATACATTATCTATCTTATGAAAAATCCATAAGCAGCTTATATACGTTACTTAATGAGTTCATGATAAAAAGCTGTAAATTAGGATTTGCTGAAATGAGTTCATGATATAGAAGGAAAAGTAAATCGTTTCAACTCAGAAGTTATAAATGTTTTTTGAAACTCGTGCACCAATTCGAATTGAATTACAGACATCGTAAAATTACTCATCAAATTCAGAGATAATGACTTACAAAATTTTAAACAAATAACCCACACCATCGGCAATACTACACGGAACTTCGTAATTTTACATCGATTCGTTGTGCAGTACACAAATGTACAAAAGACATCCATTGGATATCTCTTAAATATCCATTTCGGAAGTTCGGATATCCAATAATTGATAATATCGTTATGGCGACGCCTTTGTGTAGGATCGTGAAACGTACACAGTGCGGCAATTTGAAATCGAGACTGATGTTTTTGTTAAAAAAATGTTAAATGTTAATAGTAATACTAACCCCCCAAATCTGTTGTAAAGTGAGGACAATCATTACTGAAGACTGAAATTTCAGACAGGCTGTTACTGCTGCATTTTATCTTGAGGTACTGAAACGTTTGATGCAAGGAATAACACGTGTAAGGCCAGAGTATCGGGATGAAAGCAGCTGGTGTCTACTTCATGACAGTGTCCCATGTCACAAGACTGTGATTGAACTTTTTGGCCCTAAATCGACTGTGTGTGTTGTCACAGCATGCCTACTCACCGGATCTGGCTTTGTGTGATTATTTTTTATTTCCTAAACCAAAATCTGCACTGAAAGGTTCCTACTTTTATGATGTACCAATAATCAAGAAGGCTACGACATGGATTTTAAAAAGGGTTACACAAAACGAATTCCAGCAATCCTTCCATGCACTGGTATTCATTGCGCTACGATGTGTGGATGCAGGAAGGTCCTCCTTTGAATGATCCAAGGTAAGTAACTTTCTATGAAGACTTGTTTATATTTTACAGCACCAGTCTCGATTTCAAATTGCCGCACTGTGTATCTTATTTTAAAGATACTTGTTTAAGCAAAACCGTTAAATTGGAAGATTTTTACCCAAGATAGACATCCATAGGATGTCCCTTGTATATCTATTTCTCAGGAGATATCCAGGGAGGGGTATGTTATGGACATTTCTGGATCACTTTTGGACATCAAATGGGACTTGGATTTGGATATGTATGGAAAGAAAAGTACATATTTTAGACTACATTTGAATCTTATCTGGACATTATTTAGATGTGAAAAGAACATTTTTTGGACATTTTCTTAACGGTATTGGTTATTGGGATGTAAAAAGGGTGTTTCCTGAATGTTTTATTGACTAGATTGGAACTTTTTATGCATATTTTCCTAGTATATTCTGGGATTAGGGGAGACTGGGGCACATTTGGACACACTACATAATACAATACTAATAATAATATGCATAAAATAATGAAATACGCATTTAGTTTTCATCAGTTGGACCTAACAAGTTTGTTTTTTTTAATTCAATAAATAAACAGTTTAATGAAATGACATTCATTCGCTTGGTAGGATAGCTGTTTGTATGCAAATTTTTGTGGTCTTAACTAAACTCAAGCCAGATAATGAATACATGCTGTTATAGATTATATTTTTACCTGTTCATGTAATAATAACAATACTTCTTAATTCGTTGTATGAGAACCAGATAAATATAACTCCAAGAGTGGAGATTTCAGTTTTGCTTTTAAACTGAAATCGACATACCCCCCCCCCCTCCTAAACCTTAGCAGTATGGTGGAGTTAAGTATCTTCAATTTACTGACTTTAAGAGGAAGACATTCCAAAGAATACATTGTTTCCTCTCTCTTGTAAATTTGAGAAGCTGGAGTCACGTCCCTCTGGTTCTCACGATACGAATTGGCGTACTTTAATAATATTACTATTAATAGGCATTTTAATCTTATTAACGTAATAATAGGGTTACCTCTTTTACATGTCCTCTTTTTTGAAAATGGGGAAATGTCCTTTGTTGAGGTGTAGACAACTGCCTCAACTTCAAGATTCGTAACCAAATTTTATATTTATAAATAATTGTTAATGTTGTTTCCGTGTTCAATTTCAAAGTAAGGAAAATAACAACATCCTCAGTTGCACGTGCAAAGACAAGAAACATTCCATTCAACCAAGAAAAATTGTTGGACGATTACAATATTATTTACTAATTTACACATAAAAACAACATTAAATATTGTAATGTATGATATGATTGTAACATGAAGAAATTTACAGCTATAGTTTAAGTGTAAGTTTAAGAACTAAAATTGTGAAAATAATGATACACAGCACAAATATTGAAGATTCTAGTTTTGTGTTTTTTTAAAATTATACAAATGCCCAAAGTTTAATAACAGATGATGAAATGCTACACAGACACTACATAAATGTTAATTCAAAGAGTTGCAGTATTTGCTATTATAGCAGGACTAGTACATTGATTTCCACTATTTATAATTGTCTCAATTATAATTTCTCGGTATGCCATTAAGAGGGTTGTCGAGTAGTATAGAGTAGAGGCGGCAAATGTGGAATACCGTTTTTGTTTTGAACTATAATTACTTTATTTGTGCACATTTTGATATAAAAATTCAACAAAAAAATACAATAGACATTCCTTTTTAAAAAAAAACACTCAGAATATTTGAAATAATTAATGTGCTTTTGAAGAAAAAAACATTAGTGAATAAAGTGCGAAATGTCAACAAAATGAAAGTGGGGGGTAATGTGGAATACAGTATTCCACATTACCCTCATAATTAGAGATTACACAACTTTGACACTTAGCCTTATTGTTCTGTTCATTTATGTTAATTCTACATTCGTTATGCAGTTAAATGAAAAACTACAAATTTACTTGCAAAAATCGCAAATAAACACATCTCCCTCTGATGCACTACAGAGGTCATGGGCCCAGAATTCACACAATATACACTGGATCCACTTACTGCCTGGAACATCAGTCGACCAATTCTCTCCACAGAACAAGCACTCAGTGTCTGGGTTCCTCGGACCTACACTTTCACCAATCACACTACAATGATCAGAGGTGATTCCATCACTTTCAATGGTCGATTCACTTGTTGTACGTGCAATGTCTTCCTGCTTCTTGCCACGCTGCGTTCTGGATTTTGCCATTTCATCTTTTCCTTTCCCTTCACACTGATTTGATTCTTTGAAGATACATCTCTTGCACGAGTTGCTTTTCTTTGACTTCTTCTCTTCTAATTCATGAAGAGAGTGTTGTAGAGAATGTTTATAAGGTGTTCCTGTGAGTACAGTTGACGGAAGTGGTTCTGCTTCCCTCTTGGATTGTGCATTACTTGTAGTTGGAACTGGAGGTATATTCCATGGTGTTACTGCATGGTTGGGTTGAGTTGATCGGCGAGTGTAGACAGCATTTGTAGACTTTTCACTTGGTGAAGTTGTTTCCTGTACAGGCAGGATTTTCAGTTGGCGAATATGTGGATGGTTGTGGATTAACACTATCAGGAGGTAGAGAGACGTCATTACTGGCTGTGTTGGTAGCTCCAATGAAATCACTGTCCCTAAAAACGTTTGGATTCAGGGGATGAATCCCTGTGCATTTGAATCCATTATCAGCAATCTCGCCCGACTGAGCACGTAGGTAAGCTCTGGAAAAGAGTTTTCCTACGTCAAAATGAGTTACTCTTCTCCCATGGTTACGGAGAAACAATCTCAAATCCTCGTTGTAATATCTCTTCAGAGGGCCCAAGAATGTTCTATCAAGAGGTTGTAGCTTATGTGTCGAGTGTGGTGGCAAAGACATTATAACAACGGATTCTTCCCGAGCTAGGTCAATAACCTCAATATTCCTGGTGTGGCTGTAGTGGCCATCAAGTATGAGGAGTACTGGGTCATCTTTGCTTGGCTTCACTTTACTGATGAAGTGACGAAACCAGTTAGTGAATATTGAGAGTTGAATCCAGCCTGAGGGATGGTACGCTGCGATGGAACCTGGAGGTGCATATTTCATCAGTTGAACATTTTCATTTTTCCTTGGAAAAATTAACATGGGAAGGACAAATGAACCACCCGCACTCATACATGTTACTACAGTTATTAGTGATCCTCGCTCAGCGGATGTCAGAGTACCCAACTGTCTTTTCCCCTTTAATGCAATGATTTTGTCCTGTTTGGTTTGCACCACAGTAAGTCCACTCTCATCTACGTTATACACACGGTCAGGGGGGAAATTGAACTTCTTGTAGGCATCTTCCAAGTTGTTGAAAAATTTAGCCACGTTTTCGCGACTGAAGCCATTTACTCTCGCAAATGAGGTTCCAGTGGGATTTCGAAGAGTCACTAAATCTTTATCTCTTTGCATAAACAATCTAAACCAGTCTTGACCAGCACATTCTTTTACCACAGAGAACGGGTGCTTCACATTATTTCGAACAGCTAATTGATAAGCAACTGAACAAATGTCACGTTTTGTGAGTCCATAGTAACGAGATTCCATTTCTAAGACATAACTGACAAGATCATTTTCCATGGCTGGAGAGAAGATTGGCTTTCGACCTACACGTATTCTTGCAGCGTCATCTGCAGATTTGTCAGAATGTTCTCTAACTAATCGAAATAATGTGGTCCGTGGAACATCATATGTTTTGCTGGCACGCAGAAATCCCATTTCTTTTTGCCTGACTGATGTCACTGCCTGCGTCATTTTCTCTGGGTCCCACTTCTTCTGCTGTACTCCTCCTTTCGGCATTCTGGGAGGGTCTGTGAATCTGCAAAATATAAAGAGACCATTTTGAGCATTAAATATGCAGATGAAATATAGGATTTTTTGTCATAATGCATTTACAGTAATTATTCTATCTTAACATGGGTACAATTTCAATTTTCTTTCTGCAAGGGTTTAGGAAAATCTAATTTCGTAATAAGAACAGTAATAAGGGCTGAAGAAGGAATGGCTGCCGCATAATAAGATCAATGTCGAGGGAATATTTGCCAAAAATGTTCTCATTAACAAGTTGCAGAAATTTTGAGGGTATCTTGAACCCCCCACAACATGATAAACATTCTCTGCCATTTAGCTGTACCTTATAACTGCATGCAGGAAGTCATAAAACTATAAAAATGTGATTTTAACAAATTGTATCAAGGCCTGAAAAAGAGAGGGTAATGTGGAATAGTATTCCACATTAACCACCCTCACGTATTCCACATTACCCGCTAACTACTTTTCTTTTTTAATCTTAAATTAGATAATAACGGAAACTTCCAGGACACCTAATTGACAATGCTTATTTAGCTACGACATTGGTGAACAATGTCACATAGAACACTTGCAGAAATCTTACCTTGTGTTTGCTTTGTGTGTACAAAACGACGGTAACGAAAAAAAGTCCGCTCCCTCCAAAACAGCTTTTTGTGCTCTGTCAGCAAACATTCACAGTGGATGGCGGTGGTTGCTTCAGTGCTGCCATCTGTACATACTGTCTGATGGTTCTAAACTACCTCGATAGATGGTAGACGTATGTAGTTGTAAATATCATGGTATTCCACTTTTGCCGACCATTCCACATTCGCCGCCTCTACTCTAACACTTTTGTAAAATCTTTCGTGAAATCTAAAAATGTCCTTTTTTAGAGTTTGTCACCTGGTAACCTTATGTAATAATTATAACTTTATTGTTATTGTTGTTATACGTGATATCTTTGATTCGATCTCTTTCCGAAATATAATTCCAGGTTGGTCATTGAAACCGCGCGTGATCTGCTCAAGACGACTGCTTGCCAGTGTTGCCAACCACTTTTCGGCAATGTCCCTACAGACGTAGTCAAAATGTCCCTACGCCAAGTAAAACGACCAAAAAAACACCACCTCATGAGCATGCAAGACAGAAGATAAAATATACACATTTTCTTATCAAATCTTTCTGCTAGATGCTTCCACAATTTATGAATAACAGTGAGTCTTTTACTGTTGATTATGCTATTTGAAGTCATACATGCTGCTGCTGTGAAGAGATAGATGTTGGTTGGTGATGCTGTATTTCTTGCAGTCTTCTCGTGCCTTAAGGGAAGAATTTCTCACTAGCAAAGAATTTAACAATTCTGGTCCCATTTTATTTATCTTTTTTTGTTTTTGTATCACTTAACATTGAAAATATTATATCCGTTTCTACGTTAGAATGTGGTAATGTTAGCACTATTTTCGCGAGAGTGGAAATGTTTTCAAGAAAGAACTTGCCTTCAAAGTTCTTGGTAACCGATAACATGTTAAAAAATCTGATGGAGATTTGCACCTTTGCACAAGAAAATGTTATTTTCCAACATTGAAAAAAGTCCCTACGTTTTTCCTCATTTGGCAAAATCTGTCCCTACGCGGGAAAAATATAGTGAAAAGTTCCTACGCGTAGGGACATGTCCCTACGGTTGGCATCACTGCTGCTTGCCTACAACATGTGTTCACGCGAGCTCAGTTTTTCGGGAGGTTCCCGAATTTCATATGTTTCAGAGAATTCCCGTTCTGCAAGTTTACGGGAGTTAGGATTCTACATCCGCATTGCGGATTTAAGCATGTGACTCTCGTAAAACGAAAGACTAAATGTTCTGGAAAGTAATAAAATATTGTTATATCCAAAGAAACAAAATACGCTCGAGCAACACAAGATAGAATATTTCCCTGACTTCTTAAGGTAATATATAGGAACCGGATTTTAAGTTGCAGCACCTTTTCAAAAATATAGCTGTTTTCATACCGATCGGCGTAGATGGCTATTGGTACTACTTCATTTAGTGGCTAAAACATGCATGTTTCATCTTCTCTTATTTTCAACATTGCACCCCCTACATTTCATTCCGCACCTCCTCAGCACCCCTAGAAGATTAATCCTGGCGTCGCCGAAGGATTTGAGAGAGGAGTAAGGCTCCCCCGACATAATCCTTTCACCGGAAGATTTCATTCCTAGAGCCGGCTTTAGACGGAAGCGTTTCCTGTAACATTTTTGCTAGCATAAATGCTATGTAAATGCTTCCCGAAATCTTATAGCAGATAGTACTTCACACGGAAGCGTTTCATGTAACTTTTCTGTTAGCTTTTGCGATTACAATGCGGTACCAGTTTCATAGATCGGAGACACATTAAATCGAATATTTTGTGTTTCGCATGGTTCGTACTTATCAATTGTGTATTGCGGAACATAGTTCAATGTGCCATTATGCTTTTTACACGAAACAAACGCAATTTTTCACATTCTGAGTGCTTTTTTTTTATTCCTTTCTTCGCTTCCGGAACATACAATATGGCGGGCACATCTTGACTCACGTTGTGGGTATGCAGTGTTTCAACATTCTTCACCAAAAAAATACCTACTATATCGTGTTCGTCACCGGTGGAAATTATACATTATGCACGGGTAGCTGACGGATAGCTCCACAAGCCATACACGGATAGCCCCACAAACCATTCATGGATAGCCCCACGAACCATTTCCGATAAGGTTAGGTTAGGTTTGGTTACGTTAGACAAGCATAGTAAAAAAAAGGGGGGGTTGAAACACTGACAGGGGCTTACGTCATCAAACGTACGAAGCATCCGGTTGTCGTAGGGCAAGCAAATGAAAGCAATGGCAATTGTGCGTCGGTGAGATATTTCTCTTGAAAAATACATGATTTCCCGGTCAAATAGATTCCACGATGAAAGAAAATACCTCGACGGACGTTGTAAACCTTGGAGAAACTCATTTCCGTAAGTAGTTTCTTGTGTAAAATTGAAGCAATGTGTCTCCGATGTATGAAACTTTTACCGTACTTTACACGGAAGCGTTTTATGTAACTTTTCGATTAGCTTTTGCGATTACAATGTATAACATCTACAGCATGAAAGGCACGTCGAGTTACACAATCCATGGTGAGTGCACGGTGTTTACATTTGAAACAACTTAAATATTCTTCCATACGTGTACAGTAAACGTTATAAAGTACTCCCTCTGTCCCATAA
This sequence comes from Lepisma saccharinum, assembly GCF_977018435.1. NCBI lineage: Eukaryota > Metazoa > Arthropoda > Insecta > Zygentoma > Lepismatidae > Lepisma > Lepisma saccharinum. The sequence goes on along the minus strand of NC_139257.1, from coordinate 43,603,321 downwards.
TTATTGTCCGGTATACCTTTGTCTGTTGTCCCATAATAATTGGTAATCGGCTGGGCGGTATTTGTTGCTCGTTGCGATAAGGTCACGTTGTTCCTCTTCACAATCTTGAAGACTGATCTACTATGCCTCTCCCCATGCGTGTGCTTTTCATCTGCCTCTTCGTCTGTAATTCCTATACTACCATTTTGGCATACCGGACTATAATTATGGGAGAGAGGGAGTATGTATTTAAGCAGCGCCATTGTTTTGTACCTAATAACATTTTACACGAAACGTTATTCCTCTCGGTTGAATAGTTATTGTCTTTTAAAAATGTGAAGTGATACATTGTTTACAACTCACGCGGCCGCCATTACAACTGCACTCGTGACCTAGAGGTCGTTTCTGATTGGTTACGCTACGAAAAATGATTCGGACCGAGCCTATCCTTGAGAAATGCTATAAAATATGTCATGGCATCTGAAATGCTATAAGATTTTTTACTTTACACGCTAGCATTTTCGTCATGGCGTAAATATTAAGGAAAATGATTTTTTCTAAATCGGGCCTAAAGCCGGCCCTGGTAAATCACTAAATAGACCATAGGTCCAGCAGAAGGATCACTTTTCTGAAACTGGTTCTCTTCATATGGTACAAGTCTCTAGTAAGCGAGAGTTGAAGCCCTTTGAGCCATTTATGATCCTTTCTGTGACCTTTGATGTATTCTCTGGCACTCAATTTTGAAATCCATTAATTTTCGTTAAGTTTCTCTTTGAAGGATTGAAAAGCTTGGAATCGAGGTTCCTTGCGCATTCATGGCCAATGGAGCCTTTTCTTGAGGTCAGAGCTCTTCCTTCCGTCTGTCGGAAGGTGACAAAAGAACCCATTCATAATGCCCCTGGCTCAGTGTCTGCAGCAGCAGCAGAGAAGCCCCATTGTTGCGAGTGCTTTGTCCTCCGAGCACGTTTGAAACTCGATTCCTGCGTACCAAGTGACCGTGTACGTGCAGGCCTTCGCGCTAGGGACAATCGGAAGGCGACGCAGGTCTCGGGGGACATGGAGGCGGCGACGGCTCGGATAAAGCAGATGAGCATCCACCTGTTCGACAATTAGATTGGCCGATTGAATACAAAGGAGCCGCGTTCAGCCGGAGACGGAAGGTGACCTCTGACGTGCTGTTGCCATGCTGGCGCGACACAAGGCCCGTAGCCAGGCAGGGGCCAGCCCCCCTGGCACTGCCTTCAGCCCCCTTGACATTAGGCAAAACTATTTTCTGTAATGTGTTTGCAGTGAAGAGTGAAAATGTAGGCAGCAGATATTATCTTGCTCACAACTTTGGTGAAGGATAAATTCACAGAACATGAACAACAGCTAATACATTTTATTTGTAAGTAGTATAAGTAGCTGCAAGTATTTAGAAGATTCTCTTCTCTAGACTCTGGTAGGTTCTTTCACAGGGCAGCTTCTTTATCTGTACCTTCGCTGCCCCTGTTGCGACCTCCAATTTAGACAGAAATCTGTGACTTTAATGCATCATGCAAATTCCCTCCGCATCTGTGTCAAAGGTCAACAACTCCCAAGTTTCCGGAACGAAGGAAAGTTTCATTGCTTCAGCCGGGGGTGAAATGAACTTTAGGCACTATGATTGAATATTGTGCATTTTTTCTTGTGTGATATAAATATCTGTATCATCAAAAGTAGTATGGAGTGTGCAGTAAGGGATGATTTCAGTAACAGTCAGCACTTTAAAACAACAAAAAAAACTATAAAGAATTATGTTTTAAAAGATATAGAAAAATGTAGTATTTGTATGATATATTTCCCCACATAATTTACCTTCATTTAATACTGTTCAACTTTTGAAAATTGGACTTGGTTTACAAAGCCCCCCTGATAACCCGTGAGCCCCCCCTGGAGATCAATTCCAGTACGGGCCTGCGCGACACCCTCACAAACAGTACCTTTGGATTTTCAGCGCTGAAGCTTCAGTTGACGTCATCGCATATTCCACCACTGAACGTTCGAATCTTCATCACAAATTGTTTCAAAATGGAATCTACAGTTCCTCTTTTCTCTGCAGTTTCGGATGTTGCTTAGGTTTTTATGGAAACACCGTTGTTGAATGAATTTAAAAGAACGACTAAGGATAATACGAAGGAAGAGGAAGATTTATTTCTATTTACAAGTGCAGTGGCAGAACACACACATTTATTCTGTAGATTTCCGGCCCGTAATTCACTTCCATCGTTCTCATCGACGCCATTGTAGCTCATCGGTAGCAGACTACAATTACCCACAATTGCCACAATGCTTCTAAACTTTTGTTTTCAAAATCTAGCTATCCAAATCGAATTTACGAATGTCAAAATTACGTGAAAGATTTTTCTCGTTTTACTACAGCTACGTAAAATTTACGTACAGTGCACAACATAAGAAACCAAATCGAGACGAACAGCGCTTGCACCCTCCTTACCACAGTGCTGCCTTATGTCCGACAGACAACTTGAGGCACTGCTAGGCAGAGGGTTGAGTGGGTGCGAAGTGGGAGGTAGGCGATGGATTTGACCGCAAAGCATACGTAAATTTTACGTACGGTAGTGTTCTAGGGTTCTAAAATTTTAAGCCAGAAGAACAGAATTAGCCTGTTCCATCTATTTTTTTTTCAGTTCCATTTATAATATTTTTTGTACACGCCACATGAGACTCAATGCCCAGGGCATTCGCCCACTTCGCCCACCCCTCGCTACGCCTCTGCTTGCACCAATGAACTACTGCGAGTCCCAGTTTAAAGTAGGTCAGCTCAAAGACATTTGTCTACGAGGCAAATGACGGCAATATTGCACCAGTAAAATGAAATAGTCCATTGTAACGTGAACCGTGGTAGGTACTCAAGGTCATCATTAGCATGTGACTGTTGATCGTTGAAGGGCTACTTTTAACTGGGACACCCTGTAGAAATACTTTGGCAACATTGCAATGTTATTTGCCGTCTGTCTGCAGCTGAAGCTTTGGGAAATGACCAAGGTTGACTCAAGCAGAAAATTCACAAAATTTAAAAGATTGAGTTTAGTGATTGGCAGTGTTGCATGCTCTACAAATTTATCTGATTTATTGAATACATATGTTTCATATTTTTCGTCACGTACACAGATATCTTGGAAATTATTATGGCTTTTAATTTTTCCTTTCTGGGTCTGTTTCCCGTTATTACTTTGCACGGCATCCCTGTAGGTGCTTCTGGGAATTAATCAGCCTATCGGTTCAAATAATTGTTAATTATTTACAATAGGTAAGTATCGTTCAACTGAAATCAGTCATTATCATAGTTTGCTTTTTCATTCTCTTAAGCTGATAATAAATTTCGAAATAGAATATTAGAAATCGCAAGGGGCCTTACCTCATACCTTTCAAAAACATGAACAATTAATATTACAGTGTGCATTTTCACATTTCATGTTTTCCTCAAAATCGAAATATGCATGTCCGTACTTATACGCAAATATATTTTTTAATATGACCTGGCAACTCTGATGTCGGGCAGCCGTGACGTATCAAGAGTTGAGTCCACTACTCTAGTTGAGAGTGTAATGGGAGAAGATTGAGTCACTGAAAACCCAGAAGAAGAAATACAATCACGAACGAGACAGAGCGCAAATAGTGCTGAGGCTACTTTATTTAGGAGAACTGGCCAAGTGGGGAATTTTTTCGTGGGCAGGGCCATTCATGTTTCGCCCTGGTAATAAAAACTTGCTCTTAACATTGTTTATTCATAATTGAAACGAATGACGCAAAAGGAATTTCCTAGGCCCACATCTATATTGTAGGCTTGCTTCCCACACAATAAAGATCATTTTCAACTGTGACGAAAGCGTACCTTTACTACCAAACAAAAGCGACAGTATTTATAATTATCCAGTTTCAATAATAAAATATAGACAAATAGGTTGAATTGAAAGTGTGGGAGGGGGGGTATTCAAGCATAAAATAGCATTCTGATATTCTTCTTTGGATGTATCAAATTCTATCTTTGGCTTGGATAGGCATGTCGGAAGGTGTAGTACCGATCAAAGCCGTAGCTAGGGGCGTCGACGTGTCAAAATTATTGGGGGGGGGGGGGGGCTCTGATCACTGAAATAAATTAATGAAAGACTCACTACCTCCCTTTTTTAAGTTTTGGCCTCAGTGTTCGGAATCTCGTAAAAGCCCATGAATTCCAAAAAATATTAAAATTTTCATTTACAGTTCGAATGCAAAATGTCAATTGTTCACGGATGAATATGTCACAAGTTTCGTCAACCATAATAGCAAAATATTCCCGACTTTTAATATCTGCTACCACGGAGCGCAAAACAGATCTCCCCAGTGGCGGCGATTGGGTGCCAAAACTAGGAGGGTAAGGTGCAAAAACTGGGGGGCAAGGATTGTTTACTTTCCCCTCGTGGATAAGGTTTAGCATAGTGCAGGCGCAAAAGTGCCAAAAAATGGGGAGGGCAACTGCCCCCACGCCCCCCTAATCGCCGCCACTGGATCTCCCTAATATATCAATGATCTCGTTCTGAATGTCATGTGAGAGCCATTTGTAGCCCATCCACTCTCCTAGTTCATGCACATCTTTTGAAACTCTTTTTAGTAAAAATGTTAACAATACTCATAGTTATACACTTTTATAGTAATAAGTCATGTGTTTTGCTGTCTCTGCTCATAGCCCCCCCCCCAAAGTTGATGGTTTAGCGGTCTCAGCCCCCCCACCCCCACAAAGTTGATGGTCTAGAACATTTCAAATGTGTATTTAAAGTTAAGTTCATGTGGCACAATTCAGAGTAAATTTTACAAAAGAAGCAAAATAATAAATTAGATCCTCTTAAGCAAAATTATTTGGGGGCTCTGCCCCCACATCGCTAACATTAGGGGGCTCGAGCCCCCCAAGCCCCATATAGTCGGCGCCTATGGCCGTAGCTAGAGTTTTCTGGGTGAAATAAAAAAATTAAATTTAACATCTCAAACTTTGTCCCCCCACCCCTTGACTTGTTATTGTTGTACTTTGTCATCCCATTCAACATCAATGCGTAAGAGATCTGATAACGAATTGCGTCAATTACGTCTCAAGTGCATCAATTCCTCTACAGCAAAATCCTTCTCTTTCTTAACTGATCAAAACTCACTTATTAAGGACAATATTCCCCCTGATCGTTTTCCATTATCATTTTTCTGTTCTATTTAGTACTTTAAAATATCTTAGTATCCATTGTTACTGAGTACGATCATCGCATCAGGGAATCATTAATAGATTAGTCGAGTCGTAACAGAATAACCTTTTCAAAATGATGCATCTTTTTTTTGTTTAAACATAATACAACTACAAGATGTACAGTCCAGCAGAATTAACTTGAGAGAAATGGCCGCTCTGTGAGTGATGCAACTGCGCTCGGATTGGCTAGAGCGGGGAACTCCCGCTGTAACGGGCCAATGGAAACTCTACAAACTCTACTCTAGAGTTTCCATTGGCCCGTTACAGCGGGAAGTCCCCCGCTCTAGCCAATCCGAGCGCAGTTGCATCACTCACAGAGCGGCCATTTCTCTCAAGTTAATTCTGCTGGACTGTAGTAGTATTATATTATTAATCAATACCCTAGCCGAAATCAAGACCCTGGAACAGTTTGGAATGGGCCCTTTTCTCTATCAGCACGATAATGCCCCTGCCCATAAAGCATTTCTATTGCATCGTGGTTTGAGGACAATCAGGTGGATGTGCTTACCTGGCCCGCTCAAAGCCCCGACTTGAACACCATAGAACATCTTTTGGATGAACTGGAGCGTCGGTTGCGTGCCAGACACACTCGACCGAAAACCGCCATTGAACTATTCACGAGGCTACAGGACGAATGGGAAATAAATCCACCAACAATATAATATACCAGAACTTAGTGGAAAGCCTGCCCTGAAGAGTAAATGCTGTTATAATAGCGAAGGGAGGTCCGACATCTTATTAGTTATCTGGCTGGTGTCTTTGGAATGAACAGCGCTGTGTGTCCGGTGACTTTTGGCTATATCTATAGTGTATTCTTCGTTGTACCTGCTCGGCGGTGAGTGATTCATGTTGAATTGCTGGAACTTGGTCTTATAACCGCTGTCTTTAGTACCTTTCCGTTTCAGAGAAAGGTAATAACAAAAAAAAAGTTCATAGATGTTTTCGTGATGAGGCAAGATCACACCACACACAGAAAAAACACAGAAAATCCACAAAAACATGAAAATATCCTCTCCAACCAGTCCAAGTTCATGCGATATTATCTAGGGAGATTCATTTCTCAGCACTTCAAAATAAAATTTTACAATCCTTTGATTTGGTAGCAAGAAAATAAAGTACTTTTTTTTTAAATTTTGCATTACTATTAATGTTATGTAAGTTTACTGTGTTTTATTTAGCTATGTGAGTTGATCCTCTTGTGAAAATTTCCATTTTTCACAACTATAAGTCCATATTTAATTTCATATTTTGATTAAAATAAATAGATATATATTTACTATCGAACACTTCTTTGGTACATATAAATCATCCCTGGCGATCCTACTTCTATTCCAATTAAATTATCTTCCAACTATATCTGATCATACTCCAAAAATTAAATATATTTTACCAAAGTCTTCATGTTTGAAAATAAGAGCAGGGGCGCCGACTTATCAAAATTATTGGGGGGGGTCTCTGATCACTGAAATAAATGAATGAATGACTCACTCCCTCCCTTTTTTAAGTTTTGGCCTCAGTGTTCGGGATCTCGTAAAAACCCATGAATTCCTCAAAAATATTAAAATTTTCCTTTACAGTTCGAATAAGAATGTCAATTGTTCACGGATGGATATGTCACAAGTTTTGTCAACCATAATAGCAAAATATTCCCGACTTTTAATATCTGCTACCATGGAGCGCAAAACAGATTTCCCTTATATATCAACGTCCCATCCACTCTCCTAGTTCATGCACATCTTCTTTAAAAACTCTTTTTAGTAAAATGTTAACAATACTCACAATTATATACTTATTTTAGTAATAAGTCATGTGTTTTGCTGTATCTGGTCATATCCCCCCCCCCCCAAAGTTGATGGTCTAGAACATTTCAAATGTGTTTTTAAAGTTAAGTTCATTTGGCACAATTCAGAGTAAACTTTACAAGAGAAGCAAAATAATACATTAGATTCTCTTAAGCAAAATTATTTGGGTGCTCTGCCCCCACATCGTTAATATTGGGGGGGGGGCTCGAGCCACCCCCAAGCCCTATGGAGTCGGCGCCTATGAATAAGAGATAGAATAAATGCTCTTCTCAGTCCCACAAAATTGTTTTCTATCTTGTGAACATCAGTGGGACAAAATGTTAATGACCTAGGATAAATGATTTATCAACGAGTTCTCATCTTAATCTCCTAGAAATTCGATTCCGTTGCTTATCTACTGGAAAAACTTGCACATAGCAACAATTTGCTACCTAAAAGAAGATCTCAAGCACGACTTAAATTTTAAAGCCGATTCTGTCTGGTCTGAAGAGCAAGAATGGAATGGCGCCGTCTGACCCCATCCAGAGTCAGGCATGTTGTCGGTCACGTAGTCACAGGTATAGAAGCCTGCTTCAGGCCTCAGGAAGTCACGTTTGAGATCTTGCAACGGAACGCGACATGTGTTATACATTGTGGAATGTCCAGTTCTGCAATTGGCCAGTTCTAAATGCAGACTACAAAAAGAACCATTATGTTGACTTAAGTGAACGTGTGTGAAATTAGAATCCTCCAGGCTTAAGTTTCCCTTCTCGCTGGGAAGTTAAGAGAAACATTGTGTGAAAAAAGAATTGTTTAGTGTTGTGCATAAAGGACATGTGCTTGGTGATTAATATTCCAGAGTTAATGAAGGAAATGGTGACAAGTTTAAAGAGCTCGAATCAGATCTAAGAATGTCGGTATGTAAACTTCTGTTGATTTCTTGAAAACGTGTATCGGAATCTATACCCTGTCGCAGGAAGGCCGCGCATAACGGAAAAGAAGGGGAGAAAGCTAGTTGCGCAGATTTGTTATAGTGTGATCGCCCCATAGATTCCCGCTACATCTAAATGTTAAGCTAATTCTCTTCTACTCAGTTATACGATTAATAGTAAACTTATATTTAGTTTGTAATTGGTCATTTTTAATGTATAATTGTAGACAATGGGAGTATAATTATTTTTAACACTTCTCTTTTGGTTTTTCGCCTTTAGAACTTAGGAACGACCATTAAGTAATCAGAGATAAGAACCAATTCACAGACAACAATATTATCTTAGTACTGACAATAGTCAACCTTGAACATCTGTTTCCCGTGGAATTATATATTAAACTCCTCAAGTAGTTCTCATCAGATTTCAGAAGCAGTGACATTTATTTTATATTTTTTCTGCGTCACAAACGGATTTTCATATAACAGAGAACTTGCAACTTTTGTTTCACTTGAGGCACCACTATAATATCTTTGATAAACTTGATTTGATAAAACTGAAATAATAAGCTGAAGATAATTCAATCTTTGCACGTGTACGTAGGTGAAAGGTAGTACTGAGTGAATGATCTCATAAATGTAGAAAATAAGTCAAAGATCGATAGTTGATTAAAGCTTGGTTGTACTCTGATCGTTGTTATTACCTAATAGAACTCGTAAATAGGTTTTTCCGTATTGTAGACTTTAGAAAGGACACTTCAAAAAAAAATAACGTTCATTCCAGAACAGTTAAATTATGAACATGTCTTCGTCAACAAGAAAATGAAATTGATGTTATGACTAATAGTTCACTCACGCATCCTGTTCCTTCTTTTAAAAAATGTAGTGTTGTATAAGCTTTAAAGAAGATTATCTGAAAATGTAGAACTGTCATTGTTGAACTATACTACTGTAATAAATATACTGCTTAACATTTGCTTGGGAACAAACATATGAAGGTCTCGGGAGTAAAACATGGTGACATTTTGGTCATTATTGAGTTCGAAAGTACAAAGAGAAGAAGTTTAATTAAGTTATAATTGCAACCGATTCATCCTCTGTGCTAAATTCTTTACAGTTTGCATCATTGTCATGTCATACGGAATGGTACATTGTTAACATAACAATACTCAACTGAAATTAACGAGATTGGGATATGATATCAACTTTATTCGGACATCTGGACATTCTTTAATAGAAGGGAACAATATAGCATGCAACGTCCCCCGGTTGTACACCAGTCATCACAAAGTTAGTCCGCTACTCCTTTAGTCGGGAACATGAGAATCTGCAAATCATCAGGGCTTGCTGGGTAGAAAAGAAACACAACACTGTTTTCAAAGTTAAAACGCAGTTTTATAAACGCGTATATTTCATAATCACTTACCAGTAAAACACTAGAACATTCAATACTAACGTTGGGCAATTCACTCACATATAACGAAAGTCAAAGAACATAATTAATTTCTTACTTTCAACTTATCGGCAAGAAGAAAACTCGAAAAACCAAAATCTATATTTCAATTCTCTCCGTTTCCAAGTTCTTCTTATTCCTCACCTTCAATTGTTTTTCAAACTCCGTCTGTCGTCAGGTGAGAAACATTCAGGTTAGTTCACTTCCTCGGCTGAGATTAGAAAATGACGTCAACACGAACAGATTTTGACGTATTTATAAACATGTATAAAAGTTGCAACTACAACTGTATCAGTCTAAGTATAATTATCTGTGTCTACTTGAACATTATTTGAAATAATACACATTTTAAAAATCTTAACTTCTTATAAATATAAAATCTTAAACTCTCAGGTTCGTTACAATTGCCCCTCGTCTGGGGAAAATTTTTGAAGAAATTGTAATTTACAAGTTCTGAAAAAAATTTTGAGTATATAACTTTAAATATAGAAATTATCTTGACACTAAGTCAACTTCACCAACCAATGCTTGTCTGTGTTCTTGAGAACAATTAAAGATCCTAAGATTGTCAAAATTTACTCGATCGATCGGGTTCTTGGACTTGGGATGTAACAGTAGGGTAGTATTGCTTCGAATATCTGTTGCAATGTAGGGACCAATATATACCTCAAACAACTTAGCGATGGTTTTATTTTTCCTAGAACTTAGTTTGTGATTTCTTACGAGCACCAAATCTCCTTCCTTTAGCTGAAGAGCATTGCACTTGACTCTGAATTTTCTCCTGTCACTTTTCGAGCGTTCCCTTTTCTTCGCCATAAACATCTTTCTATCCCAGTTAGTTAAATGAGGGTCATCGTCGTTATCAGGCCAATAAAAGTGGTCCAATATTTCATTGGGCACAGGGCGATTGAAAAATAGTTCTGAAGGAGCATACCCAGTAGTGTCCGAAACAGAATTGTTCAGTAACCAGGCAATTTCTGATAAATATTTCGACCAACTTTGATGTTCGTTATGACAAAATAATCTGAGCAGTCGAACAATCTCCTGATTCATACGTTCTATAGTATTACTACTAGGGTGATAGGCCGTAGTGAATAAATACTTAACACCCTTTTTGTCTAAATATTCTTTCCACAGCGCAGAAGTGAATTGTGTACCTCGATCCGATAAGATTGCCTTGACTTTAGGAAAATGGGTGAAGTACCCTTTCTCCATCACATTGATTATATCTCTGGCGGTGCCACGCCTCAGTGGGTAAACGGAGACGAACTTTGTTCCTAAACCTACCAAGGATAGAATGTATTGGAATCCTTGGGACATGGGCAATTTACCGATCAGGTCTATTGATAGTAGTTCGTGAGGACTCTTTTGATTAATATGTAACTTGTCTTTGATGATTCCTAACTTGTCCATTTTAGTCTTGGCACATACGAGGCAATCCCTAGTGTGCTTAACAACATCCTGTTTCATCTTTGGCCAAAAGTATCTACTTTTTATTCTCTTTAGGGTTTTTGCTACCCCGAAATGTCCTAGTTCGTCGTGATTTTCCCGAAGCACTTTTTCTTTGAACTTTATAGGGACACACAATTTCCAAGTAAATTCTTCACCGGAGGTTTTTCGGAATAAGAGACTTCCATAAACCTGATACACGTTTTTCACCTTAGTTTCAGTCGGAGAATCTTCAGTTTCTGGCTGATTCAAAAGCTTTATTATGCTCTGGCAAAAAACATCATCTTCTTGTGCTTCAGCCCAATTTGTTATGTCCTCCATTTCTCCTCTTTCTTGCCATATATAATTTACATGGAAATAGTTAGCTTCTTCCTTCCCTTTGCCTTCGTCGATGGGATAGCGACTCAGAATATCCGGTACCACGTTATCCCTTCCTCGGATGTATTTAATTTCAAAAGAGTAAGACTGCAATTTTAGAGACCATCTTGTAAGCCTGCAATTCCAATTTTTAGAATTTTGAAGCCACATTAATCCACGATGATCTGTATATATTTTAAAATGCCTTCCTCTCAAATATATTTCAAATTTGTTGATACCAAAAAGAATAGCCAAACATTCCAATTCGTGAATCGAATAGTGTCTCTCATTTTCTTTTAATTTTCTGCTAGCGTACTGCACGACAGTTTTCTCGTCGCCTTGTTCTTGAAATAAGATGCAACCTAGACCTTTGGTAGAGGCGTCACATTGAATACAAAATTCTCTGTTTAGATCAGGTTGAGCTAGGGCTGGAGTATTTGTCAATTCAATTTTCAGCTGGTCAAAAACAGTTTCTTGATCCTGGCCCCAGTTCCATTTAGCAGACTTTGAGAGCAATCTTAATAAAGGCTCTGTTTTGATGGAAAAGTCTTTTATAAACTTCCGCCTCCAATTTGCTAAACCTAAAAATTTTCGAACATCCTTCTTACACTTAGGTTTTGGGAATTTTAAAATTGCTTCATTCTTTTTTGGATCAACTCTAACATGGTCTCCAGAAATCAAGTGTCCTAGATACACTAGTTCTCCCTTAACAAAATTACACTTCCTAAGTTTCACTTTAAGACCTACGTCTTTCAGTCTTTGAAGTACTTCTTGTATGTGCTGAATGTGAGTGTTAAAATCCGAATCGAAAATCAACAGGTCGTCGATATAAACTGTTAAGAAATGCTCTGTTTCTGGCCCAAACACTCGATGCATTACGTATACAAAAGTGGACACAGCATTTGACAAACCAAAAGGCATTTTCAAAAATTCATACTGTCTGCCTTTATATGAGAACGCTGTGTATTTGCGGCAGTCTGGTTTTAAAGGAATCTGTAAATAACCAGAGGCAAGATCCAGACTTGTAAAATACCGCGATCCTTTAAACTTCTGAAGAGACTCGTCAATTGGCGGAACCGAACTTTTAGGTATTAACATGATGGAGTTTAGCAGTCTGAAATCTATGCATGGTCTGACACTCCCATCTGGCTTGTCTACAACCAATAGAGGATTTAAGTAAGGAGATACTGACGGTTGAATGATATTCCAGGCCTTCCATAAGTCTAGTTCCTTTTCCAGAGCAGCCCTTTTTGAAAGTGGCACGGGGTATGGTGGGCGATGGACTGGTTCGGTACTTGTTAAGAGTATTTCACACTCAGCGCTCTCCATTGTTCCGGGCTTCTCAGAGAATACCTTTAAATAACGAGTCAGCACGTTTAATAGCTCCTGCTTCTGGGAATCATTTAAAATATTAATAGTTTCAACCTTCTCTCTGAGGTCCGCGGTTTTATACATCCACTTCTCATCCTCATCCTGGACCTTTTGGATGTACCGCACTATTTCTATATCTACAGGATTCCCTTCTTCTTGATCAGGAGTTCTACCAAACAACAAAGTAACTGAATTCTTCCTGAAACTTATTTCTGCTTCGTGCTGTCTTAGAAAAGGCATACCTAGAAGAAGATCCGTACGAAAACCTTTTAAGATGAATACTTCTGTGCTAAAATTCATGCCACCAATTTCCAGTTCTACCCGTCTACTTCCGAACACTCTCTTCTTATGACTTCCGGAAAAATCTACCAGTCTTATGTCAGAAACTTTTTGCATTTGAATGCCTGGTATCAGATTAATTAACTGGGTCCAGATCTCGTAACTTAATATTGAACATTCACTTCCAGTATCAATAATGCAATTCACCGGGATGTCCATTAATTTTGCAGGAACTGCAGGAGATTTGTACTTAGTTTTTGATGTTCGAGCTGATTTTAATTGGCTTTGTAAATTAATTTCTTCCATTTCTATTAACTGAAAATTTACATGTAATTCTTGTATGGGACGCTCCTCAGAGGCTCCTTGCCTAAACGGAAGCGAAACACCTAGACAAGGTCCTAGTTTGTTTGACATGATTGGGATCGCTGGTTTTGCAGAAACTCTCTGGTAGTCTCCACTGCTTCTTCCTGCTCTGAGGCAACGTCATGTCTTGGTGAGAAGGAACCACAATGCTCACCTCTACGTGGTGGAGAGTACCTTCTTGGCGAAGTAGGATTACTTCGTTCTTGGTAACGCCATCTGTCTGGAGAAATTTGCCTTTGTTCTAGACGAGGCCTGTAGGAGTTTCTCTGTCTTTCGTTTTGATCTCGGTTGAAGCCTCTCCTGCCTAATCCTCTGTTGAATCTTCGAGGTCGTGAGAAATTTCCTCCTCGACTCTCTGAATCCGTCTGGATATTCCGGATCTTAAAACTTTTATTGCCTGCAGCCTCTTTATTCTTAGAGTCTTCTTTATTCTTCCAGGAATCAGGGTCATCATAAATATCGAAGTCCTTTAAGAAGTGTGTCAATTCATCCACACTTCGTGGAGCGTGCGCCAGACAAAGATTCCGAATGCGATACGGCAACTGTCCAATGATCAAATTAAGAACTTCGCTCTCATTAAAATTGTCAGCTAGGTTTCTGTACGCTGCGTAGACACTCCAGGCAAAACTTTCTAAGTTGTCGTGGATCAGGCGAGAATACCTTCGGTTCCTCACAGCCGCTAGTTGTCTTTGTTTTGCCTTTTCTGATGCAAATTCATCCTTAAAGCGTGCGCAGAAATCAGCATAATTCACAAAGTTGTCCATATTACCAGCTAACCAATGCTCAGCCTTGCCGGTGAAAACCCGAGGTAATAATTCCAATCTATAGTGCTCAGGCACTTGCATTAAGTCGAAACTGACATTTAATTCACGCAGATATCTTTCGGCAGATTGAGCTTCGATATCGCCTTTAAACTTAGGAATGTTCGCGATATCAGCCATTCTGGGCATCTTAAACTCTGTTCTTCGTCGAGGAGAAAACCCGTCATTACTATCCTTTTCTCTAGGTCTCTTGCATCTATCAGAAGTTGTGGTATTACCGGGGAAGAATGGGTTTGGAAGTACAACAGGAGGTTCATAGGCAGTAGCTTCTGGGTTCAGTCCTCGGATTGGATCAGGCACTATATCGGAAGAGGTTTCTGGTCGAATCTGTAAATTATGGATCTTTTCCTGCAGTTCACTGACCCTACTTATAATTGTAACGGTCTGTTCCTGAATTTCTTGGCGAAGAGATACTTCCATCTTTTTAGCCTTCTCATGGAGAAAATTAACCTTTTCTCCAGCTTCCTTTATTTCAACTTTCTGTCCTTGCACTATATTTTCTATGAGTTCTGTTCGTTCACCAAAGGTTTGTAGTGCTACATTAATAGACTCTACAGAACTCTTTAATTCTTGAACTCTCTGTGGAGGGTCACATTCAGATTTTCTTCCAGACTGGACAATTTCAAGGCAGGTTTCCATATTCTTCTTCAATTGCTCCTGTTCCTTCTCTATCCGTCCTTGCCGAACTGTTAAGAACTCTAGCTGCTCTTCCACAATTTCCTTTACCTTTTCGTCCACCTTTTCAGTGACTTTAATACTAAGCTTTTCTATCTCTTCTCTGACGCTCTCTACCTGTTCAAGTTTATGTTGAGAGAATAGAGCCTGTAACTCTGACCTTAGTTTTATATCTTCCTGTATCCTCCTTTCTTCCTGGTTTTCAATCAATGCACGGAAAATATCTAAGTCTTCTTTTCTCTTTCTCTCTTCCTCCTCTTTCTCTTTCCTTCTCTTAACTTCTTCCTCTTCTTTTTCCTTCTTTCTCCTTTCCTCTTCCTCTTCTTTCTCTTTTTTTCTCTTTTCTTCTATAGACTCAACCATGAGTTTAAAATCCATCATCTCCTTCTTTCGAACTTTCTCTATCTGAGCCATGTCTTTCTTACGCTGTTTCTCCTCCTCTATTCTTTCCTTCTGTCTACGCTCCTCATCCTTCTGTCTACGCTCTTCATCCTCCTTTTCTTTCTGTTTTCGCTCTGCTTTATCTTTCATCAACCAATCAAGTAGCCAGTGATCTGATGAGGGTTTGGTAGGAACGCTCGGTTCTGGTTCTGGTGCTGACAAGCATGATGTGCATCGCATCTCTTTATTTGATGCCAACGTTACTTCCTGCCCATCACAACTACTATGAAACCTCTGCAAACATTGGCAACACTGGAAGAATTCCCTGTCATTGGTGAGATCATCACAGCATCCAAACTTGGTTTCTGCATCCATTGTCGTTCTTCCTCTGCTTCGCAGATTCATTCCTGTCGCGTCTTTCTCCATTCTACAACACCGTCTATGACTCTTACCAGTTAATACCTTCACTTCACTATCACACTTTTACCTTCGTGAATTCCAAGGACTTTCACTATCACCTTCGTGAATTCTATGCACGAGCACTTTCAGTATTCACTAAATCGGGTATTACGTTTTAATTGCTAAAATAACTTTGCACTCAAGCCCCACGATTGTACCAAAATAACTATGTACTCGAGCCCCGCGTTGGTGTGCCAAAATAACTATGCAACGTCCCCCGGTTGTACACCAGTCATCACAAAGTTAGTCCGCTACTCCTTTAGTCGGGAACATGAGAATCTGCAAATCATCAGGGCTTGCTGGGTAGAAAAGAAACACAACACTGTTTTCAAAGTTAAAACGCAGTTTTATAAACGCGTATATTTCATAATCACTTACCAGTAAAACACTAGAACATTCAATACTAACGTTGGGCAATTCACTCACATATAACGAAAGTCAAAGAACATAATTAATTTCTTACTTTCAACTTATCGGCAAGAAGAAAACTCGAAAAACCAAAATCTATATTTCAATTCTCTCCGTTTCCAAGTTCTTCTTATTCCTCACCTTCAATTGTTTTTCAAACTCCGTCTGTCGTCAGGTGAGAAACATTCAGGTTAGTTCACTTCCTCGGCTGAGATTAGAAAATGACGTCAACACGAACAGATTTTGACGTATTTATAAACATGTATAAAAGTTGCAACTACAACTGTATCAGTCTAAGTATAATTATCTGTGTCTACTTGAACATTATTTGAAATAATACACATTTTAAAAATCTTAACTTCTTATAAATATAAAATCTTAAACTCTCAGGTTCGTTACAAGCAGATACTTTGGCAAAATATGCAGCGAAACAAACAATCCAACGGCGGCTTTCAATAAAGTTTACGTCCGTAGTTTTGGAATCACACACTAAAAAAATACTATTTACTGACTGGCAAAGCTTGTGGACAAATACTGGCACTCAGTGCGGTAAGGCCTACTATTCTATACAAGAAAGAATTCCAAAGGAATGTTGGTTTAAACAGATTCAACTCTCCCGGAGTTCCCTCACAACTATAATGCGCTGCAGGTTAAATCACACTAGCCGCAGCTCACCTTTACAAGAAGAATATAGTGACTTCACCAGTTTGTTTGTGCAATGAATATACTGCAACTCCGAACCACATTATATTTCAATTCAAACTTTATGAAACTTACAGAGAACCATTTTTACAGGAATTGTACAGGAGTGGACATCAAGCGCCACTGACACTGCCTTGTTTACTGACTTCTCCTTCATCCTCGGTAATCTATATTCTTACAAAATATCTTAGTAAGTCGAATATAATTCTGTAAAAGTGTAATGAAATTTGGTAACTATTTATTATGAAAGGAATAATTGTGAATAAATATTATGTGCATACATGTATATAATACCAATTGATAAATTGTTAACTGATGCATGGATTTTGTCCACAACCAATAAATATTTTATATATTACAAAAAAGTACAAAGAGCCATCCTTCAATTTTCTCATGTAAATGCCATGTCGTGCAATTTGTATTACACTCATTGAACCCTTCTGAAATTGGTAAACACAACATGAAAACAATTTATCTACTTCTAATAACCTTTCTGCTTAAGAAAGCCTATAATGACCAAAATGTCACTCACCATGTTTTATTCCCAAGCCATTTATACATTGTGGCGTAACTTTTGTGGACACTGACCCAGGTACCTACATATAAGTACAGACATGGCAACTTTATTGACAAGATATGGCTGGTATTCCCCACAATGGAACGAAAATGGACAACAAAGAACAGAATGTTACTTTCAGAGCATCAAGGTGTGACGACATCAAATGTAATGCTCCTATGAATTATAACAGATCTAGTGGAATCAAAAAGTAGCAAGTTCACCTCGGGCAACAATGCACGAGGGCATCCGTTGTTTATACAAGACTGTTCAGGAGTTCCTTTTATGCCCCTGAAGAGTTCTTGTTTGTGGTTTCCTCTGAGCAACATCTCTTCTGAGAGCGTCCCTCGTATGTTCTATGGGATCAGTGGCGGCGATTGGGTTCCAAAACTAGGGGGCGGGGCAAGGACAGGTTACTTTCCCTTGGTACATAAGGTTTAGCATAGTGCCGGTTCAAAAGTGGGGGTAACTGCACTTCCTAATCGCCGCCTCTTTATGGGATTCACGTCTGATGAAAAAGAAGGACATTCCAATCGCTCGATGTTCGTACTGTCAAGTCTCAAGTGCTTCAGCAACTCGTGCAGTTCTGTCGGGACGGGCGATATCGTCCATGAAAACAAAAGCTGGTGTCTAGATTCGATCATCACACTGAACAGAGATATAGTTGAGCACATCACATTGGACTACTCTTGCTTCTTCCAGTCACTGTAATCAACTCTCAAGAAGTTCTTTGACACACACGTTGAGAGTTCCTCAGCAGGGGTTTTCATTGTGAGCATGAACAGCCCAACATCATACAGTACTGACGTTACACATTCATTGCCATAAAAAGCCTTCATTCTCTGATGAATGTCAATTGGGGGACACATTTTCTGCAGTTAGAAACTCGGTCACCACACGCAGATTCAGGTGCACTGACATAGTATGATTACATGATGCCATTTTCCTCGCTCTAGTTCAGCACCCCTGGTGATAGAAGTTTGAAACTTGGAATGGAGATGGGGAAAAAGTCTGAAGAGTACAATGCATGGTTGCTCAAAATCCAAAATGTCTTTACACCGTCACAAAAAAATAGGAGGCATTACTTTTCAGCCCGCCCTCGTACTATTGTCTGGATCGTTCGCTTAACAATTTTCGTTCATTGCGTAGCACGAAGGATCGTGTAACTGAACAGGAATGTGTAAAATTTACGAGAATAAATGTTGCCTTGATACGTACAGACAAGTGTGATGAAAAGAGGCAAGAAAAAAAACCGAGTTCAAAACATGTCTGAATTGTCAGATTTTTAGTTTTTTTTCCAAAAATTCTGAAACATTTTTTAGGTCATGATGAAAATAACATTATTTTCTTTGTAAAATACATGATCATCGAGTAGAAATATACCATAAATATTTTTTTTCTTTATCTCTGCTACAACTCGGAAACCACGTAAATGACTGCAGTAGCGTACGCAGGATTTCATGAAGGGGGGTGTTATTTCGAAAACTTTCTACAAATTCACATTACCATTGTTTTATTATATTTTAATTAATAATAATAATAATAAATTAATAATTCTCATAATTAATTAATTAATTAATTAATTAATTAGTTCAATTACTACTAATGCAGCTGCTATTTATGAAAGAAATAGAACAAAATTACATTTCTTTTGTTTCTTTGTTACAAAATAATTGTCTAGTCAACGGTTATTTGTATGTGATAAGTCAGACATTTTAAGTGTGAAGAAAATCCATAAAAAAAGCAAATATATTAAATTTATTGAAATAATCGAAATATGAAACTCATTCAAGGAGCCGCGCTGGTCTAGTCTGACAACTTCGTGGGATATCCGGGTTCGATTCCCGGAATTGGTTGGAATTTATCCAGCCTTGTCTCCGCACCCAGCTTCATAGCAATGGGTCTCTGAGAGCAACCTTGGGGGATGAAGGCTGCCGGAGCATGGTGCTGATCACATCACCTGCAAAATATTTCGAGATCGAGAATCTTTGGGCCCACCACACCACTACGTGTGCCTTCATGGCACGGTGCTATATGCACGGGGGAATTTACATTACCTTTACCTATGGAACTCGCCCAGGATGATGATGAAGCGCGAGAATACATGTTGCTAAATTCCACTGAGTCTATGTTTTCGTTGAAAAGTAAGTTCATAGACATTCCAACACATTAATCACTTCTAGGTGATTCACAAAGCACTTCTTCAACATTATGTAATGATGTGGATGTAGACTCAGCATCACTTGAGAGTTCACAAGGGGATGTGAAATCAGTACCGGGAAGAATGTTTGCAATAAGGTCGGCACACTGCGACGAAGCAAGGAATTTTCACAATTCTCGCGAGAGTCACTGCGCGACTTTTTGCAAAAAAAATTGCAAAATTGAACTTTGCGGCCGCTTAGATTGTGTTTGGAATGTTGTGTTTTTCTTCATGCTGCATGGGAATAATAATTCAAATTATTATTATTATTATTATTATTATTATTATTACTGTCGCAGATCTTTGACTGTGATAAATTAGCCATTTTAATTTTTTTCTACAGCATTTTTCATAATATTTCAAAAGCTCAAGGGGGGGGGGGGTTAAACCCGGTAAACCCCCCCCCCCTTGCGTACGCCACTGAATGACTGTACCACGTGCACGAGTTCATTTAGAACATGAGCTCCAATAAACTGAAACAATAATGATAATAATAATAATTAACTAAATAAGTTAACGTCGGCTTTTGCTTAGTGCATATAAAAGAAGGAAACTAACCCCAAAACGTTAACTTGTGAGCGAAAGGAACCAGGAATTGTGCACAAGTAATAACTGCATGAGAATACACGGTAAATTTTCAAATAGGAAGTGAAATTATCCTGTGTATAAAATAGTTTATGTGACTTTCATTGTATCCCAGCGACCTTTTCCGCGTCTGCGGTTTAGAAAGTAACGGTTGACGCTCATGAACCATGGTTACTGGAAACCTCAGGTGGGTTCTTGTGAACCTTGGCATTTCTTCCCTCTTTTAGAACCACGGGAAAGCAGTGTTGTGCCTCTTCTCTTCCGCAGTATAGATTTTTCGTTTTAAGCTCCAAGTTCAAATAATCATGCAATCAAGAATTAGCTATTAATTTCTTAATCAATTAGAAGGCCAAAAGGGTGTGTGCACACACACGCATGTACTCTAGAATATTACAGACAAGCGGGAATGGTTTAGATTGATTTATTATTATTATTATTATTATTATTATTATTATTATGCAACATGAGCAATGTTACTCCATACCATGGACGTCCGCAGGATTTTTTCCAGGGAGGGGCAAGGAAGGTATTTTTTCCAGGGGGGCAAACAAGGCACATTTTCCCCAATAACAGTATTGTTCCCTCAAAAACATTGCTTAAATTTGAATTTATCATATTCATACAATAATTAATAAATATTGTTGTGGCTGAAATGAAATTATATGTCAAAAATATATATTTTTTGGTTGACTTCCATTTTCCAGGGGGGGGCACGGCCTCCCCTTCCGGACGCCCTATTCTGGGAATCTGTGCAACAAGGTCGCGCATAACGGAAAAGAAGGGGAGAAAGCAAAGCTGGTAGCTGCAACCGCATTTTCCACTACATGCACTCATTAGGTCTAACAATGCAAATTCTTCATTCAGAAATTCCTCTTTTTTTTGTTCATAATCTAATATCTAGTATGTTGGGGTCAACATGATTTCTTCCTTATTTGTTTTCTGGATTTGAATTAAAAGTCCGTTTGTTATGAGTGGGCATTATAGAATTGCTTCCCGTTCGATCAACCTTGAACAAGTACAATGTATATCCAGACAGCAGCCTGCTTTCTCAGAAATCCATTTTAGATATGAACAAAGAAGGATACAACGAACAGAGTTTTACGTCACTAATTTTTATTTTCGTGCTAACCAACGTGGGAGCCTACTTGGAACTTTCATATCATTTACTGCTGAAAAAGAACTGGATCAGTGAACCCATGGCAAACAACACCTGTGTTTGATTAAACTTGAAAAAGCAAATGAGGTGACCTTCATCCATTAACTTGTCCTGTCAACCTTCGACAAGATCACAAAAAACTTCAAGGTTTATGCGAAGTGTTAAATTTATGTGCATTATCACTCATTTATACAGTCCCTCGATAAAGAAATTATATTAAAGTGTTATTATTATTGTTATTATTAGAGAGTACTAATCACAACCTGGTATATCGATAATAAGTGTTGGAAAACTTACTTTTTGGAAGTAGGCTAACGGAGTTACACCTGAAGTTACTTGCTTCATAAAAGTAGTTAACAGTTACTTTTTAAATTGAGTAACTAATACTAACTGTAACTTCAGGTGTAACTCAGCCTACTTTCAAAAAGTTATTTTCTGCAGCAAATTTTCTTGCAAACAAATAACGCACAATGAGTGATAATTAATTGTAATAAAGTAAATACATGAAAACTTACACATGCTTTATTTATGTATCTGGTACATAATATCATAACATATTATGGCAACAAAAATTAAGATGGACAGAAACATCGAAGTCTTCAAGTGCGACAATGAATGACGAATTGCAATAAATTTAAATCGAGCATGCAACGAAGCCTAGGTTCCTTGCCTCAGGTTATTTCACGAAACACCTTTCACCTTAGCATCCAGAGAAGACGCAAGGTTGAAATTAGAGCTACCAAATTTAGCTCTCCTTCCACGTTACAAATTTTCAAATTAACAATTCAAGTGTCTTAAAGAATATTGGTATAGTTATCTCAATTGAATGAACGAATAGTTAGAACTACTTACTTTTAAAATTGTTTAGTTATAATAAAGTTCCGGTGGCCGTGGTGGCTCAGTCGGTAACGCGTCTGACTACCATGCTAAAGGTCCTGGGTTCGATCCCCGGCCGGTTCAAATCCGGGAACTTTTCTAACGATAGAAGCGGCCCCGGCGCCCACCCAGCGTCGAATAACATGGGTACCTGGGGGAAACCCTGGGGGGTAAAGGCGGTCAGGGGCGTGATGCTGATCACATCACCCCCACTCACGACCGGATCAAGAAAGTGTGGGGCGTTACCCCCACACCCCCTATACGCCTTCATGGCGTGGTGCTATGCACAGGGGAGCACTTTACTTTACTTTTTTTTTTATAATTAAGTTCCTGAAATAAAGTAGCTGTTGCTTGTAACTGTGTTACAAGAAATAGTTTATTTCCAGACACTGTCGAAAATTAATTTGTAATTGATTCTTAACGAATCGGCAAACGTAAGAAAATAAATATTTATAATAAGCTTTATTTCTTATGTAGGAGTACATTTTATTTTGTACACACCTCAATTAGTACTCCGAGAGTTTGTTTCTTTATACAGCATATATGCAGATGATACAATTCAATCTACAGCTGCATCAATATACGCTGTATAAAACACAACTTATTATTAACTTCGTTGACCCAGTACGTGTTGTAGTTTCTGATTATCCGATAGATATTGATTCGTTTTAATGGGGATAGGTAGGGGTTGGAGGAACGTGCGTAATAGAACTAGAATAATTCAAATTTCAAATAAGTGTGTTGCGAAATGAGGGGAGTTCAGTAAAGTGTGCCGTCAGAAAATAAAGTTGGAAGCAACTGGAGAATATGATAGAAAGTATTTCACATGCTGCACTGTTAGAAAAAAATATTGGTTGGTTGGTTGATTTGGTGTTTTAAGTCCACTTTTTGCACAGTAAGGCTAATCGGGACTGGACCTACAGTTTAAAGTGGGATCCGAACCACTATGTGCCTCCACCGGTTAACGAACCCGGGAACCAATGATTACAAAGTGACGACGAAAAAAATGATAAACGATGAACGATGTCGTTAAAATAATACGTGGTGCTAGAAGCGTTTTCACGACACCGTCGAGCTGAAGCAGGCAAGAGAGGGCCATGTTTTTTTTTTCTAACACACTATACTGGTGACATTTCCAGGTGGCGGCTGGCCTTCATGACTATTTCTGGCCCTTTCTGTCCCCCAATCGGGGGTGTGTGGCTCGATGGGGGGTCAACAAACTAAGTTGCGAAGTGAAAGCTGCAGGGGTAACATCACCCTCCCGTTACAATGTTGCCAAGCGTACTTCTGTTTTGACCGGCTGCATACTGACCTGTGGATGGTCGTTCCGGAAGCTTCATTGCCCAGAACCACGTGTGCAGTTGTGCCATTAATCCCCGTTGATTTCTGGTGCTGACAATATCGTTATCCGAGAACTCTCTCGCTTTGGAGTACGTTTGGCAACATGTGGTATACTCAACGCTCATTTGTTTCATCCCGCGAACAACGTTCGGTGACTTGTGACTCGAAAATGCCCGATGTTAGTCGAAGATAATCGAACTAATCGCTGATTCGCTGTTCCCCAGCCGCCAGCTGCAAATGAGACCAGTATAGACAGACTGGAGGTCTTGAATGGAATTTCCTTCCTCATTCCAATCGACCGATGGAATAACACGTTAACGAAGGCCAGGAACGAACTTTCGATTTCTTTGTACCTTCCTTTGAATGCTTTTTCTCTCGTCTCGTCTTTTCGAGGCTAAACTAACTGTACCAATATGTGTCAATAAGTAAAGCCCCTATCACACGGAACTGGATTTCTAGTAGGAATGCCCTAGTTGGCGCTGAACTGACTTTCTAGGTAGCAATCATTGCCGCCTGGCTGACTGCTTGACTGGTTTCGAGGAATAGGACATGTTCTAATTACTACTTGCTTTCCTCGACTGGATTCTGTGGAACAGCCAATCAGAGCAAAGTTTCGCCATGTGAAGATAATCTGCGATTGTGCAAAGAAGCGTTTTTGTCTGTGGTTTCCGAGTGTTACTCCAGCAATGTATAACGTATACAGCATGAAAGGCGCGTTGAGTTACACCATCTATGCCGAGTGCAGCGTGTTTACATTTGAAACAACTAAAATATTCTTCCATATGTGTACAGTAAACGTTGTAAAGTATGTATTTAAGCAGCGCCATTGTTTTGTACCTAATAACGTTTTATACGAAACGTTATTCCTATCGGTTGAATAGTTATCGGCTTTTAAAAATGTGAAGTGATACATTGTTTACATCTCACGCGGCCGCCATTACAACTTCCCTCTGGGTTCGATACCCGGTGGAGGCACAAGTGGTTCGGATCCCACTTTAAACTGTAGGTCCAGTCCCGATTAGCCTTACTGTGCATAAAGTGGACTTAAAACAGTAACTCAAAGCAAAGCAAAACAACTACCCTCGTATGAGAACAAAAGTCTATCGACAAGTACGCTGATAAGTATCGTGTGAGGCGAAAACTATTAAATGGGTAGCCAGTCCAGCGCCAACTAGGGCATACCTACTGGATATTCAGTTCCGTGTGATGCGGGCTTAAAAACAACACTTGGAAGGTGTTGGTGTTTTATTATGAAGTACACGTTGTGTCTGAGTGTTAGTGACGTATTATCCGATAAACCCAGTTAAGCCTTCAATCAAGATTTCCCAAATATTTTTACAATTTTCTTACGGAGTAAATTCACGAAATAAAATTTATAAACACGGTAATTACTGCTTATATCTTTATAGCGCTATAATTCTATTTTTTAAAGTTTTAACACTGACAGCAGTGAAATCCAAACATAGGATGAGTGGGCTGTATCTGCGTTATCTGGTAAGCCGAGAAATAAGATCTGAACCTGTATGAAAATGGTAAAATGGTAAAAACTTTGATCACAAAAACGTTAAACAAAGATGAGGATGGTTGGTAATGTGATGAAATTGATGAATGGACACTCACAAAGAAAACCATGGCTACGTCGGGATTCGAACCCGGAACCCCGGGCGTTGTGGTGACTACACCGCCAATGAGGTCGACATACTACAGTCCCGCCGCTCTTATATCCGGTGCGGGAACCGCCTTTATGACAGTGACCCTCTGTTGCCGCGTTTACCTACGAAGGAATTTGCTGTCATACAGCCAATTAGACCCACCGCTGCCCCCTCTTTGGGCAAGAAGCGGCAACCTCTCAAACACTCCTCCCCGAAGCAGCCAGCAGGGAAACAGGATTTTGTCAAAATAGCCGTTCTGCGCTGTGATTGCACACCAGGAGATAGAACGGCAGGACTTCGCATGCAATGGAACAATTCAACACTAGAAAGGGTAGCCCGTAAACCGTAGGATCCAGAAATGGACAGAAATATTCGACAAAATCTCATGTGGGGAAAATTGCATGAGAAGGGAATGTCCGCGCGCATGATCAGAGCACTGCAAGCAATATATGCGAGGGTAGAATTCGGAGTAAGATGCGAAGGAAACCAAGTCTCGGCACTGCAGCCTTCGCTCAGGGGACTCAAACAAGGATGCATCCTATCACCAGTGCTATTCTCACTGTTCATAGATTGGTTAGCGCATGAAATTAAAATGGACCAGAAATCAGAAATCAGAAATCAGAAATTTTAAGTTTTCCCGGCCCCCAAAGGCCCGCCGGGATGAGTGGGGCCCAGCACAGGTCTGCGGCAACGCCTCGTCTTGTAAGCGTCCCCCTAAGGTTCGGGGTTCTCTGAGTGAGTACCCTTCCCCCTCGGGGCCCTCCATAGCATGCTTGTTAGGGAATACCTAAGAAAGCACACCTAGTGTGTTATAAATCAAACGGTGTCTGCCTGGTGTGGCACTTACCGGAAATGTAATTAAAAGGCGAAAGAGAAGGTGAAGATAGAAGAGAGGAAAGATAATAGCTTTTTGCGTAATAGAGGAAAAAACCTGCCGCATGCATAAATTGGCAGTAAAAACCTCCTAGTTTAATTAATTCGCAACATTCGTGTGCGGGTATACTTTTAGATTAATTATTCCAGTAAAAACCTCCCGAAGAAGGGAGGAAAACCTGGGCGTGACAGTGACAGTGGCTTTATATTTGGATGGTATTGTTTGATTAGGTGGTGGTTTTTGGGTACCAGATTGTTTACCTCTGCGGGTTTCCCCTGGTAAGGATGGGTTGGGGTAGGTTTTGGTAGTGGAAGTATCCTATTTAAGAAAGATTCTAATTATTTCAAACTAATTGGGTATGTTAGTGGGGAAATTTTTCTAACTACTTAACGTTGACTCGCCTGAAACTAAAGTATTATTAATTGGTTTGGTTAGGTTGGTATGGTATAATTTGGGATGGGTTAATGTAAATATGAGATAGACGTCTTTGTCGGAGTTAGAGGAGTCTGGGTCGGGTCAGTCTGGGTATTCGTACCCCTTCGGCGGACAGTCAGGAGTGACTGGGCGGTCCGCAGAGCTATCCCGGCCAAGGCCGGCCTCCCCCGGAGACCAGTTGGGGTCGCCTCCCCTTCCCCTGACACCTCGCCTCAGTAAAACATCGGAGAAAAAGGGGACTTGCGCTCCTACCCGGGGGAACCACTAGTAGTGCCCATGTGCCTGCCTATACTGCCTAGGACAATTTCCGAGTCGGTCAGTAATTATCTCCCAGTTGGTTGACGCGACACACACATGGTCCCCGGTGCCCCCCCCCAAAGAAGGCATGTAGGAGTGCGGTGCTGTTAGGGCTCACAGCTGGTTCACGGGCCGGCTGCTTTATTGCACGTGGGGAACCCCCCCAGGCCTCCCAGTGCTCACGGCTAACGCCAGCCCGATCACCGCGTTCCTTCCGACTTCCCCGCTGAATCGGCCCATAGCCGCCCCTTGCTCAGCGTTCCCCGACTCTTCAGCGGGATGCGACCTCGAGGGCCGCGGACAGTGTAATTTTTTGGGTTCTCAGAGAGAGAGCGGATTAGCTTCTGGGACCCAACTCCAGTAGGCTGCTCCGGCTTACGTCCCCCCAATTACCCGGGGTGCTTCTGAGTCAAGTATAGCTTTGCGCAGGACGACCAGGACTTCCTCGAACGGAGTCCTCTTCTGGAACAGGGGAGCTCCTCAGTTAAACTTTGGAAAGGTATCAGGTGTTGGCTCGGCTTCCCCTCCCGGCCCGCGGGAGGGCCGACCGAGGTCGATCTCACTCCGCGCGGTCCCCAGTCGGACCAAGCGGCCCTTCTAAGGACCACCAACTCACCCCGTGCAGGCTTGGTATAACACCGCAAGGTATCCACCTGCACGTGTAGGCTTGGTATAACACCGCAAGGTATCCACCTACACGCCCCTCCTAGCTGCCCCGTCTGGCTAAGCGGCTCGTTGTCTGGGTGTGTCGTCTGCTTCGGTCTCGTCTCCTGGGTGTCTCTGGTCCGTCCTGGATCTCTCCCGACTGCCATCCAGCCCTTGCGATGCTCGCCGAAGACGAATCCACTGCTTACATCCCACGAGCCTGGTGAAGAGGGTTGAGATCGTTCCGCTTTGCCGTGAAGTCTGGTACTCGTTCGGTCATGTTCCCTAGACAACGATCTTGAAGAGAAAGTTGCCGTAGACAATTGCTCTTTTCTAATATGGCGCCGGTCGTTCTAAGAAGAACGCCCGGCGAGACCAGATGCTCTGAAAAGAACACCCAGTCAGACATTCCGTTCCTTCCTCAGATAGGGAGCATGTGCAGACCCGGCACGCGCAGCCACGAGCCCATCAGGTCAAAATGGACCAGGATTCTATCCCATGTATAGGAGTGCAAAGTATACCAGTCCTTATGTATGCAGACGACATAGTCATCTTGTCTGAGACAATAGATGGTCTTCAAAGGGTCATAGATAGCATTTATGAGGGGTGCATCAAATATAAAATGAAGGTAAACATTAAAAAAACAAAAATCATTGCTTTCAAAAATGGCTACATATTTAGCAGACAGGAGACATGGACATACGGGGGGATTTAATCGAGCGGGTTAAAACTTCACATACCTGGGGCCAACACTCTCCATGACAGGAAGCTGGACACACCACATAAGGGCAAGAAAAACTAAAACAAAATTTGCAATAGAACAAGTCATAAGGACAATAAATAAGGCACCTCAAATGCCTTTCCCGGTCATTCAAAACCTCTATTCATCAATAGTATTAGGTACATTAAACTATGGAGTAGAACTGTGGGTGTTGAGG
The DNA here is from genome assembly GCF_977018435.1 of Lepisma saccharinum. NCBI lineage: Eukaryota > Metazoa > Arthropoda > Insecta > Zygentoma > Lepismatidae > Lepisma > Lepisma saccharinum. Next base: position 43,575,112 of record NC_139257.1, on the reverse strand, counting down.
GGGGACAACACAATAATTGGCATACAAACAGAATTTTATAAGAGAGTAATGGGCGTAAGCAGAGGCACGGCCAACTGTGGGATTCTTAAGGAATTGGGCCTGAACAGAGACGCGGTACAAGCACGGATGAGGGTTTTTAAATATTGGATGCGATTATCACAGAGGGCCAAACTACGCTGAGGGGACAATGTTTGGAAATACAGACAAGGGAGGATAACGTTTGCAGCTGGGGCCTGGAAGTGAAAAATCTCTTATATAATAGCGGAATGGGTTGGGAATGGGAAGAGGGAGGAAGGGGGCATCTCAACTAAAAAATCAAATCAGGGACAGGTTACTGGACATACACAGACAAGAAATAATAGCAGACTGCCAAACAAAGACCTCAATCAGGGAACAGCTAAGAGGAGGAGAATGGGGGAAAGCGAAATATATCCAGGTTGTGGGAAAAAATGAAAGAAGCGCGCTGGCATGGTTCAGATTAGGGGGATGGAAACAACTAAGAAAGAGAAACGAAGCAGGGGAAACGATATGTCCTTTGAGCGATGAGGAGGAGACGGAAGAGCATATCCTACTGAACTGCCCTTCCACACGTGACCTAAGGGACAAATGGATGAAAAACTTAACAGGGAGGGAGGTGATAGAAGTGGTAGACGACAGAATAAAGGTAAAAGAAGCGGGGCAGCAAGTGGGGAAATACCTGGGAGAAGTAAGAGAACGGCGGGGGAAAGCTATTAGAGAAGGCAGCGAAATGAGTGATCATGCTCCAGACGAGCCATCTCTATAGTGTAAGTGTGTGTAAAGTAAAATGTATGCGTTTTTTTGGTGAGAGTGCAGGAAAAGAGAAGTGCGGCGAGGAAGAAAGACTGGAAGAAGAACTGTTGAGGGAGGGGAAGAATGTGTATATAGGGGACAAAGTAAGAGACAGCTTAAGAGAAAACCAAATGTAACAAAATATTGTAGAAAAATCAAAACTATGTAGTGCGTACAGCCTATGGCTCGCACATAAAGAAAATAAATCTAAACTAAATCTATACCCGTATTCTAAGTTCGAGCCTCAGCAAAAGTATATCATCTAAACATCATCTCTATTGCCACGATTCACTTAAAAATAGGAAAACCGATCGCGTAGACCTACTACAACGGCTGGGGATACGTCTGGCTGACCCCCCGACTATTCCAATACTGGTTGAAGATCTCCACGCTTAGAGGTGACGAAGGAAAGCGTGGGAGGGAGACCGGCAGCCGGTATGTAAGCCAAGGCCCTTCATGGGCTGTTACGCACAGGATTATTATTTTTTATTAAATAACCAAAAAAGAAGTGATAAAATAGGGAGGGAATATAACATTTAACAAAGATTATGAGAATGACTTTAACACGTTATTTTAGTCAAAAGAACATGATTTAACTAAAACACACACAAAAAAAATGATCACATGAAGACTCACAAGCATTCACTTGGTGCCTCTCAGGGTATGGGTAATATCTATGTTCGTTCGTTTTCAAAGTCATGGAATTTCAAAGAAATAACAGCACCATACAATTCAACATTACCGCTTTTTAAAACTCCAAGCCAGAAATAAAGACAAAACACCGTCATAATTCCCATGGCAACAGCTCTTACAAGATATGTATATCCAGGCCAGTCACTATCCTGGCATTATCAGCGATAGGTCTAAATATTAAATAACACAAGTATCACATACTAAATAACAGAGATCAAGATTAATGACAATAAACATTTGTAAGAGAAAGGTAATTAGGAAAGGAAGTGTCAGCCACTCCACTTGAAAGAAAGAAAACGTTCAATTACGGACCATAAACTTTAATCAAAGAAAGACAAGTGAAGAAAATGGATATAGAAAAATGTAATGACGGACAGCATCACCATGGATTGGTAGATAAATACGCGGAAATAGGGCCATAAAACCTCCTAATGACGTCTTCATAATCTAATGATTCGCCCTTACTCGCCGAGATGACGTCAACGTTTGGAGGAATGGAAAAACGCGAGAGCGTGACAGCAAGGCCACACAGAAATCAACCTCCCGGACTTATTGTTATTCGTTTTAGCACACGGGTGTCAGTCGAACATGGGAAGGTGACTCGAAGAAGCGGAGGACAATTTAAGAGCGTGCGTATTGCGACTGCCCTTGAACCGAAGATGGATTGAATTCGTTTTTCTGCCACTTTTGGCTAATCGGGATGATGAGGATGAGTGATGATATGAAATTAATGAAGGGACACTAGCAAAGAACACCCATGGCCGGAACGGAATTCGAACCCGAGAGCCGTGGCGTCGAAGCGCGGTCAGCTTTGTGAGAGTTCGGCCCCCCTATCCCTCGTTTCTATCCGGCCCTCTGGATTACTTCCTACTTCAATCCCTCAATCTCTCCTTTCATCTCACCCTGGGTGCCAAGCGAGCAGATTATATTTGCGCCGGAATTACAAAAGGGGCGTTTCACACAATAATTTATATTTTTATGTCGTTGGTTCGTTTACACATGTACAGCAAGTGAATATACAACTTGTTAAATGGACAGTACCGTAGTTCTTTAAATCATAATATTCTAGTAGGATATATTGGTTTATTATACGTAGTTATATTTTACATAGCGTTTCCATGTGTGTCTGCATAGACCAAATTACCAAATCTCTAAATCAATATAATCGCGCACCTATGGCATAACCATCGGCACTTCCTTTACCGCAGAGTTAGCATAACTATCTCTGCGGGCCTATCCTCAGCTTAAATGATATTCCGTTCATTACAAATGCGTTTCCTTACGCATTCACTCCTTCTTTTGGCCATCAATTATTCAATACGGAAATATCCACATATTCAAAGCTTTTTCTAAAAGGGATCAGCAGCAGGGGTTGGCTTAACCAAATGCTACATTATTATATCCAGTTTAGCCACCATAAGTGGACTAAACTTGAGGAGACGTTCCTCTTTCGTCGATCAATGGGGAAACACTGTTTTTCGCTAAAGCCCACTGGCCTTTTTTATAGTCGGGGTAAACGTCCGTGGACGTGGACCCCGTAGCGTTGTAAAAATTCCACTGTAACGGTCTTTTGAAAGACAGCTTGCTCCCCCAACCGGGGAGATAAAAAAACAGGGAATCTAATATCCAGCAAAGCACAATCCAATAAGCATATACACTTACATGCAACAATAACATAAAAGTACACTCATGGAAACATATTACTTAACCCTACAACTTATAGTTGGCCAGCAATTAATTAACATATTACCAAAACCAGTAATGGTCAATCCGACCATTACAGCTTCAATTTAAATAGACAGGGATCGTGAATATTTTTGTAATTCTTGGGATAAATTGATTCGGTCGGGACTAAATACTAAAGTGTCAAGCCCAGTGCCGGAATTACAAATCTTGGCCCCCCTCTCCCTCCCCCCCCCCCGCAAAATATTACCAAAGGACCCTCTACCTCTACTTTATGTATATAGTGTGTGAAATTCTTGATCTCATGTTGACAAAGTCACATATAAGGGCCTACAGGGTGATTCAAAATTACCTTAACACCCCTTACAAAAAGTAAAGGAGCAAGGCTGGGTAAAATTGGTGAGGATAGAAACACATTAGGCCTAGGGGGATCATATTGGTGTGTTCCAAGCGGACGTCCGCCATATTGAATTCAACTATTTTTTTAATGAGAAGAGGTTGATGTGACATGTACGTGACACTGTTTTCTCACACCTGGGAAATGAGAGATTTGTTACAGTCATGCAGTCACAACTTTTTTCTCATTAAAAAAAGATTGAAAAACCTTCACCACTGCATTCCTCCTGAAATTCTAGTCTGATTTGATTCTAGGTTCACTGCCACGCGGGATTTTTCCTGACTTGTCCCCGCATATAGCGTCTCCAGGGTCCACCCGGCCTCAAATCGACGGGAACCTGGAGGCACTAAAGGTGGCCGGAGAGTGATGCTGATCACATCACCTCAAACATGGCAAACATCTAGAAAATGTGGGCCCCTAACAGTGCCTTCATGGCACGGTGCTAAACCTATGCACGGGGAACTTTACCTTTACCTGTATTGTACTCGTTTCTATATCCCTGAGTAACTACGTTTATTGTTTTATTTACACATATACGAACCCTCAACTAAACCAATGGCTGAGGCCCCCCCCCTAAAGGCTTACCTTTCTCAGCCCCCCCCCCCCCCTTCCCGCACTGCGGGGTTTTGCAGCTTGTAGATCCGTTACTGGTCAAGCCACATTTCCGTTCTCTTGAGAGACAGTCTTGAAAGTTCAAAGAAATCAAGAAATCTATGCTGTCTTGATATTGCAACTATATCTAACCGTTTACATATCATTTCGTTTTAAAAGTGTGTGTGACTTGGCAGAATCACGTCTCGACTTCTCCAATTCAACCTATTACCTATTCGCATGATTGTATCGTTATTAGAAGGAGGATGCTAGAACGAGAGAGAGAGAGAGAGAGAGAGAGAGAGAGATAGAGAGAAGAGCTTTCCTTACCAGGGATTCGAATATAGAATATATGAATATATGACTAGCCATTACTGTGACCGTTGACACAACTTATTTTGGGCTTACAAATTAGATACTCATAAAACAGTTGGACAGATTTTCAAACCAGTAGATTGTATATCATTTGAGAGAAAAAAGTTAAAAACATTGTTTTACAAAACAAATAAATACATTCTGTAATAAGTTATAGAGTTTTTATCGAAATGCAGTCTCTGTCCTTTAAATTAAAACATAATTTTAAATTAATTAAGTAATACCCACAAATTATCATTTTTATGTAGTTGAGATGTAGGAACTTTTAGTATCTTTCTGAATACTGCTAATTATATATCTTGTAATTACAGTTTACATTGTTTTTGATCATTCTGCACTATTGATATGTATTATCTAGGTTATTAGACGATTTCGTGTTACATAAACAGTGGAAAGCCAGTTACAAGTTACAAGTGATTGTAGAGTGACATTAAAAAGGAGCGTAAATAAAAAAATGTTTGCATATTCTCGTCCGAAAGTGTTAGTGTAATGAGTATGGAAATGATTTATGATCGGGAAGAGCTTTTTCTTTTTCCAGTCAACTTGTGAATGCGGGTTCATTTCTTGCTCTCTGATTGGCTGTTGGAAAGTTACGGTGCTCTGATTGTGAGAATATCTTATTTGCGCTGTAGGTTAGGTTAGGTTAGATTAGAAAGCAGCAAATTTGCGTTGAAAATAGGAAATAAGATATTCTCACAATCAGAGCACCGTAACTTTCCAACAGCCAATCAGAGAGCAAGAAATGAACCTGCATTCACAAGTTGACTAGAAAAAAAATTCGCGTTCGGGAAAGAAGAAAAAAAAGGTTCTGAAAATGTTTTCAAAAAGGTGCTGATAAAATACATTTATTCAGGTCTAAACCAGTTATGTTAACATTCTTTATTCAACACTGTAGCAAATAACATAATTAGTAATAATTACATGAAGTAACCAGTATTTACGAATTAAACGTGGTATTTACTGGGTTTCAAACAACTTGTTATTCTCGATTACGCTCAACATTTCTATGTCTTCGAATGTAAGTCGTTGACGCTTTGAGCTCAGCAGAAACTTATATGTGGAGAAGCTACATTATCTTGGTAACCATTGGAGCTACAATGATTATATTATACCATTTTATATCTCTCTTTCTACCCTACAAAATGAGACTATAGGGTTTTATGGAGCTGCTCAAGAAGAGTGGAAATAATTTATTTTTCTGTTCAATGTTTTAACAAACATGAAAGAGAAGAAAGGAAAAGGTGCTGAAGATCAAAGAGGAGGTAAAAAGGGATAAATGTGCTAATCTAAAAAAAAAAGAAAAAAAAGTGCAACCAGGGGGGCGAAATCATTGAAAACTGGTGTGGGGGAGAAAGTTCTTCATTTACAAACTCCCTCCCCCACAAACATATGTGTAAATAATACGATATATATATTTCTAGTGTTATTAAAAGTAAAAATAAGTTACTCAATTCAAATATATCATTATTATTATTAATTACATAAAGGAAATTACTTTTTTACTTGTATACATATCAGATATTGCAAAGCAGCTATCTAATTCCTTTACTAACTGGTAAAGATGTTAATAAGTTATGAAATAGTTCAAGTGGTTTTAACGTTTTATTATGTGTAAGTTTTTGTTTAGTTTGTGCTTTATGTTAATATAAATCAATTAGATTTCATAGTTATTATTGTTTTACATTCTTGTTTTTCTTTTATTGTGAGTATTGATGTAGATTTGTTAATGATCTCTTGAGAGAGAAAGCATTCAATACTCACAACTACACTAATTTGTGTGTGTTTTCGATATTATTCTTAGTAAAGTATATTCGAAATTAAAAGTAATTGCTTATCTTTTGTTTGTTATAAGAAAAACTCTCACCCCAAAAAATATTTGGTGGGGGGGATTTTTAGGGGCAGAGATTGTTGGTGGGGAGAAATCCCCCTGTCCCCCACCAGGATTTCGCACCCTGGGTGCAACAAAGGGTGTTCATTTTACTTACATATCTCAAACGATATGCACCTTATATGATTGAGTTGGTGTGTTAAGTCCACTTTATGGACAGTAAGGCTAATCGGGACTTGACCTACAGTTTAAAGTGAGATCCGAACTAGGGTATCGAACCCAGGACCCCTTGATTACAAGGCGACGACGCTACCACTACGTCATCGAGGATCCCTTCTTTAGTAACGAGTGATTTCGTGCAGACGTGTTCCGTGAGACGATGTGGGTGGACAAACATGCAAAGAGCAACTGCATTAGCGACCCCGATACTCAATACTGGACCTTCCTTCCAAGTTCATAAGCGTAAGTAGTCATCGGTACCTTCCCAGAACCCTCGCAGGGAAAGCCGTGTACATGGCAAACAGCACAAACCATCCGCCAGAGGCAAGAGGTAGTTCCTGTTCCCCTGAAGTAAGGTTCACTTAATCTACAATGCACTTCTTTCAAGTTCAAGCAGACGATTTTAACGGGAATCGCACTCTTGGATTTTCCACTTCCGCTTCCTGTGCAACCTATGACGCAGTGTTTGTTTTTCTCCTACAACATTCACTTCCTAACTTTATTTCAAGCTTCACTTCAACTTCAGAATGTGACCAAAAAATTAAAGATTCTAAATATGGACGTACAGTGGGATCCATGAGTATTATCGTGCAAATTGTTCATCACCATGTTCGTGCACTTGACCCAATAAGAGCTTCAAGAATTAAAATAAAGCTCAAGACAAGCTGTTGACAACTTCTGCACCCGCATATATAAAAATTCATTGCTTTAAAACACATAGGATGTGAGAGAAAAATTAATGAAAATAGTCATGGACAATTTGCGCTTTAATACTCATGGATCCCACTGTACAGACGGGATGAAATGAAATGTACTTCCCATTTCCTACCAACTCAGAAGCGAGTTGGAAACTCTTCATTGCTCCTGTATAGATAAGAAAGTGGGGGAGGGCAGTAGCAGACAAGGCCAGCACGCAAACTTGTTTCCAGCAAGCTTTCTGTTGGAGTCTTGGCAGTTTGTGGAAGGATTTTGTGTTCCTATCCCCCCGCCCCTCTCTCTCTGTCTCTCTTTCTCCTTGTGTTTGTGTGTGTGTGGGCGCGCCGACACCTGCTTCATTTTAAGTTTGACGTATTGTATTGCATTGACTAATTGATGTTGTGACTGGGTATGAACCAGGTTAGCAATGGAGACATAATGAAGGATCAAAAATACAAAAATTCATGGCATGAGTAGTTAGTAGTAGTAAAGGTAAGGTAAAGTTCCTCGTCCGTATAGAACCGTGACATGAAGGCACATTTAGGGGATGTGGCAGTACGGTGCCGCATATTCTCGAGTTCGGCCATTTTGGAGGTCAATGATCAGCATCACGCTCCAGCCGTTTTTACTCCCCAGGGATGTAGTAGAAACGAGAAAATAAAAATGTTTTACATTTCACGTATGTGGCAGTATTCTTTGGATATTGTCTTGGAAGTGTCTGTTAACATCCTAATTTTGTTTAAGGATAAAACTGGCTGAAGGCCGCGAGTGTTCCTGAGAAGTAATGAGCATATCACATAATGCCCAATAGTTTGGCTTGCGTTTTTCGAAAATAATAATAATAATAAAAACAAAATATACAAATCAATTTTACGAATGCTTATGTCATTGTGCCCATGTAGTGCATTTTGCACACTAACGAGGATCTGGCGTCTAGATATAAGGTCAGTATAATGGTCTGTGGAGTTTAGACTGTGTCCTATCCATCTACGTTTTTAGTTATCCTTTCACAACTTTCATCTTAACACACCTTTCATTACCCAAAAGTGGAAGAAAAGGGAAATAAAATAAATAAATAAATCGGTCATTGTGTCCCTGCGTTTTTCAATTTATCACCATGATCGAAAATTAATGTTTCACTGATGTAATGCATCACTATAATCATGTTTGATTTGATTTGAATTTAAAATTTTGGGTGCATCAGCACCAAGGCTATTTTGCACCCATCACATTATACGGGGTCCAGCCCCTTATCGTTACACATAGCAACTCTAACGTTGCATAACTTTCGTTAAAAGATGAGGCTGTAAAGGAGCACTCAGCACAAGTAAGGACAAAACACAGGACAACACAAACAAAATTATACTGGCTATGGGGCCAGTCGCCAGAGCCTCGTTAGTCCGCAGTCCAGGGTGTACTACGTGGAAGTGAGGTTGACTATTGGGTGCACTGCGTGGAAGAAACACCCCTTACACCCCACTATTTGTATTTATTTGTATTTATTTACATTTTCCTTGTGCGAGCTGTACGCTGTACGCACTACATTAATTTTACATTACACGCACTTTCTCTTCCCTCAAAGTCATGTATTAATATTGTACCTTCTTTACGTTAGTATACAAATAACTCTTAGCAGTTGATCAGATACAAAAGAAAAAATTAAACATAATTAGTATATTGTAACAATCGAAATATTGCACATGCAAATAAAGTTGTTTGTCCGGTTCATTCGGCCTCCTGTCTGGAGACTTACTTGAATTTGAATTTCTTTGTTGAATAATGTGAAAAACAAAACAGAACAGAACAAAAACAAAACACATATACATTGCACACTGCTAGACCCACAGTACACGTATTACACGCTCGGTTCACTTTGTGCGGTTTCTTCGTTCTTATCGCTGTCCGCTAACGCCTTTCCTCGTCGCTCCCTCACTTCCCACAAATATCTCCCCACTCGTTGCACTATCTCACTTATGATTCCTCTTCTGTCTTCTACCACTTCCATTATTTCCCTCTCTGTTACGTTCTCAACCCACTTGTCTCGTAACTCACGCGTAGAGGGGCAGGCAGAGAGCAGATGCTCGCCCGTCTCTCCCTCCCCGCACAAAGAGCATATAGTTTCCCCTGCTTCATTCTTAATTTTTACTTGTTTCCAACCCCCCAGTCTGAACCATGCTATCCCTCCCCTTTCTTTTTTGCCTACCAAGTTTATGTATCTTGCTTTCCCCCAATCCCTTGATTTCAAATGATCTCCTAGTGAAGTCTTCGTCTGACAGTCGGCTAGTATTTCTTGTCTGTCTATGTCCATAAGTCTCCCTCTAATTTGATTTTCAACTGATGTATCTACCCTCCCTCCTGCTTCCCAAACCCACCCCATCCCAATAGAGTTCAACATGTTTTTTATATCCCTCGCCCAGTTCCGTGTATTTTCTTCTCTTACTTGCATTATCAGACACTGACCCTTAAGTGTCGTGTTACCCTCCCTTGCTAGCTGAAGCCAATACTTTAAAGTTCTCATCCTAGCTTGTACTGTCTCTTTGCTTAGACCTAATTCTTTAAGTACCCCACAATTGGCAGTACTTCTACTTACACACAACGCTTTTTTGTAGTATTCTGTTTGAATGCTTGCGACTGTGCTCCCTCCTCTTGCCCCCCACAGTTCAACCCCATAGTTCATAGTTCCTGTTATTATTGACTTGTACAAACCCTGAATCACTGAGAACGGCATTTGCGGTACTTTACTTATGGTACGTATTACTTGGTCTATTGCGAGCTTTGCTTTGCTTTTTCGTGTCTGTATATGTTGCGTCCAACATCCAGTCATAGATAATGTTACTCCTAAGTACGTGAAACGCTTGACAGGCTCAATTACTTCCCCCCCGTAATTCCATTTTTCTTGTTTGCTGAAGGTATACCCATTTTTGAAAGCCATGATTTTAGTTTTTTTAATGTTAACTGTCATTTTGTATTTTTGGCACCCCTCGTATATGCTATTTAGTCCCCTTTGTAGCCCCTCTATTGTCTCCGACATGATGACTATATCGTCCGCATACAAGAGTACAGGTATCTCTTGCTCCCCTATAGATGGGGTTGCGCCCTGCTCCCATGATACTTCGTTCGCCACCCAATCAATGAAGAGAGAGAATAAAATTGGCGACAGGATACATCCTTGTTTTAACCCGGAATGCGAGGGTTGTAATGATGATACTCTGTGGCCATCGCATCTCACACAAAATTGTACGTTTTCATAAATAGCTTGTAGCGCCCTTATCATGCGCGCCGACATTCCTTTTTCTTGCAGTTTCCCCCACAAAATACCCCTGTCAACTTTGTCAAACGCCTTCTCGTAATCAATGAAGCACGCGTACAACTTTTTTCGTTTCTCTTTAATTCGCTCAAGTACTAATGTGTGCAATATGAATATATTATCTAGGGTACTATGCCCTTTCCTGAATCCTGCTTGTAAAGGGGAAATTTTATCAAATATTTCTGACCACTTTTGTATTCTACGGTTTAAAATATGCGTATATATTTTGCTCCATATTGGAAGCAAAGAGATACCCCTAAAATTGCCCGCGTCGCTCCTATCCCCCTTGCCTTTATATATAGGGCAAATTATTGATGTGGCCCAGTCCTTCGGGAAATGTCCCTCTTTGAAAATCTTATCTAGTAGTCTACGGATATTTTCTAACATATTAATGTTTTCCCCAATTGCTTTAAAGAAGTCCGTTCCGATATTATCCAATCCAGCCGCTTTCCCTTTTTTCAATTTCCCAATCGCCATTCTTAGCTCATCCACTCGTATATCCTCATCAAGTATCGGTATGTAGTCCCCTAGGAAGTAACGTTCCCGTGCAATTTCTGTTCGAGATGTCTCCCCCTCCCCTCCAAGTAAAGAACGACAGTGAGATTCCCAAATATGAGGCTCAATAATCACCCAGTTGTTTTTCTGACCCCTCAATGTGCGTAGAACTCCCCATAATGCCGAAATATTCCTCTCCGAGATTGCCTTTCTAATTTCTTCGAATTTTTCAACTTGCCATTTTTCTTTTTCTTGCTCTAAAATGTTGTTATACGCTCTTCTGACCATGAGGTAGTTATTTCTGCCCTCTTCGCTATTTGTGTTTCTGTAGAGTTTCAAAGCTCGGTCCAACCTTTTCTTCATTATTTTGCATCTCTCGTTGTACCACCCCCCCTTAACATGTTTGCCCCCCTTCCCCTCTCCCTTTATCATATGACTTCCGGCCCTTTCGAGAATATGATATCCTAATCCCACTGCTTCCTGTATATTATTTCCCTCGATGGCTGTTTTAAAACGCTCTTGCAACATTTTTGTTACGTCATCGGTCATAATTATCTTGTATTGTTCCTCCCCCTCTTTAGTCCACACGTATTTGCGTAATATTTTATCGGGCTCCAACGCGAGTTTGGGAGTGTCTACGTTACTATGAGTATCCCACTGAACGTCGATTTCAAGTGGCATATGATGCGATTGCGTTTGCGCCTGGACGTGAAAACCCTTAATTCTTTGTAACAGTTCGAGGGAGCCAATAGCATAATCAATAGTACTACTACCCCCCGCCCCCACGTATGTGAAGTGCCCCGGACAGTCTGTGAAAAATTTCCCATTTAATATTTGGAGCTTATGTAACCCGCATAGTTCTAGGAGCTGCCTCCCTCCCGCGTTTACTATTTTATCCCTGCTTTGTCTAGGTTGTCCTAAGTACATGCCGTCATGAGTCGTTTGGTCACTATCTTGCCCCCCATAGTCGTCCCAGGATACCTCCTCTTCCCCAATTCTGGCGTTTAGGTCACCAGTCACCAAGAAATTGGCCCCAGGATGTTCCTCCGTCAGTTGTTGAATAGTTGCCCCTAAATTGTCAAAATGTTGCTCTGAATAGAACTTGGAGCTTGGGGGTTGTCTGTAAACTGCCAGCACGATTAAGTTCAGGGACCCCGCTGCAAAATGGATCCCCAGGATTCCCTCCTTATCTATACATATCTGTTTTATAAACTTTTTCCATTTTTGTTTGAAAATGATTGCCAAGCCCCCCGGGTACCGCCCTCTGCTGGCCCTTCTACGCGTGATTTTTGAGAACCCCTCCCCCCATGACTCTGGCATGTTATTAGAGCTTCCCCACGTTTCTACGTAACACCGTATATCAAATTGCTCCACATACTCCCTAAAATTCTCGTCACAAAATCTTTTTGCTAGCCCTTCTACATTCCATACTACCACCCGTAGCCTGGGATCATCGTTCGGGTAAATTCCCTTGGGACCCTCCCCTTGAGACCCGAATAAACTGTTCCTGCACAAACTTTCCCCCTCTTTAGAGTCATTGACCCTCTTACCTTCTCTGTCGGTTTGGTCACTCTCTCCTGCCGCCTGCAAGTTTCCAAAATTAGGCGCCCCCTCCTCCTCTTCTTCTACGTCCGGCGATGGCCATCATATGTGCAACCCTCCGCGCCCCCTGCGGGTGGCGGGTGGGATCCTTTCACCGTCATCCTGTCTTCGTTCCCTGAGGCGAGGGTCTCTTTGCGAGGCACTCCTTCTTTGACCCTCCTGCTGTGAGGTAAACTGTCCACTTGATGTCGATCTCCCGTCCTGGTTGCTCGGCGTTGCCACATTGCAGCCCAGCGTCGTCTCCTCTTGCCTCTTTCGTAGCTCCTCCAGAGTCCATGGCCGGTCGTTTATATATAATGTCCTGTATTTGAGTTGCACTTTGCTGCCTTCCTCGCGAGCTTGGGTCATGAATGTCTTGAGTTCCCTTCTGTGCTGGCGCGTGTCGTACGAGAAGTCCTCTGCCACGCTCACTCCCGCCTCCCGGATATCCTTCGCTCTTCGTAGCACCGACGTCCGGTCCTTGAAATGTCCGAATCTCGCAATTACGGGCCGCGATTTTCCGTCATCATCGTTTGCATAGACTCTAACGCTGTTGTCCTTAGTGTAATTGATCTTATTGTGTGGAAATTTTGATGTAGGCAAAAGAATGGTTAGGAATAAATCTCAATTGATTGTTCGAAATTTAAAATATAATAACTCCGAGGTGACGCATATTAACTGTTCTTAGTTCGATGTCAAAGAACGATTTTTCCTATACATTAAAAAGGATTCCGGCCTCCGTGGTAGAGTGGTTAGCACAGCTTGCTTAATGACCGGCCTTGGCATTGTGTTCATTGTGAGTGTCGCTTCATTAATTTCATCATTTCATCGACCATCCTCATCGTCGCGTTTAACCAAAAGTGGCACCAGAAGCGAATTAAAATAAAGCAAATCAATCAATCAATAGAACATAGAGTTTCCGGTTTCATAGAGCAGTATACAAAGCACTCGGTCATGGAGGTCCTCAAAATTGAAATAATAATTGCAACAGAAAACCTGATATTCGAGTATTTTAAGAGTTTAGGCATATTAAAAATTCACTTCAACCAACAACAATTTCACCTGTATTGTGTGATATATGGTTCTGTCCTAACAATTGATTGATTGATTTGCTTTTATTTCACTTCGCTTTTTGTGCCACTTTTGGCTAATTTGCGAAGATGGGGAAGAGTGATGATATAATGAAATTGATGAATGGACACTCAGAAACATCCATGCCCAGGCCGGGATTCAAACCTGGGACACCTGGTCTTGTGTATGGGACCGGTGGCCATCCACCGTCGTGAGGAAATTGGGGAGCTACAAATGAGTAGCGTGACGCGGTCACGGAAACCTACAACGACTGAAGGCTTGTCTTGCTGACCACACGTCACCCCATAATTCCCACCTCGGCAGTCGGTAGGTAGGACCTGGCCCTCACGGACTGTTGCGCCACGGGTTATTATTATTATTATTATTGCCATATTCTAATAAAGCTTTATTGTTATATATTACTGTATTTCATCGCATAATTGTCGCACCCTGTTTTTCAATCCAAAGAGAGAGAGAAAGAGAGAGAGAGGCGGGGGGGGGGGGGATAGGAACACAAAATTCTTCCACAAACTGCCAAGACTCCAACAGAAAGCTTGCTGGAAACAAGTTTACGTGCTGGCCTTGTCTGCTACTGCCCTCCCCCACTTTCTTATCTATACAGGAGCAATGAAGAGTTTCCAACTCGCTTCTGAGTTGGTAGGAAATGGGAAGTACATTTCATTTCATCCCGTCTGTACTTAAACGCAATTTTGAATCACTCTGTGCACTATTGACAATTATTACGAGTAATAGGAAATCTTCGTGGTGTTTTTTTTTTTTTACTTTTTCTTTTTCAAAGTGCATACAAAAATCAAAACTGGATTTCTCTTGGCGAAAGTAAAACTCAGGTTCCCTAGTATAAAGAAATTACAGACAATTGATTTCTAGCAACAGTTATTTATTGTTTCGTGAATTTTCGAATGTCAACTTTAAAGTTCTGGGTTCGAAAGCACAGGTGTTCATCTGTGTTTGTCTATTCATCAATTACATAATAATCATTCATAGCACGATGGACACTTCACGTTAACAAATCGATTTGGAACTACGTTCACTGTGCGACCTCTATATACTCCACAAACACTAAACGATTTTTATTATTGAACAGACTGACAAATCACGTTAGTATGTACAAGAAATAAGTACGAAATTCCTTCGATATAAATATACCTGTATTTGCTTGTAATTAACTTTGAATCAATACGGTTTGTGTCACTATAGCAAACTGACCTGTAAGGAGCACCGAAATTTTCCATCCCAGATTAAAACACTGTGTGATATTGTATATGGCTGCATATCTAGCAAGTGATATCACGAACCATAAATCATACTAAGTATCTATAACGTTTTAAATCCAATTTTATACGCGTGTGAAAAAATAAAATATAAAAATCAGGTTTTTATTTTCGTTATACTTTTCGTTCCTCCATTCCCTCGAACGGTTTTCTTGTGTGAAAGTAGGCATTCATAAAGGATTATGAATAATTTTGCTTATTTGTTGCTAAGAATCAGCAACTTGTTAACTTACGTGTGGAGAGGAAATGTGTGCAGATCGAGTGTTTTCTCTCCCACTAACAACAACCAAATGAAGATTTGATAGATTTCCAATCATACTCAATTTTAGGAACTTAACCTTTTCTGTATAGATTACATCCATAAATTAATTGAAAGTTTCATACAAATACGGTAAGTTCTTTATGAGTGTCCCTTCATCAATATCATCACTCATCTCATATTCATATTCGCAATTAGTCAAAAGTGGTAGAATGCGAATTAAAATAAACTAAATCAATCAATAGTTGTGTCATCCTCAACAATGATGTCTACTGTTGTTTCAAGAGGCGCTTGTGATTCAGGTCGGTTTTTAAATGACTTGCGTCATGCCGAAAGACTCCGAATGGTGCTCGGTGTTTCTAACTTGAGCAATCTAATTAAAAAAGGTATAAAACACCAGTGCTCCAAGCATTTGTTACGCACAGATGCATCTCATTTTCTAGATACAACAAGCATGGATCATGTTTTATCAGAACAGCCGACTTCAGGCGATAAACATAATGATATTGTGTTTTTAAATAGACAATAGGCGACTACTATTGAGCAATAAAAGGGCCTACAAATCCATAGGACTTGGCGTTCCCACCCGTGCCCCCGTGCCCCCGTGCCCATGCTACGCCACTGCAAATACCCCCCCCCCCCCCATATATGTATATAGTAGTATACATGCACTTTCACCAATCAAGGGTCTCAGGGCAACAGTAGCCTAAGCCAAGTTATACTGAAACTAGAGATTGCTAGAAATATTTGTTAAATGCATATACCCTGTAATGTGTGTTTACATGTGAATAACTGCAAATATCTTCAGTCTGCTATCAGCTTAAGAAAAGTGGGTTAGACAAGTGTTCCACGAACCATTCATTGCTTCACTGCAAAATTGCAATTGTTTCTTACTTGCACATTATGTAAATACATTATTCAAAAACAGTTTAACAAATTATATAAATAAATGTGTGAGGGAGAGTAAGGTAGGTGAACCAAAGCTTCTAGGGCGATTTACAAATCTATAATTTATAATGAGAGATGAATTTCAGAAATTAAAAGAAATAACTCCTGTAACTAATTAACAACATGTACTAAATGGATATTTTGTAACATTGCTTGTGACAAAAAAGGAAAAGAATTACAAAACATCTGTTACCAAGGTTCAAAAGATGACCCACGGTTTATAGTTGGCTTAGAAAATGATGTTTGTGCTCAAGAAAATATATTTATTCATGTTTATTCACGATTCTACATCTTATTAGAGAAAATCAGGGTCCGAAATCCTGGGGGGAGGGGGATTTAGGGAGGTGCAGTCTGGCGTTCGGAAAAGTTCGGAACCATTCGTAAACCTCCGCGGATGACGTCAGCCACGGGACATGTCAAAGACGAGCACCAGCAACGGCATAGGAATTCACACTTCTTCCGTGTTTTCGGAAATAAATTTGTTTTAAAAATCGAATGAATGTTCTGGCGTGTGTGTATAAGTAAATGTATATGTATAGAGCAGACTATATCTACGTAGTAAACTGTGTCGCTGAAAGTTAACTATCAATAGAATTACATGTAATGAAAAGCGGGAAAGCCGGCTCGGAGGTGGAGCAGAGGTTTCTTCAGAATTTTCTATTTGAGTGGTGTAAATTCGTGTTTATGTGGGTGAAAAGTTATACTTAGAGCCGAAATGACCACAAAGTTGTCCTTTTTAAAACATTGTGTGGGGTGTTAGAGCGAAGTTGTTGGATAAATCACTGGGGCCGAGACATTACAACTTCATGTTTTATATTCATGATTGGGAAAAGAGAGACGCGGTAGTATATAAATACGGAGAAACTAGTACTCACTTTTATCCGCGAAGCTGTTTTTTCTTCTTTTTCGATTAATTTCAGTGGCCACTGCCACCATCCTCGTTGGAACTTGCTGCGCTGTTGCTTGGCGTGCGTCTTTTGTTCGTAGTTCTCTGGCTGCCGTTAGGTGCGCTGTGCGTCTTGGTACGTCGTCTGCTATTTCCGGGCGATAACTGCTGCAGTAGTGGAATCC
The DNA here is from genome assembly GCF_977018435.1 of Lepisma saccharinum. Classification (NCBI taxonomy): domain Eukaryota; kingdom Metazoa; phylum Arthropoda; class Insecta; order Zygentoma; family Lepismatidae; genus Lepisma; species Lepisma saccharinum. Next base: position 43,557,796 of record NC_139257.1, on the reverse strand, counting down.
AAGTATGGTGCGCTTGCCCGCTATCGATGTTTAGTTCGTGCGGGAAGTGCATTATGGCGTGCGTTTCCTTGATTTTGGTGTCTATGAGCGTGTGGGCAGTGTGTTTGACTCGAACCTTTTGAATTTTATGGCTATTGTATTTGATATGTCTAGCAAGACCAGTAGTGGGTTGGGAGTGCAAGGCTCATTACATCGGCAGGTCCATCAGATCTGTCAATGAAAGAATCCAACAGCACCTAGCAGATGCGAAAAAAGCCCAACCCACTACTGGTCTTGCTAGACATATCAAATACAATAGCCATAAAATTCAAAAGGTTCGAGTCAAACACACTGCCCACACGCTCATAGACACCAAAATCAAGGAAACGCACGCCATAATGCACTTCCCGCACGAACTAAACATCGATAGCGGGCAAGCGCACCATACTTGGATTCCACTACTGCAGCAGTTATCGCCCGGAAATAGCAGACGACGTACCAAGACGCACAGCGCACCTAACGGCAGCCAGAGAACTACGAACAAAAGACGCACGCCAAGCAACAGCGCAGCAAGTTCCAACGAGGATGGTGGCAGTGGCCACTGAAATTAATCGAAAAAGAAGAAAAAACAGCTTCGCGGATAAAAGTGAGTACTAGTTTCTCCGTATTTATTCATGTTTTATAATCCAAAAGTTGCTTTTTTAGCACTTTCATCCTGTAGTGTCTGCAATTTCTTTATTTGTTCTTCAGCACATTTTAATTTCTTTTTCAGAGTTTCTAACACACTTATCTTGTTGGAGATTGGGTTATATTGGGTATATTTCCAGTACTCAAAGTATCTGAATTATGTGCCATTCAAATTATTTTGCGAGGAGACAACTCTTCAAGTCTTTCCACTGCTCTCTTTCGAATCTGACGTTTATTGGCACGTCCACTCCGATCAATTATGTCATTTGGCTGTTAAACACTACTACAATTCACCACACAACTACGCAAATTTAAACATGGTACAGTGTTTCTATTAAGCTGCGGTCTGCAGGTAATAATACTCAGCAGTTCTGCTTTTAAGTTCCGTTCGTAATCGTTATCCAGAAAATGGAATGAGCACACTGTCCCTGTTTTGGTGTTAACAGGATCTAACCTCTTCACTTTGAAACCCACATCTTGCATGTAATCGGATCCTTTAGGAACGAAAAATAGCTTACTCCCAGGCAGGTATCCAGGAATTCCTTTCGGGGAGGTGGGTGAACACCATTTTTTAAGGGGTATTGTATGTTTAAGGCCAGTGGTGGCAATTTGGTTCTAAAACGGGGGGGTTTGCAAGGAAAGTTTACTTTCTCTTGGTAGACAAGGCTTAGTATTAAGAGGACATAGTGTGGAGGCCAGAAAATGGGGAGCAACTATCCCCTAAATCGTCGCCACTGTTTAAGGCTCTCATTTTAATCAGAACGTGAAATCGGGACATTTTTTACCACTCGACTCCTCTATTTCCATGCTATAACTTTGTGTGCAGGAACCATCTCAGTATGTGTGTTTGTCAATTTCTTCTGATCAGGATCAAACCATCTGTGTACCAGAAGTGCTTTTACGAAGCTGTTACACATACACGAGATGGACAATCCACTCTACAACGCGAGATTCAAACTGTGGGCTGCGAACTGGACACAGACAGTTCTCGAATATTTCTCTCTGATTCGAGCCTGAACACTACTAATGTGTCTTGTTCTCCCATGTTTGCAGCTCTTATAAAAGCAGAAACCCACCAAATTGTTCATATTCAGGCCTAAGCACTCGCAAGTGTTAAAAATTGTCTGTCACAGCTTCCGCAGTCTTCTCACACATCAGCACGAAGCAATTAAAGGAAGTCTTCTAGAATACAGCTGGATCGCGAAACAATTAATGCACAGTGAAAACCCTTCCGTTCCCAACACATCTAATGTTTTGTCTCCCAATATGATTAAATGCTTACTTATTTATCTCCAGTGATGTGCCCAAGGGAGGGTTGGTGGGATCATGGCCCCATTTGAACGTCAAAGACAGGAAAAGATGGCAAAATGAGGACTGACCACCAAAAATAGTATACGTAACCACTCTCCCTTCCGAAAATCCTGGGAACGCCACTCGTTATCTCGGACACGTTTTTTGAAATCAAGTCACCAGAAGTTTTTATGATTTCGTATTGGAGACTGAAGTAAAACGCCTTGTACACGATCAAATAAATCATGAACAAGTCCTTGAATTGAACGCTTAAAAGGAAATGAAGTCAGAGACAACGCCATTTTTCTCATTGGATCCAAGGTCCGATCAAAGAATATCTATTTAGGAATGGTTCTAATTAACGCATATTTATATCCTCATTATATTCTAGAATGTTCCGCAGATAAACGATTTATAAATATTGCCAGTAGTCCGACTCCTCTTATTCAAGAACATCCCCTCTCGAGCCTTCCAGAGATTAGAAATTACAAGGAGTCGCTCTACGTGTGGCGCTACTTTTGTTGTGCAGCTTCCAAATGCTGACAAGTCTCTACAGAGCGCTCAAGTTCACTGCGACAACACTGAAATCTCAAGTAAAGTTTACGTGCAATATTATCAACAACAGGGTAATTCTCCGTCTTGCTTTCATAAGTATTTCTCTCCTTAAATTATCGTCACATTATTCAAGAAGATAAAAACGTAATTTTATGTAGTGCAAACTGAAAATATACCTGATGGGACTCGAGCCACCTGATCCCCATCTTGGATACGCGCTAGTAACAATAACAGGGTTATAAAACATTCTCAGTCTTTTCTCGGTAATTATATCTCTCCTTAAATTATTTTAATATTATTGACGAAGCCGAAAGCCTAATTTTATCAAATGTAAACTGAAAAATTTCCTGTAGAGGGGGGAGGGTCAAGCCCCTATACCCCACTTTGGATGCGTGCTATTATCAATAACAGGGTTAAAGAACATTCTCCGTCTTGCCTTGATAATTATTTCTCTCCTTAAATTATCGTCACATTATCTTATTAAGCCGAAAACTTTTGCTTGGATACGTGCCTGCCCTACTGTATTTCTTGCGTTGTTCGGGCACAAAGCAACAGCACAAGTGCGCGGCATTTTCCTGAAATGTTATTGTTGTTCGCAAAAATTATCCTATCACACAAGAGCTACATAAAAAGGAAACACAAGGCACTTTCACGTTCCCTCACACAAATGCAGATCCTATAACAAGCGGAGAGGTCAGTGACAGCGTCATCTCTGTCCCGTGAGTGACGTCAGGGTTGGTACCGCCCACGACCCTCTTTTTTCAGCTTCGGGAGGGAAGACTGCGCTACTTTCTCAACTATATATATACTTACTTTGGATTTCCCCCCACCTACAATCTTGGCCTCAAAAATCCCCCCACCAAAAAATTCCGGGGGGAGAGTTTTTGTTATAACAAACAAAAGATAAGCAATTACTTTTAATTTCAAATATACTTTACTAAGAATAATATCGAAAACACACACAAATTAGTGTAGTTGTGAGTATTGAATGCATTCTCTCTCAGGAGATCATTAACAAATCTACATCAATACACACAATAAAAGTAAAAAAAAAGAATGCAAAACAATAATAACTATGAAATCTAATTGATTTATATTAACATAAAGTACAAACTAAACAAAAACTTACACATAATAAAACCACTTGAACTATTTCATAATTTATTAACATCTTTAACCAGTTGGTAAGGAAATTAGCTTGTTTGCAATATCTGATATGTATATAAGTAACAAATTAATTTCCTTTATGTAATTAATAATAATAATAATAATAATAATAATAATAATAATATTTTTTTAATTGAGTAATTTATTTTTATTTTTATTAACATTACAAATATGTATATCGTATAATATACACATATGTTTGTGGAGGAGGGGGTTTGAAGATGAAGAACTTTCTCCCCCCACCAGATTTCAATGATTTCGCACAAAATTGTTGGTGTCAAACTGTTGATTGTAGACATGTATTACATACAGTAACGACGAATAGCCGACCTCCGTGGAGGAGTGGTCTGCACAGTCCCTACGACGTCAGGGGTTTCACAATCACTTAAATAAAATGGAGCCCGAGACAGTTCGTTTTCTGCATGGTGCGCCTGAGAGGGACTGGGTATGTTAATGTAGTGCCATTTGCTAGCTGTGTTAAATACTAATATGATTTTTGCAATGTGGGCCACCTTTAGAACATTGGCTACCTTTGGCTCACCTACCTCATAGATAGAGGCATGCATATTTCGTTTTTGACGAAAACACGAAATTTGAAATAACACATTGTAATGTTAATTTTTCATGTTTCTGAAAGGTGTGAGGTGCATTTTGCTACCCTGCTTTGTCACGAAATAATGCGAAATGAACTGCAAAATGCGAAATATGCTCTTAAACACGAAATTTACCGTTTATATACCGACGCGACACTTTCTGAAGACTGAAGTATCCTGTGAGTTATGCAATTCACGGAAAATTGATTAATTCTGCTGTAAACATTTGATAAGCAAAAAAAGACCCCATTATACAAGAATAAACTTAATATTCTGGTAAAGATTTAAATGTGCTATTACAAGGGACATGTTTATTTTGTGTAATAGTGCAGTTTTTAAATCAAATTTGGGACTATATTCACATTTTTAAAACCAAAATGTCATTTTATATACAGCTTTTTCACAGCTATAGCAGCGAAATTTCATTGTATTTACCGCTTTTGAATCCGAAATTGACTGTTTTTATACCGAAATTTTGCGTTTTTATTTACCAAAAATATGTGCCTCTACTTATAGATATTCAGTAATTTTAGTTTTTATAGTTTCCCTGTTTCTTATTTGTCTATAACAACCCTCCGTCCCATCTAGAGATCCGGTTTCCAAAGCAGCGGATAATTCCCGTCACAGACTTGCACCAAGTGAACGGTGTGACAACAACGTCAAGAACTCAAGACCTTAGCTGGCAAGGACTAGTCCCTGATAGAAATGGAAAGGAATTGCAAAGAAAAGGAAAGAATAAATTTTCTGGGAATAGTGTCGAAAATGAGATCTTTCTATTTCGGTTATTTTAAGTCGTTTTTCTACCTCTGTGTTGACTCGGGAGGTTGAATAATGAACTAATGAAATGGGTGATGAGACAAACATAATTATACATTCAGGCCTTATCAACGGTTCAAATTTGGAACATGTGGCTTCATAGTACAGCTGGCAGAAAGGAAAACGACGAACCCAAACAAAACTGAGAATTAGGAACATAAGCTGCGACAATATTGTCTCAATCGAGGTGTCAGTCAAGTTGTGGATTGTGTGTTCATCTCAGCCGGAAACTAAATTCACGAATGTTTTAATAATTTTTTTAAAATTATTTGTTATTTGAACGAGAGTTAATAGGAACAAAATTAGAGGAGTTGTAAACTAAGGAAGATTGTGAAGAAAAACAAAGAACACAAGTTTGATAATGATGTCTCTATTGCTTTGGTTCAAATGCTAACTGTTAAATATTACTCTAACTGTACTGTAACCCATCACATTTTCATGAATGTTCCACAATTCATGAAAATGTGAAAATTCAAAATTCGAAACATTAATTTCACTTTATTCACATTTCCTTGTTAGCAAACCAAGTGTTAGGTTATAATCAAAATCTAATTATTGATAACCACTCGTTTGAACCAGTTTCAAAATTCAAGTACTTAGGAGTAATACTAACAAATGAAAATGATATTAAAGAGGAAATAAAAATCAGGTCTAATTCAGGAAATGCATGTTACTTTTCTCTTCATAAACTTTTCTAAAAGTTAAATTATACAAAACAGTAATTTTGTCTGTAATATTATATGGATGCGAAACTTGGTCCCTTACATTGAAAGAGGAACATAAATTGAGAGTATTGGAAAATAAGATCCTTAAGAAAATATTTGGGCCTAAAAGGGATGAAGAGACAGGTGAATGGAGAAGGTTACATAATTTAGAACTAGACATAATTTGTATTCATGTCCAGATATTATCAGAATGATTAAATAAAGAAGACTTAGGTGGGCAGGCCATGTGGCACGAGAGGAAAGAGGAGTTTACAGGATTCTTGTTGGGAAACCTGATGGTAAGAGACCAGTAGGTAGACCAAGACGAAGATGGAGATATAATGTTGAGATGGACCTAAAGGAAATTGGTAGGGATGGAAAAGAGTATATGGATATTGCTCAGGATAGGGACAGATGGAAGGCCTGTGTTGCTGTAGCCATGAATCTTCGGGTTTAAGAAGGCTAGAGAGTTAGTTAGTTAGTTTCACATTTGCTTCCAATAATATTTTATTTTTTATTTAATTTTATATTTATTAACCTGTATATTTGTAAATGCTAATAGATATGAAAATTTGCAATTTTTATGCACATAAAGGCATTTAGATTTATCAGTGATTGTTGTTGGATGCGACAATGAAGGTGAGTGATGACGATGAAATGAATGAAGGGACACTCACAAAGAACACTCGGGTCTAGTGATTCGAACCCGAGAAGTATGTCGTCATAGCGCCACTGAGGTGGGTTGTTGTTAGATGGGATGTGTTTCTTTCACTAGTAACGTAATGCATTCGCAACCCCCAAAACCTGGGAAGCATTTACTTTAAATCTGGCAGTGCTTACCCCCTTCGAAACACATAATGTGTATAAAAAAATATATAAAATAAATTACAGTTGGACAATTTGCATGGTAATATTTTCCATCCAATCATTTTACTACTTTCATGAACGTGATACTTAACTCTTTCTTTCACAAATCTAGAGATAGAAGAAATATTGTCTTTAAAAATAAAGTTTTAATTGTAATTTTATTTGGAGAAATTGCATATTATGTACCAGAGAAAAAAAAATGAAGATACAGAAGGAACATTTGAAACAATATTTTATGTAATAAATAAAATTACATGTTGGATATTTTACAAATTAATCGAAAGGGTCGGGATTTTGGTTATTATTGAGTGTATTAACTATTAAACAGAAAGTTTGTTAGAACCTATACTGTAGATAAATTGTTTTCGTGTTTTGTTTACCAATTTTAGAAGGGTTCAATGAATCCAATGCAAATTGCATGACATGGCAATTACAAGTGAAAATAAGTATGGCTCTTTTTACTTTGTAACTTAATAGTTACCAAAATGTCACTTATGTTTGACCCTCAAGGCTCTTTCAGAGGCGCAACCACGAATTTTTGTCTGGGGGGCAAGTACCAGGATAAACGTGCCAATAATAATAATTTTAATAATGCTAGTAATAATAATGTTAATCATAATAATGTTATTATTATAACATTATTATTATTATTGATATACTTTATTTTACTTCGCTTATTGTGCCACTTTTGGCTAATTGCGAAGATGGGGATGATGACATGATGAACTTGATGAATGGACACCGGAATTCAAATCCGGGACCAACATTAGTAGTAGTAGTAGTAGTGGTGGTGGTGGTGGTAGTGGTAGTATCAGAGACGTTATTATCCTCGTAAATTATGCAAAAAGGGGGTTGGCGCTAAAGCATTTGTGTTCGAACAAACGATTTGAATTATTTTTCAACGCTTTCAATTTGAAATTAATAATGGAAATCAAGTACACAAACTATTTTTGAAGGACAGAAAATTCTTGATAAATGCATTTCAAATATAATTATTTTTTACATTAACATGTATAACTTTGGTGCACGATATATGCTTCACGTATATGCAACATGGAGCGACTTGGACACTACATTGTGTACGTACCTATTCAAAGTTTCTTTAATACATATTATATACAAGTTATATTATTTAAATACATTACACAACCAATTCATCCATCTCACAATAAACCAACAGCAAAAATGACATAAATTCTCTCTCAAATGTGCACGTTCACTTTCCTCAAAACATGTTAATGCATTTAAAACAAAATCAATTAAGACAAGGCTTATTTCTCTGTCTGGTAATTTACAATGCATTACAGAGAACAATGAAATATTGCGAGCAAAGCGAGCAAGAAAATTTTTGGATCCAATTTTTTTGTAGGCTGAAATCAATATTGATTTAATAGGGCGCAAATAATTTCACGAGACGCCAATGCATTCTCTGTTTTATAACTTTTGTGCCTCCCCGATGGTGTAATGGTAACATTGTCAGCTTGTGATCAAGGGGTCCCAGGTTCGATACCCGGTGGAGGCACATGGCACTGTGGTTCAGATCCCACTTTAAACTGTAGGTCCAGTCTCGATTAACCTTTCTATGCGTAAAGTGGACTTAAAACTACAAATCAATCAATTTTACAACTTATTTCCATTTAGATCATTCGGCGCCCAGGACTGACTCCCGCCGCCACCGAGCTACGGTTCTGAAGTTCGTGAGACTAAGAAAAGCAGGTATTGCAAGCGAAGCGAGCAAGAAAATATTACGAAAAGTATTTTTATTTGCATAAAATTTGAAGTTGTTAGCGGTAATTGGCCCCTGCAGGTACACTTGGCCGTCAATGTTTGCCCCCCTAGAACTCATTTCCATCCAAGGCTGAGGAGGGACAATGCTCCCTTTCCCCCCTCTGTGGTTGCGCCACTGGGCTCTTCAATTATGAGCTCATAAAAATATTTATTTACCTAATAATCCAAACCATATTGGTAAATCATTCTGATATTCAAGGTTAAACATAGTTATCGATATTTTACTGATTGAAATCCCTTTCCCACTGTCCGCAGAAGTGAGGCGTCAATGTGCGTCATACACACACACCTATTACGTCACAAAAGTCGCTACTGGATTACTAGAAAGTTGACAATCGTGCTTGTATTGGTGTTTCGTAAATTTCGAAGCATCTCTGAATAACTTCCACAAAGGAAATGCAAACACTGACGTCATTTCAGTAGGAACACGCGAGATAATGTTTGAGCTTAACGGTAAAGTTCATTCATCTCAATAACACTAAGTCTGTGTTTATACGTTTCTGTGCACACAGGAAGAAGAGAATGGGAAACCGCAGAACTTCCGTCGGTTTGCGTAGAGGTGAGGGAACCTCAGAGGGAAAACCAGAAACTACGCAAGACATTACGGTAAAAGGGAAGCTTTTACGCTGCACGTAAGCTCCAAGGATTAACTCGAAGCAAAGGCGAACAGCCACAAGCCCTTCGGGAAGAGTCGAGGACGTTTCATAAACTGTGACGTGATGCGAATTCTGCAACATGTCAAGTAACTGAACACCAGTGAAATCAGATAAGCATTGTCATCATTTACTTTCCTGGTATCGCTTGCTCATTGTAGTGTTACTACCTAACATATGCACGTATGAATATTTTCCAGGTCGCACGGTTTACTAGGTCATCAACTGGTGGAACATAAAATTAGGTGGTACTTCAAAATTCGGGCAGTTTTACCCTAAAATTACAAGATCTGGAATAAATCAGTGTTGTTAAAGGTCCAGGAATTGTAAATAAATTCAATTCCGGTCCAGGAGAGAAAATCAGCAAGCTTAAATGGGTTCTGGACCGTAACGAACCTTTTTATGTTTAAAATATTTCAATTCGGTCCAAGAACATTTTTTCCCGATGAATTTAAATACGGTCCAGGAAACGTTTTTCAATGAAACAATACAGCGCAGTGGAAGCGTCGTCGCCTTGTAATCAAGGGGTCCCGGGTTCGATACCCGGTGGAGGCAAAAGTGGACTTAAAACACCAAATCAATCAATGAAACAATAAGCAATTTGGACCAAATTTAAATTGTGCGAGAAAAAAGGTTCCGGTACTTTTGCGCAATCCATTTGGACCCATTAGAATTTAGGGTTTCTGGATCTTTAATAATCCGCTTCTAATGTTAGTAATGTTCCCGGATTTGAACCGGGACCTTTAGCATGGTAGTCAGACGCGTTACCGACCGAGTCACCGCGGCCAGTATTTCAGGACCTAGTTATTCCATTCTTATTGCCGGAGACCATACAGTAGAATGACAGCACTATGTTCCTACGCGTCAGCAAAAATTTGATGCGCCTGGTGTTATGTTACATCCGGTGTAGCGGGCCACGAGCGATTTTATTGTTGAGTCAGCAGAACGTGTCTGATCACCTTGAAGACATCGGAAGCGGTGGGGGGAGGGGGTCAATGGATTTGTCACGTTGTTTCTTGATGTATGCTAACCTAACACGTGCGTATGTTTGTGTCTTTGGAGGAAATGCGCGCGCAACCATTGCGTATGATTCAAAGACATGAAGAAATGATTTAAAGATGGCGCCGAAGGTGCTTTACCCCTAAAGTTTAGCGGCTAAGGTTATTGCTCTGTAAAACAAGAGGCATCGAGGGTTCGATTCCTGGTAGAGTCAATATTGATTGGTTGATAGATTGAGTTAGTTTTTTAAGTCCGTTTTATGCACGGCAAAACTAATCAGGATTGGACCTACAGTTGAAAAGTGGTGATTCGGACCACTATGTGCCTCCACCGAGTATCGAACCTGGGACCCCTTGATTACAAGGCGACGATGTCAATATTGAATGGTCTCGATTAGCCTGTGTGTAAATAAAGGCAACAAAATGGTTGAGTTCGAAAATCGAGTTGGGTTAGTGGTTAATGTTGTCACCTGGCAATGAAGAGGTCGCGGGTTCGATTTTTTAGGTAGTTAAATTAGGCCAATTGTTTAGTCCCGCCATTATAGGTCCCCGATTAGTCCATCTGTGCATAAATAGTGTTCGAATAAAATCAATATGGCGGCTTTGGGTTAGTGGTTATTGTTGTCGCCTGGTAATGAAGAGGTCGCGGGTTCGATTCTCTAGGTAGTTAAATGAGGCCAATTGTTTTGTCCCGCCATTATAGGTCCCGATTAGTCCATCTGTGCATAAATAGTATTTGAATAAAATCAATATGGCGGCCGCGTTTTGTGTTTAGCGGCGGCGGCGGCGGCGACCGGGGCGCGGCGCGGCGCGGGGCGGAGCGGGGCGGCACGGGGCGGAGCGGGGCGGCGCGGCGCGGGCGCGGGGGGGGGTGTTTTTTATTCCGCGAGATGTTTCAACCAAGTGGTTGAGGGTTCGATTCCCAATGTTGGTGAAAATTGGATATTCAATTGTATTTGTTTAAAAGTTCCGATTAGCTTTTTGTGCACAAAGAGAAAATGAACTAATTGGAAATAGGATGTTTATGCTGTAATGAAAAGGTCCCCGGGGGTTCGATTCACAATGTCAAATTGGCTGATAATGATGTTGTTTTTTTTTAAAAAAAAAAGAAGTGTGTTGAATCCCCATTAGTATTTAGGCAGGAACAGATATTAAAAATCAAAACAAAATGCCTTTTGATTACAACGCAAAGACTTTACCGCTAATGTATAAAGATAAATTAGAATCTGTTGTTTTGCCGTGTGGGGCCCCAGTACCGATTAGCTTAAATGCATAAAGAGTAGGTAAAATAAGCAAGATGGCCGTCACTATTGTTTTGTGATCAAAGAGGAGTCACAGGTTCGATTCAATCAAAGCAGGCAAGATTCTATGTTTCAATTCCATGTAAAAGTCTAAAGTTATGTTTCGATTAACCTCAATGCATAAAGAGGAATTAAACAAAAACAAGCAAAATGGCGACAGATGTGATAAAAGAAAAATTGAATTAGTTTTTTATAGTGACAAGAAAAAATAGCGAATCATTGTTAGAAATAGAATGAAAATAAAGATACTTGCCTTTGCGTGTCCAGCGCTGTGCAGAAAAGCTCTCATGCTTTATCTCCGACAAGTCCACAATACACATTTTTTTTATTGTATAGTTAATTATTAATGTTGTTATTAACACAGATTCTTACCAGTGTGAAGAAAAGCTCTCATGCTTTATCTCCGACAAATCCACAATACACACTTTTTATTATATAGTTAATTATTAATGTTGTTATTAACACCAAGTTTTACCAGTGTGAAGAAAAGCTCTCATGCTTTATCTTCGACAAGTCCACAATACACACTTTTTCATTATATAGTTAATTATTAATGTTGTTATTAACGATTGTTACCAGTAAAAATATAAACCATGAGGATTTTTAAAGGGGTGATAAGTGAAAAAAGCCAAGACATATATTTTATCCCTGTTTATTACCAATATTTACAAAATTCAAAAGAGCCGCACACACACACACACACACATACATATGTAAAATGTTTATATTGTGTCACCAGTTTATCAGCATGTTATTTAACAAGTTTTTATTCTTCAAGTTTGTTCACTCACCCACATAAGGAATTGTGTCACTATCATATCCATTTTCTGCTGCAACCACTGAATTAAAATGTTTCACTATTTTTTCCACAAGCATGTTCTCGCAAAAAACAAACACTTCTTTGGAAAGTCTTTTCCCGTCGATGTTTTGTATAGACAAAGGCTCAGGTTTTGTACATCCATGTAGATGGGAAAGCACAAACTTCTCCTTATTACATGCATGGACAGGGGAAATATCTGTGCAACCGAAACATTGTTCGCGAAGGTCGAGAATGCAAGATTCCACACAGTTTCCAAAATATGATTTCAGATACGGCGACACTGTTTCACACATAACTTTCGCATGCTCGATGCACACAAATATCTTCATAAAGTTCCGCCACGAACTTTCTGCGATGAACACTATCTCCAGGGAACCGTAAGCTGGTTTCTTCCTTATAATGATCTGACGGCGATTGTACAGTGTGGTTATCAGCAATTCATGTTGCTCACTTAGTGGGTAGGAAACACGAGGCTGCTCACCTGGAATAGCGATGTAATTGTCGATTACTGGAAACAATTCCTGAAGAGCGTGCCACTCCTGCAACTGTAGTTCAACACCGGCCGCCCCGCTTCTGTGTAGCCTGACCACAGGTTGGAAATCCAGATGAGAGGAAAGTCCGATTGAGATAACTTTTGTTTTCGAAGCATTCAAATAGTAGACGTGATCAAATAATATCGACTGGCGTATAAGACTAGTTACTTGTTTTTGTTCTTCAGGTAAATGCTGATCGCTCTCTTTCTGAAGAACCCCCTTGAAATTAGTGTACGGTTGAAATCTTTTTTTCAGCGGCATCGAAATAGAGGATTCCATGACTAAGAACTGCGAGATACTGCATGTCGCAGCGTGCAGGTATACATTTGAAGAAATGCGTGGGTGTGTTTTTGAGACGCATGCGCGCGTAGCAAACCAAGCATGTGCTGGACAAAAAAGGTGGAGGGGGCGGGGCATTACAAAGATCAATGGTGAGAGAAAAATCAGCAGAATATCATAAACGTCATATTGAGGAAATATTGGATAACAAATATTAATTAATTTAATTAAAGCATCAACCGCATTGTCGATCTGAAATTAGGTTTATAGACAGGGGGAAAAATGGAAAATATCGACGATGTTCTAGTATTGGATTGTTTCTGTATTTCCATCGGTATAATCCTCCACCACATTTGAAGCATACTGTTTTATCCTCTTTTTGAATGTAAAATAATCCTGCTTCGGACAGAGCTTCTACAAACGGTAATTCTTTTGATTGCCAGTTTCTGAAAGAGGACAATCTAGCATTGAAAGATCCCATCTCTGGATATTGCGTCATTGTTCTGTAAAGACACAAAACAAGATAAATATTATAAGTAAGCTGTTGTAAACTGTAACGGTACAAAATTATTAATATACTATTAGGACTATATGTAACTTGTATAAAATTTCAAACAGTATTTACTGTCAATATTTTCTAGTATACGTACCGAGTATTATAAATTTAATTTACGAGTCAGCAAATAAGTTGTTATAATATTGTCGTTTTTTATCGGTACTGGGAATAAAATTTGAAATTTATGCATGGGTTTACCAGAGGCTCTATGGAATAAATACAGAAAACAGTAATGCCCACAGTACACAGACCCGTAACTTTGTATCTGATGAGTGTTGTACATATAGAATTTAGAGTTATTTTCCAAAAATCGCAAATGGTTATGCACATGTGGAGGTTTTCCGTAACTATCAAAAAATTCCCCCCGAGAGTTACTGTCTATGTAAATTGCTACCCAGTGCTTCCCGGGGCTATCTTTGGGATCTGTATTTACAATCAACGCTGCTGGTAGTTCCACATGTACAGGTAATTCATTAGCTGCGAAAACCCCAACATGATGATTGTCAAAGGCTCTATTTGATATTAACCCGTGAAGCAAATTTAAAGTCGACAGCATTGCTGGACACTAAATAGTAATATTGTGCAACTCACCTTTTTATACTTCAAAGTAGATGGTACACGTCACAGTAGGTTCCAGAACCAATTTGATCTGGGCCACCAAGCTGTTTATCGTTGTTGAAACAATGGAGAGCTATCTAACACAACGCTGATGCTCGGAATATGTAGGCGGGATTTACAAACGCGCATGCGTACAATGCTATCTGGCATTTGTTGTGCTGTTGTAAAATGAATTTTGTACTATAAGAAAATTGTCTGTATGTGTGTGTGTGTGTATATATATATATATATATATATATATATATATACAGACACACACGCATATTTATTTATTGACGAAGTGTGTATATATATATATATATATAATACAATACAATATAATATATATATATAATTTGAAGATACAACATATTAGTAAAATCTAACAACTAAAAAAATATTCATAACATTCGACTTTTATATTATATGTAATTTAAAACATTCTTCACAGTTTGAGAAATGGAGTGCTTGTGGAAACACCCGTTCTCTGCTATATTGGCTGGTCCATCAGGATGTGGAGAGACATATTTTGTGAAGCATTTTCTCCAGTGTTTACCCCAAATGGTAAATGTAAAATTCAACAATATTTTGGTGTGCTACGGGGAATGGCAATCTGCATACAATGATTTCTCTGGTTTTGTACAATTTCGGGAAGGAATGCCTAATATTGACCAATTTGTGCCAAATTCTGGACCTCATCTTATTATTATCGATGATCAGATGAGGGAATGCGATCAAAGAGTCACAGATTTATTTACAAAAGGGTGTCATCTTCGTGATATTAGTATTTTCTTTATCACTCAAAATCTATTCCATCAGGGAAAAGGGAATAGGGATATATCTTTAAATAGTCATTATATTGTATGCTTCAAAAATCCAAGAGACAGAGCCCAAATTAATTATTTATCTAGACAAGTATACCCGGAGAATCCAAATTTTATAAAAGATGCATATTACAATGCCACCGCTGAACCCCATGGATATTTGCTGTTTGATCTGAAGCAGAACACTCCGGAAGAAGTACGTTTTCGGTCGCGGATATTTCCCGACGATGATATCAATTATGTATATATTCCTACAAAAAAAGCAAGCATAATCACTAGTCGTTTATTCTGTCATCATGGCTCCAAGAGTGAAACACGCTAAAGTGCTCCAAGTTTTGTCGGATGCTAAACCAGCTCTTCGCACAGCGATATTACAAGCTGCTGATTCTTCCTTAGTTAATTCAATCTGTGAGTGTTGTTACAATGTTCTAAAAGGGAATGTTCCTCTTTCAACACCTCAGAAAACAAGATTAAGCCGGTATAAGAAGGTGATACGTAATCTCTCTGCCAAAGGACACTCTACAAAGCAGAAGAAACAGATACTAGTGCAACACGGAGGATTTCTACCTGCGTTATTAGCCCCTTTAATAGGAGGTGTGTTATCAAGTTTATTTAAGTAAAAAAGAAATCTGAACATGGAGCATGCCAAAAAAATGGTTATAATACCTCAAGAATTTATGGATAACATGAGACATCCTGTTATGTCTGCACCGTCTACACCCTTATCGCAATTGGATCAGGATATGCAAGTAATTTTGAATCTCAAAGGTCTTTCGGATGATGAAAAATGGAATCGTTACAGTATTGTGCTCCAAAAATTTCTGTCTATTACTCGAAAACAAAGAGAACCTGTGTCGCTACCGATTACAGAATCTACTGAGAAGTTGACTGATATGAAAGAAGAAATTCTAGCTGCTACACCTAGCATGTATCGTAGAAAAGCCGAACTGTTGTATGAACGTCTTTTACATAATAGTAATATTGATTGGGATAAATATGGGGCAGTTTCTATTAACAATAATAAAATTGAAGGCTCAAATATTGTTGATCTAGTATCGGATATAATTCGACCACGAAAAACAAGCAATCCTGTTGGGTGGCAACTATTCAATAGAGCTCTGGCGTTATCTAATATTCCTCAAGAATATATTGGAAACCCCCGGAGACAGGAGTTTATTCAACAGATTGTTTTTGGCAACCCCGGACGTCATGTTCCGCTGTCCGGAGCTAACCAAGAAGAGGCACAAGAATTAACAGAAGAAGAAGAAGAAGAAAAGGAACCAATTTCTTTTGTATCATCCTTTCCAGGGCACAAACGTAAACGTACTGTTCCAGTTTGGTCAAGATACAAACCATGAGCGAAAAAATATTAGAGAATATCTGGTACAATCCATCTCATCCAGCAACCTACTCAGACAAGCATCTTAGAACACCACACCATCGGATACAAACCTGTTAGTTCTCTGGCAGATAATGCCCCCACCGAGTTTGTAATACCTGGACATGGTGATGATTATATGGATTTAGCACACACAATGTTGAATATAGATGCCAGAATTGTAAAAGCGAATGGTCAGTTATTGCTACCCACAGATAAAACAATTGGACCTGTCAATGATTTTCTCAATGCAATGTTCAGCGAAGTACAAATCTACTTAAATAACAAACTCATCTCGTTTCCATCTCACATGCACCCATACAGGTCTTATTTTGAAAAAGCACTGAACTATGACATATCTGCAAAATCATCTCATCTCCAAAGTGCATTGTGGTACAAAGATACAGCAGGCGCTTTTGATAACGTTTCGGAAGACAACAAAGGCTTTACAAAACGTAACCAACTAACAAAACAGAGTAAAACATTTGATATGTTTGGTTACTTGCATTCTGATATTTTCAATCAAGAGAAATTTTTGATCAATGGAGTGGAAATGCGTATAAAACTGATTCCTTCGAAAAACACTTTCTGCTTGATGGGATTAGATGACAGTGAAGGCAAAGTGGAAATTCTGGATGCTACACTATATGTGAGAAAAGTATCGGTCAGTTCATCCATCAAACTTAGTCACAATCGCATATTGCAAAAACATACAGCAAAATACCTTCTAACAAGAGTACAACTTAAAGCTGTAACTATTCCAAAAGATATTGTTTCAAAAACAATTGACAATGTGATACTTGGACGTCTTCCGAAACGATTAGTTGTGGGGTTTGTTACCAACGATGCATTCAACGGCACTCTGTCTACAAACCCATTCAATTTTCAACATTTCAATTACAACTTCTTTACTTTATATGTTGATGGAGTCCAAATTCCCGGCAAACCACTTCAACCAGACTTTGAAAACAACAAGTACATAACAGCATATCACACATTATTCTCTGGAACAGGGATACACTATATGGATGAAGGAAACAATATATCGCGTGAGGAATACCCCCAGGGATACGCATTACTTGTTTTCGATATAACACCAGACGCAGCTGCAAGTGCCATATCCCACTGCAGTCTTCAACGGCAAGGGGCTGTTAGCTTGGAAGTCCACTTCAAATCGGCTTTGGAATCTACTGTGACTTGTGTTATCTACTATGAATTTGACGCTCTCATGGAAATTAATAATCAAAGAGATATTCATCTGGATTAATTGTATAACAAGGTGAGTTGCACAATATTACTATTTAGTGTCCAGCAATGCTGTCGACTTTAAATTTGCTTCACGGGTTAATATCAAATAGAGCCTTTGACAATCATCATGTTGGGGTTTTCGCAGCTAATGAATTACCTGTACATGTGGAACTACCAGCAGCGTTGATTGTAAATACAGATCCCAAAGATAGCCCCGGGAAGCACTGGGTAGCAATTTACATAGGCAGTAACTCCCGGGGGGGAATTTTTTGATAGTTACGGAAAACCTCCACATGTGCATAACCATTTGCGATTTTTGGAAAATAACTCTAAATTCTATATGTACAACACTCATCAGATACAAAGTTACGGGTCTGTGTACTGTGGGCATTACTGTTTTCTGTATTTATTCCAGTAGTAGTATCAAGCCGGTTCTGCGCCCGAAAATGGCGCTCGGTGGCGCTCGCAGTGTTGCCAACCCCTTACTCAAAAAAAAATCACCAAGGTTTGTTTTTGGGTCTAACCTAACCTCAAACAAGGAGCTGGCAACACTGCTTGAGGCTTTTCTCGCAGTGTGGCCAACTCACCCCAAGAATATTTCACCATGTGATATTTTACAAGCGAAGCTAACCTACGAATGGGAGTTGGCAACACTGATTAGTGGAGGTGCACGGGTTCTGCAACATCAATTGGCGATCAGTGTTGCCAACTCACCTCAAGAATATTTCACCATGTGATATTTTACAGGCGAAGCTAACCTACGAATGGGAGTTGGCAATACTGATTAGTGTAATCAGCTCAGTTGAGCGCCATCAATTGGCGATCAGTGTTGCCAACTCACCCCAAGAATATTTCACCATGTGATATTTTACAAGCAAAAATAACCTACGAATGGGAATTGGCAACACTGACTAGTGGAAGTGCACGGGTTGAGTGCCATCAATTGCGGTTCAGTGTTGCCAACTCACCCCAAGAATATTTCACCACATGTTATTTTACAGGCGAAGCTAACCTACAAATGGGAATTGGCAACACTGACTAGTGGAGGTGCACGGGTTAAGTGCCATCAATTGATGTTGTCAGTGTTGCCAACTCACCTCAAGAATATTTCACCATGTGATATTTTACAGGCGAAGCTAACCTACAAATAGAAGTTGACAACACTGGTAACATCAATTGCGATTCAATGTTGCCAACTCACCTGAAGAATATTTCACCATGTGATATTTTACAGGCGAAGCTAACCTACAAATAGAAGTTGGCAACACTGACTAATAGAAGTGGCCAGGGTTGCGTCCGAATCAACAGCAGATGTCACCTAGAGCGCTGTTCCATCTGGGACTCAGCCAATCTCTGTTGTCCGAATTTGCGGTAGACGTGGAGTCGGAGGGAGGTGCGACAGATGCACGCTTGAACTCGCTGTGACGCTGCGCTTGGCAGCCATATTCTAACTTTTACTTTGTACAGACAACATTTACTGATTAGAGGATGTAAAACTCAGTTATATTTTAATATTTTTTCGATAATACTGAATGCAGAAAACGTAAATGATGAAATAGCGTGTTATATTTTTAATGTGAGTAGTTAGGTGGAAATTATTGTCATGTTTGTTTGCGCCCCAGAGCGCGGTGGGTGAAGTTCGGGCTGACACCTGGCGGGAAAAGTGACAGCCGTACTACAAGGGGACATGCAGATTCGGACGACTTGGACGCGACTTCGAGTGCACGCGAGAGCAACGGGGGAGAACGGGATGGAGCGCTTGCCAATCCGGACACGGCTTTTGTAAACCTCTCTCGGAAACGATGTGCCACACACGCGCGCGCGCGCCTATCGGTAGATTATGTTTCGCGTATTTATTCGTTGCGCTGACACAGCGTGATGAGTAAATAATGCATTTTCTCACATTCTTGAAGTACGAATGCACTTTATCGTAATCTTCCAAGTCCCGGGGACACTAATGTTTGTATATCGTGACTTTTGTAAACCTCTCTCGGGAACGATGTGCCACACACACACACGTGCACGCGCTGGCACCTCTTATTATTTTGTGCAAGAAAAGAGGTTAAAAACTTGTTAAAACTGCTCTGTGACCCTCTCGTTCTTCACGTCGTGGACGAAGGACTTCTCGGCGACCAGGATCACACTGCATACGGTGTCCTCGGGCAACGGACTGTTGAACTCGCAGACGACCTTGATGTTGGTTCGATCGTTGACCACCACCTGCTTCCTCTTCGTGGTATTGATGACGAACATGGGTCTGCGGGTTTTGAATTCGCTGGGCGTGTAGTACATGTCCATGCTTCCCTCGGTCACGCGTTTGAAAGAGGTGTAAGCTTCGTAAAGTTTGAGGTAATCGTCTTTGGTCATGTCGAGGTTGTAATTCTCGCGCGGGAAAACTTCGTTGCGTCCATTTTTCAGATAAACATTTTTGATCTTGCAGTCGTCGAACTTACTGGAATCTTTTTCCTGGTTGTTATCGCAACCGGTTTGAAAGAGCACCACGACGAAATCTGGCATGTCGAACTGTATGTTGTTGAACTGCGTCGTCACGTCGAATTCCATGTGACTTCCCGACGCCACCTTCTGCACGCACTGGTAACCGTGAAAGTGAATCGGCACCTGCGGACTCTTCAAGATCTCCGCTTTGTACTTGAGGGCGTAGTTCGTCTCGTATTCCACGATCGGCATTCTCAATTCCATGCTTCGGATGACGCACTTGGCTGCTTCGGGTAATGTGTTGGCTATCGGCGTGCCGTCGGCGTTCAAGTTGGTGTATCGCATCAGTGCGTCGTTGTCGTTGGCCGCTCTTCGAAACGTGACGCGCAATCCTCCCTTCCACATGATCTCTTTGTAGTCCGAGAAGAATCCCGGCAGCAGACGCATGGGAAAAAGCACCGTGTGACTTCTAGTCGATATTTTTGTTCCCGCTTCGAATCCTCCCGCTTGATAGTATGTCGCGTCTGTTTTGGATAATTTCAATGTTCCCACTGCCGTCGACGTGATGCCTGGATAATCTATTCTGTCTATGACGGTGTTGTGTTTCCTCACCTCCACCTGCGAGAACAGGTGAGGTACGAAGTTGTCCACGAGTTTCAAATTTGCATTGGGTGGAAACGCTTCTCCACTTTCCTTCTTCACCACGTCGAATTGAAGGTAGAGGTCCGCTCTGTGAGGATGAACGAACCCGTCGCCTACGTCCACGTCGTATTCGATTTCCCTGTTCGCCTCGTTGAGATTGGCGAACGTGCGACGGTTGGGAGGAAAAGATTGCAATTCGTAACTTTCGATTTGCTCCATTTTTACTATGCGTGTTATTTATTATACGTTGATCTCCACGATGGCAGTGGTCGTTGCACCTGCGAAATCCACCACGTCTTCTTTCTCGTTTGTCACCACCAACTCTATGTCGTCTATACGGTTGCGGCATACTGGAAAATAGATCGGCGAAGAGGGTGTGTAGATGATCGGTTCCATGAATTCGGAACTGGGTTTGAATGTGGCTATGATTCCTGTCTGCTTGTGACTTCCTAACAATCCGTCCGAGGATTTTGTGATCATGCCTTCCGCCACGTTGCAGTGAACGTTTAGAGTTTCTATGGCTAGAAATTTAGGAATGTTGGTTGCCGTATGTTTGATGCCAGCTTCGAGTTTGGTGTTGTTCTCGAAACCTAAAAGTTCTCCTATGGTGCCCAGGTCCACGGTCTCCGTCGCCGATACGATTTCCACTCTGTGCGTGACCGAATTTTGAGAAAGGTACGTGCCTTTGGGTAACTGAGCTTGCAAAGTGGAAAGATTGTATTGGCCTGGCGTGACGACGATGTGTTCGCTTCCGACGCTAATTTTGTTGTTGTGCTGCGTGACGTTAGGTATGAGGTACATGCTGTAGAATGCACGCAGAGCTACGGATTTAGGATAGACGATGTCATCGTGCAGCGTGAGTTTCAAGATCGAAGATTCGCTTGTGAGATGGAACACGCCCATCGTATTTAAGATTCCACAATGCTTTCTGAAAATGTTCCACCGACGGGTTATTTATTTTAGACATGTATGCGAGAACAGAAAGGCATAGGTGGCCGCAGTTAACATCGGTGAAACCCTGGATGCGTTTGTCATTGTAGTAGAGGTTGGCAACACTGAGATACTTCACCAACCTGGCAGGCGGTGTGCCACCGAACGAATCGAAAACAAATGCATTGTTATCGTTAATTTTGAGGTAGCATATCCAATGTGTACCAGGATTTTTGTAACTGTCCAGGTTGACCACGCCATACTCTTTTTTCTTCACAGCAGAGGGTAGAGAATCGGACATGAAAACACCCCTGAAGTTTCTTATTCCCAACAGTTCGATCAGAGATTCAATATCGAAGTTGGACAGGGCTTCTTCTTTTTTTTATATTTTTTCAAAGCATCGAGGTTGCTTTTTTGCTTTTTGGTTATACCTTTCCCCTTCTTCTCCATAGCCAAATTATGACGTTTTTGTTCTTCCAGTTCCGCCTTGTTCTTCTTCGAGTCGATGACGGTTTTCGCGATGGCGGCGCTTCCGCCGGCCAAACTTCCAACGGCCCCCAATGCTGCCAGGATGGCCGGGATGCTGAATATGAAACCTCCGATTTTTTGCTGTTTCCGCGAACGCTGCAAGCGTCTCAATTGAGGTGTGCTGAGAAGTAATTTCATTCCGTGTCCTTTCGTCAAGCAAGAACGTTTCTTCTCGCGTTGTTTCTTGGTGAGTAACCCATCGAGGGCACCTAGATTTTTCAGATTGGAGTATGGTATCTGGTACACAACACCCTTGGGCTTCATGTTGATGCTCTATATGTTATCTTCACGGTATGTTATTTATATATATGTTCTAGGATTTTTTTTGTGTAATTTTTTTGGTATGTTATTTATATATAAATGTTCTGAGATTTTTTTTTTGTTCCGTGTAATTTTTTTCAAGGATATACTTCGCGCAGAGTCGTTACACAAATTCTATTACGTGCTTTGTTTTTTTACCAAGAAGTTCTTTTGTACCCTTGTACACGATTCGAGTTTTGTTCTCGATTAAAATAGCTAGCTTCTCGTCGGATAACATGTCAGCGTATCGATCTGGTAAAAATAGACTGTATTGTGCGTTGAGCAACAGACGCGCCTTGGGGCCATACTGGGTAGAAACAATTGAACCGGAAGTTATCGTGTAAGGTTTGTCCACTTCTAATTCCTGAATTTTTACATATTCGACTGATGAATTTAGCATTTGTTTTAATGCTTGGGCGTCTAGTGATTGTTTACTCATTTTATAAATGGCAAACACAATTGGAGTTTTTTTTTTTTTTACGTAGTGTTATTTATATACCGAAGAAATTTTTTTCACGGGTTGAGAAACTTTTTTATTTCTACACACCCCATCCAAGTTTTTGTTTCGTGTTCATGGCGATGGTGGTGCCCAGTGCTGCAACTCTTTCTCCCAGCGAAGCGTCTCTGCTAACGAATCTTTCGAAAGCTGCGTGCTCTAACTTTCTGTCTGCTTCGTGACGTGCATTCAGATCGGTGCGAGTGGTGTTGTAAGCGATGTCGTGATCTTTGCATGCGGCGTCCAACAGATTCACGCCCTTGTCTCCTCTCTCCAATCTTTTCTCGAGTTTGGTACCTGGTCCGCAGTACTGGTAGCCGGGTAAATGCATCTCGAAAGGTAACTTGTTGATGATGTCGTTCACGAGACCCTTTCCTTCGGCCACGTTCCAGAATCTCGGAGGCAGCGTGTTGATGATTTTAATGAGGTACCCTATGCCCTTGTCGTCGTTTACGATGAAGTTGGAAAGTTTTGTGCTGATCATGTCCACGATGCCAACCTTCTCGTTGTAGAAATTACGATTGCCTGCATTCTCCTCTCCTGCAATAACCAACAATCGGTCTATGAGCTTGCGCACGTCGTCCACCCACACAAACTCTTTGGGCAGGGTGTTGTAGAGTTTGACGCCGCTGCCTGTTTTCACCTGGTTCCATATCGGCTTGATGAGATTCCTGTATTTTTCGCCGCTGCTCGATTTCACCCTATTCTGCGTAGCGTCGTTGTTCTGGTACAAGGCGTCCGTCATGATCAGAATTTCCTTGTAACTCTGGTAATCTTCGTCGGTGTAATCCTTCGGCTGCTTTTTGGCAACGAGTTCCCACAGTCCCACCGTACCCGGATACCTGTTCCAGCTATTCTTATCGCCTAAATTGACTTTAATGTCGTTGCCTTCAAAAGTCACCTTCGATTTCCCAATCTTCCATACCACACCGCCGCCTTCATTGGTTTCCATGGTGGGATACAATCCGAACACTTCATCCTTGTCGAACTTACCCGTACTCAGGTAGTCTCGTGCCAAAGGTCCCAACTCGATCTTATCCAAAGACGACGACGTGCTGCTTATGGCTCGACGTCCTGGCGGTACGTCCTTCAGTTCAAACGGCGTTGAAGGAATGCTCGAAATAGGCGTGGGTACGGTGTAACTTTTAGCTGCAAGTGGTACGAGTTCGTTGATCAAATTTTTATTTTGTTCTGTGACGCCTTTAATTTCTTTACCTAGATCGCTGATGGCATCGATCACAGGTTGATCTTGACGTTTCTTCTCTTCGTAGAATCCGCGATTCTCGGATTTCCAACCTTTGAAGCGTTTCGCGAGGTAGTTTCGCAACTTGAGATTTTCGTCTTCGATTTTTCGTTTCGCCATAATGTTATTTATACACGTCGTTTCTCACAACGTTGCAACGTTTAGAAAGTCGTTGATTTTGTTTCTATATTTTCCGTCGTTGGGTTTTCTCGTCATGTCGATCGTCGCGAATCCGAAATCGTCACTGTTCCAACAGTGGGAGCAGCAGCGTTCCGAAAATTGATTGTAGTTCATGTCTCCGCCTACGTAGTCATCGTACGCGTGCTTGAGGTTGGTGTGATCTTGACGAAACAAACATATGAAATTAGCGTTGTCGCGTACTAACTGTTTTGGAATTTTGGAAAACGTTTGAGCTAGGAAGAAGCAATCTATTCCTTTGTGACGACCTTGCGTGAAAAAGTTGCGAATTTCATTTTGATTTTCCAGGATGACATCGTCGAACACAACGACTGAATTTTCACGACAATCGTCGAGTGGTTTTATTTCCGAAGCGAACGTTGCAATATCCAGACCATCGTACAGTTTTATCAGTTGCTGGTATTTCGCTTGTTCGAGACTTTTCGAAAATACGTAGAGGTGCCTGTTCTTCCAATCTAACCAATTCGGTGCAAGGAGAAAATTGTCCACGAGCAGTGTTGTTTTCCCACACCCTGAAGGGCCTACGATCAGACAACGGATGCTGTCGGGAAGCAACTCGCCGTTCTTTTTTTTCGTTTGACTTTCCGAATCAGGTAGACGTTTCACGACATTCCACGCACTCATAGAATCACTTCGTTCGCGTCGATCCAACTCTTTTCCGGAAGCCCCAGCCATTTCACCAATAGTTTGTCACCTTTTCTACGCAATACTTTCTCGATAAGGTACGTGTTAGGATGTTTCGTTTTAGAGAGTTCCTCTTCGTAAAATCTTCCTTTCAAAATCTCGCCGCTACTATCTTTTATTATATACGTGTGTCGGTTTCCGGGTAAAACTCGAACCACCGTAAAAAGTTCTGTACTCCAATTTTTTGTGAATCCCTTCTCGAAGGTGCGTTTGAATTTGCTGATCCTCACCTGGTCTCCAATTTTGAATTTTGATTTCTTGGTAGTCGTGGGAGTGTACTTTGGACAGTAAACTGTAGAAATTAAACGCTGCTCGTCAGATTTTGTAACATCAGCTGGCTTCATGCCTATCGTTCTGTGTACCGTATCATTATAGGTGTCGACGAGTTCCGGCAGTATGTCGACCCATTTGTAATTTCCTCGAAGCGTGAATCGTTTCCACATGTGTGTTTTCAAGGTTCGATTAAATCTTTCCACGATGCTGGCTTTGATGTGACTGAAGGTTGAATAATGTCGAATGTCGTGTTTCCGAATAAACTTTTGGAATACGGCATTGTAAAATTCTTTACCGTTGTCTGTTTGCAAAAACCGAGGTCGTCTGCCGCTTTCGCGAAAAATTGTCTTGAATGCTTCCGTGACGCACGTTCCCGTTTTGGCTTTCAAAGGTAGAGCCCATGCGAATTTCGAAAACGTGTCTATGACGGTGAGGAGGTACTTGTTACCCTTGTTCAATTTATGCACATTTTTTAGATTGCCGCTACTCATCTCCACGAGGTCACTTTGCCAGAGGTCGTCGATTCCCTTGGTCACCACCGCCAAACGTTCGTAGTTGCGGCGTGCAGGTTTATGCAATTCTTCGACGATGGCTTGCCTAGACATTTTTTAGAGATTACGTTTGAAGAGAAGCACCAGCGTGATGGGATTCAAAGAGGGTGGCACCTCACCAGTGTTTTGAATGATCAGCTTATCGCCGGCACTCACGTCAAAAACGGTGAGATCTTCGTCTTCGTGTATTTCATATACGTTGCGCGTTTCGTTCCAACGTGCCAGAGGAATGTTTCCTGCTTTCTGGACACCGCGATTCGATATCAAGGTCATGGTGGGAACGCTAGCTTTTCTGCCGTGAGACCAGTACGAAAATTCGTTTATCTGAATCGTGCCATCGAGGAGAAACTTGTAGTACGGATGATAAGGATGCAACATGTACAGTTTGTTACCTTCGACGAACGTGGAGATTCTCTGTTGATTGGGTACGCTGTTGATTTCGATGGCTTGCAGAGAATGCAGTTTAGCGAATTTAGTATCGACGCTAACGAGGTTGCTGTGAAGCTGTCCCAGTGTATTTTGTACGGGCAACAAATGTTCGACGATGGTATCCGTTACTGTAGAAAATGACGGTTTGATTTTCACTTCCACGTTCAACTGCTTGTAGTTTTCGTTGAGTTCTTGTAACTTGGCACCGAAAGAGGCCAGCGTCGATTCCTGCGTGGATTCCAACACTCCAACTTGATCTCTGATGTTGACGACGATACTCTGAAGGTTCTCGACTTGATTCAATTTCGAACTTTTCTCGGTAAGATCGTTCACGATGCTTCGCATCTCGGTAAACTGCGTGTGAAGGTCGGCGACGCTCTGCGAAGTGGGCAGCGTCGACACCAGCGAAGCAAGTTCGTCTCGAATCTGTTCCACGTTCGCCGTTTCCGTTTCCAGTCGTTTCAGCATACGTGATATGTTCCTTTTCAAAGCGTGCAATTCTTTGGAGGTGGGGAGATTGGCAACCCTACTCTCGAGATCGCTCAACGAACTTTTGATGTCGCTCGAATCGGATAGTGCCGTCACCGCCGATTTCAATTTTTCCAAATCTTCGCTCGAAGGTACGCTCGTCCGATTCCAAGTCACCCTGTATGTTGTCCAGTACGTGATGAAAATGAGCAAGGTTCGTTTCGACGTTCAAATTTTCTAAATATTCGATCTTCTGCTGAACCGTGCTCAACGTGTCTTGTATGCTCGTCAACGCGTTCGCTTCAGCGTGAATATTTTTAATTTCTTCGTTGATCAACTCCAGAGACGCCTGAAGCGTAGCGATGGTGGTTTGAATGTGTTCGAAATCTTGATAAGCCTCCAATTGAATTTTTATGTTCGCCACGCTTTTGCCGATGACCTGCAGTTCGTCTGACGATGGTAGGTTCGTCATGGTATCTTCCAAAGTCTGTAACTTGGATTTAATTTCTTCCAACGTGCCGGCGAATTCTTCTTGTAATTTGGAAACAACAACATGCAAGCGTTCTACATCAATATCCTTCACGACGGTTTGAAGTTCAGAGAAATTCTTTTCGATTGCCGAAGTTCGTTCTTCGATTTCGAGTTTCAATTTTTCCAAATCTTCATTTTTCGATTGAAATTGTTGTAATTTGGCCAAATCATTTTGAAGCTTATCCACGCTCAACTGTATATTTTGAACGTTGTCGTAAGAAGGTACGTCGACGTAATTTTTTATGAGCGTTTTCAGTTCGGAATCGATTTTCAGAATGGGGTCGAGACATTGCGTTTGGAGCGTAGCGATCTCGGACTCTAAACTTTTGTTTAAGGTCTCCTGCAAAGCGATCAAATCGCTCCTCAACTTTTTAATTCGGACGTCCAACATGAGAATCTCTTCTGCGTGGTCTACACGCTTAGTGTTGCCGAAAATATCGTTAGGCATTTTGGTTAACGGTTATTTATAATAGGATAGACGATTCGTAATTCTACGAAGAGAGGAATGAGTTTGTCGTAATCTCCTAGGAGTTCCACGTATAAACAATCTCCTGCAGAAACATCGTACGTAATGTTAGAAAGCATCTTGTCGTGCTTGATTCGAAAAATGTTCTTGCCGGTAGATATTTTGATTTCGCCTACGTTTTCCGGATTCACGGCGATTTGAAGTTTTCCATCGATCGGAATTTCGTAGAAATATAAATTGTTGTTGAAGACGTAAAACATCTTGCCCACATCGTCATCCAATTTCGTCCAAATGCTGTTAAGGTGAACGATCAGTAGACCGTTGAGTTTAGTTAACATGGAAGGTAGAAATTCATGATCTGTCGTCGCGCGGTGTACAGTCTCCATGTTGGTTTGTTTTCGGAAACCAAAAAGATTCATATTATGCTGGTTATTTAAAATACGGTCAAAGTTTTTTTTTGTAATAACAGTCGGTGTTGTTTTTTTTTTTGTTTTCTTTTTTTTTGTTTTGTTTTATGAATCTTCTGTTGAAGATGGGCATATGTTGCAGGTTTTGCTTTCTGCTAAGCGATAGTGCCCCCACGGCAGTGTGTGGATTCCACATTGGAGAACGCACCTCTTGTCGTCGTTGGGATCCAGGGCAATCTTCCTCACTTTGTTGGTGGTCAACACATGGTCGATGCTCTGGATGCGCTGTTCTGCTCTTAGAACCGACGACCTGGTCTTGAGGCAATCCACGAAGTCCTCGAATGTGAGATGCTGCCGAACCACCTGTCTGCCGACACCCTTGGCCTTCTTGGTAACGCTACCCTCGGCTTTGATGGTATAGGCCTTGGCGCGAAGACCTGCAAACTCAAGAATCACATCTCCGTCCTTCTCATCTTTGAGTTTGCCAGGCACCTTCTTGTTGCGGGCCAGGATGTCGTACTGGTTCGGCTGGGGATAGCCCGAGGTGTCGAAGAGCTCTTCAAGAGCTGGAACTGTGGCTATATCCCCGTATGCGTCGGTTGTGTGAACGTGGTACATCAAACTATCTGTGTCCGTGTAGAGTAGGTTGATATTGTTGTTATAGTGCTGGCGTAGTATCCCATAATATATTTGAAACATGTGCAGTTTGCTCAGGTCTAATACTGAGGCACCAACATAAATTGGCTTGTTGAGCATCACCTTGTTCTTCCTCATATGCACCAGAGCAAGCTGCTCATTATAAATAGTCCTCGATTTGAATAACGGGTTTGCTACGAGCCTGCGACATTGTGCTTTGTTTGATATTAGCCTCACATCTACATGATTTCGCACATTCTCCATGGTCTTGCCAAACACCGCATTATTCATGAGCTTGAAGAAATCCTTATCAAGCTCGGACGTGGCTGCGGTGCGGTGTTTAGTGTTGACTTCGATATATGGACGCAACCATGAAGAATGCTCGAACTTGAGGATGCGGTGAACTACGTGGACTGTGACCCCTTGCTTCATCAACCACCGGAGATTCCGGTAGTGCAGGACATAACGCTCTTTGGGCTCGAAGTCCATGACGAGCTTCTTCTGGTTGGAATCGGGTGGACACTTGAACTCGGGTGCAGGGGGAAGATCGCAGAACAAATCCTGCAGCTTCTCGGAGAACTCAAGGTCCACCTCGGCAAAAAATCCGCATTCCTCATCGTTGAAACCTTCAACATCGAAGTTGGAGGGATCAGCCCACTCGAAACCTCTAAAAGGGAGTGGCTGCATCATGGAGTGTCCGTAGAGGTTATTAACGTCCGTGTACATGATGTAGCTGGACGGTTGTGAGGGGTCGTAACCGGTGGCCATGTGGTGATTGTTGGCGTGCGAGTGTCGCTGCGACACCTGGACCATTCCACCCCGCACGGCACGTTCCACAAACAGCATCATGTCCACGTCCGAAAGAAGCTCCAGCTCAATTTTCGTCACCAGAAACATGGCTGACCATGCCAGTCCGGGGAGACTATAGAAGTAGGCGGGATCCAGGTGGTAGATGGTCTTCGCAGTTGCACGAAACGCCTGGATCACGTCGGCGAGGAGCGTCACATCAAGTCTGAGGTAGGCGTTGTGGTAGTCTCCGAGATTTTGGCAATCCAGCTCGCGCCACATGGACTGAGCATGGTTATAGTCATCCTCAGAGATGCCCGAGCCTCGCAGTTTGCTATAGAAGTTTGCTCGAGGAGGAAGCGACGTCTCCGCAAACTTGGTAGAGTCGGTGACGTATTCGTAGGGGTAGACCCCCTTACGCCTGAAGAGACCGGCGTCCAAGTTTGGAAAATTCGCAGAGGTAATGAGCATTTGCTCGTTGCTCAGCTTCCCTGCAAGGGCATCGAGGCTGGCCGGGAGGAACCTCAGAGAATCGAGGAAGCGAAGCTCGACGGTAGAGCCGGATTCTAGGATCGACACTCGCTTGCTCACACTGATGTAACGCTCCTCGTTCTGGGCCAGGACGTTGATTCGCATGTCGTCGTACCCAAGATGCTTGATCAGGTGGTGAAAGTCGTACCCCGAGCCGTTGTGAAAAAACACAGGGATGAAGCGTGGGTCCCGGGCCATACGGTTGCAATCGTTGCACCAAGGACCAACGTACCTACCGTTAAAGTGATCGTGGTGACGGACTTTACGGTTTTTGGTGGTGTACTCCTCGACGCAGACAGGGCAAGCAATGGCCTCGTCGTGTCTACGTTGATCGTCGGGGGACAGCGGGAGCATAGACTTGGGGGTCAACAGCACCTTCCCTATCTCAATGGCCTCGTCAACCATCCTCTCGAGGAAGTGTTTGGCTGCGTCGGGACCACGGTACACGTAGGGCTCGGGGGCGATGTGTTGATCTCGTCGCACCACAACGTATGCGAAACTGGATGCCTTGTGGAGTTGGTAAGGGGTGGTGGAAGAAACTTCAGGATCGGGATCGCAAGTGGACAGGGGTTTGAGGAAGGCCTCGAAATCTGCGATGATGATAGCGGGGTGCTCCACCATGGCACCGTGCATGTGGAAACGCTCCACGGTGCCAGGTTCGGGCAAGTCTGCCAGCCCCGGTTCGTTGGCATTGCAGTAGAGCTTGTGGTTAGCGAGCTTCTCGGCAGCGATGTTGGGACCTCGAACATGTTGGTAACTGCGTTGATCTTGTCCGTCGAACATTGACAAACACCTGCGACAAACTTCTTTGTGGTGTTCGTGTTTGCTTGTTTGGCTCGAAACAAGCCGAGAAAGCGAGCGAATAAGGGTGTAGTGATGGCGAGTTTCATCCTTGATGAGCAGAAGATGAATTTCCAGCACACCATCGTCGTCTACATCGCTCACCCGGATAGGGTACACCACATTTTTGTCGGTGAGGCCATAAACGTTGATGGCCAACCGAGGGTTGCGTGTACGGGCCTCGAACTTGCGAATGTCCGAGACCTCCACCGGGTAGTCGATCCCAGCAATGGCATCTTCCAGCTCTGGCTCGTAGGGTAGGTAGTGGTTAACTCGGTGTGGATGGTTTTTCCGGTCGACAGGGTGTAATGCTGCAAGCACCGACCAGAGAAAACACTTGGCGTCACTGTTTTGAATGTTCAGGACGGCCTTTTTATCCTCAATCGCTTCTGGTAAGCGGACGTAGCTGGAGGCGGAGAGAGGTACAAACTTGCAAAGTTTGACGCGCAGTTCGTGAGGCTCGCCACACAGCGAACCCCCCGAGCCCTTGGCTTGATGTTCCTCCTGCTTTGCCACCAGCTCCTCGACAAACTTGTTGTAGATGACCTCGAGGTTGTCGACATCCGCCAGATGCAACGTCTTCGCCTTGGTGTTGTGGCAGAAGCTGTAAATTTCATCAGACGGCTTCTTGTACCGACAACGTAGCGATGCGTAGAATTTAGTGGAGTGTGTTGCAAGCGCATCGCCGAGGACGGAAATAATTTGCGCTTGCACGTTCTCTAAAAAGCTACGCACGTCGCATGAGCCCTCCGAAATAAAAAGGAAAGTCCTCTAACGAACGCTGGAAAGCAGACTGGTCTGCTTTTATCGCAGGCTTGACGCGTTTGGCGAGTGGTGCATTGATGGAGGCTGCTTCCGCCTTCCTCTTGGTGGAGGTCGAAGGCTGGGCCCCAGATGTATTTTTGCTTAGGCAAGTAAGCTTATGCTTTTTGGCATACGCAATTGTAATATGTTTATTACATCCGGAACACAGTTCGGTGGCAGCCAAATGCTTGCCTGGCACGCAGGTGCGACAATGTCTTGCAAAATGTTCGCTTGATATAGTTTTTTCGCACACAGGGCAACTTTTCATGGAGCGCATTTTTTCGGGGTATGTTTATTTATATATGGGTGGTGTTGCCTTCCTCAAATATATGCTTTAATCAACTCTATAAAAAAAATTAAAAAAATATATAAGAAAAATATGATTGTAGATAGAAAAAACACAATAAATATTGTATGCATATGTAATTCTATTTAGCTTATTTTTGCTAGACACGAATTTTCTTCAGATTTTATTGCCCATTAGTATATTTTTCGACTATTCTAGTAGAGGCGTGAAACTATGAAAATGTTCTGAGACAATCTTCTCTAGAATATTCTTCCCCAAAGCTAATGTTAACAACCTGTTGTAACCTAAGCATCGTGTGTATTGCATCCGGCGAAGCCACGCTAACGCCCAAGCAGCTCGCTATTATGTACCTGCACGCTCCGGATATGCTGACGATCTTCCATCCCAGCTCGCTGTTGTGTGCCTGCATGCTCCGGTTATCTCGCTTGCTCTGAAACAAAATATAAACAAAACAAATTGTATACACCCAAGCGACCCGCTATTTATGTACTTGCACGCTCCAGATGTTGCGGGGTAGGTGTACTGACGAGGCTCACCGTTGTGTAACTTTCGTCGTCCCAAGGCCTACGTATTGTTGATAGCACACGCAGAGAGGAGAGGGAGCAAAATTGTAGTTTTTCTAGATGTGTTTGCGCCATAATACAGAAATAATAAGAGGTGCCAGCGCGTGCACGTGTGTGTGTGTGGCACATCGTTCCCGAGAGAGGTTTACAAAAGTCACGATATACAAACATTAGTGTCCCCGGGACTTGGAAGATTACGATAAAGTGCATTCGTACTTCAAGAATGTGAGAAAATGCATTATTTACTCATCACGCTGTGTCAGCGCAACGAATAAATACGCGAAACATAATCTACCGATAGGCGCGCGCGCGCGTGTGTGGCACATCGTTTCCGAGAGAGGTTTACAAAAGCCGTGTCCGGATTGGCAAGCGCTCCATCCCGTTCTCCCCCGTTGCTCTCGCGTGCACTCGAAGTCGCGTCCAAGTCGTCCGAATCTGCATGTCCCCTTGTAGTACGGCTGTCACTTTTCCCGCCAGGTGTCAGCCCGAACTTCACCCACCGCGCTCTGGGGCGCAAACAAACATGACAATAATTTCCACCTAACTACTCACATTAAAAATATAACACGCTATTTCATCATTTACGTTTTCTGCATTCAGTATTATCGAAAAAATATTAAAATATAACTGAGTTTTACATCCTCTAATCAGTAAATGTTGTCTGTACAAAGTAAAAGTTAGAATATGGCTGCCAAGCGCAGCGTCACAGCGAGTTCAAGCGTGCATCTGTCGCACCTCCCTCCGACTCCACGTCTACCGCAAATTCGGACAACAGAGATTGGCTGAGTCCCAGATGGAACAGCGCTCTAGGTGACATCTGCTGTTGATTCGGACGCAACCCTGGCCACTTCTATTAGTCAGTGTTGCCAACTTCTATTTGTAGGTTAGCTTCGCCTGTAAAATATCACATGGTGAAATATTCTTCAGGTGAGTTGGCAACATTGAATCGCAATTGATGTTACCAGTGTTGTCAACTTCTATTTGTAGGTTAGCTTCGCCTGTAAAATATCACATGGTGAAATATTCTTGAGGTGAGTTGGCAACACTGACAACATCAATTGATGGCACTTAACCCGTGCACCTCCACTAGTCAGTGTTGCCAATTCCCATTTGTAGGTTAGCTTCGCCTGTAAAATAACATGTGGTGAAATATTCTTGGGGTGAGTTGGCAACACTGAACCGCAATTGATGGCACTCAACCCGTGCACTTCCACTAGTCAGTGTTGCCAATTCCCATTCGTAGGTTATTTTTGCTTGTAAAATATCACATGGTGAAATATTCTTGGGGTGAGTTGGCAACACTGATCGCCAATTGATGGCGCTCAACTGAGCTGATTACACTAATCAGTATTGCCAACTCCCATTCGTAGGTTAGCTTCGCCTGTAAAATATCACATGGTGAAATATTCTTGAGGTGAGTTGGCAACACTGATCGCCAATTGATGTTGCAGAACCCGTGCACCTCCACTAATCAGTGTTGCCAACTCCCATTCGTAGGTTAGCTTCGCTTGTAAAATATCACATGGTGAAATATTCTTGGGGTGAGTTGGCCACACTGCGAGAAAAGCCTCAAGCAGTGTTGCCAGCTCCTTGTTTGAGGTTAGGTTAGACCCAAAAACAAACCTTGGTGATTTTTTTTTGAGTAAGGGGTTGGCAACACTGCGAGCGCCACCGAGCGCCATTTTCGGGCGCAGAACCGGCTTGATACTACTACTTATTCCATTGAGCTTCTGGTAAACCCATGCATAAATTTCAAATTTTATTCCCAGTACCGATAAAAAACGACAATATTATAACAACTTATTTGCTGACTCGTAAATTAAATTTATAATACTCGGTACGTATACTAGAAAATATTGACAGTAAATACTGTTTGAAATTTTATACAAGTTACATATAGTCCTAATAGTATATTAATAATTTTGTACCGTTACAGTTTACAACAGCTTACTTATAATATTTATCTTGTTTTGTGTCTTTACAGAACAATGACGCAATATCCAGAGATGGGATCTTTCAATGCTAGATTGTCCTCTTTCAGAAACTGGCAATCAAAAGAATTACCGTTTGTAGAAGCTCTGTCCGAAGCAGGATTATTTTACATTCAAAAAGAGGATAAAACAGTATGCTTCAAATGTGGTGGAGGATTATACCGATGGAAATACAGAAACAATCCAATACTAGAACATCGTCGATATTTTCCATTTTGCCCCCTGTCTATAAACCTAATTTCAGATCGACAATGCGGTTGATGCTTTAATTAAATTAATTAATATTTGTTATCCAATATTTCCTCAATATGACGTTTATGATATTCTGCTGATTTTTCTCTCACCATTGATCTTTGTAATGCCCCGCCCCCTCCACCTTTTTTGTCCAGCACATGCTTGGTTTGCTACGCGCGCATGCGTCTCAAAAACACACCCACGCATTTCTTCAAATGTATACCTGCACGCTGCGACATGCAGTATCTCGCAGTTCTTAGTCATGGAATCCTCTATTTCGATGCCGCTGAAAAAAAGATTTCAACCGTACACTAATTTCAAGGGGGTTCTTCAGAAAGAGAGCGATCAGCATTTACCTGAAGAACAAAAACAAGTAACTAGTCTTATACGCCAGTCGATATTATTTGATCACGTCTACTATTTGAATGCTTCGAAAACAAAAGTTATCTCAATCGGACTTTCCTCTCATCTGGATTTCCAACCTGTGGTCAGGCTACACAGAAGCGGGGCGGCCGGTGTTGAACTACAGTTGCAGGAGTGGCACGCTCTTCAGGAATTGTTTCCAGTAATCGACAATTACATCGCTATTCCAGGTGAGCAGCCTCGTGTTTCCTACCCACTAAGTGAGCAACATGAATTGCTGATAACCACACTGTACAATCGCCGTCAGATCATTATAAGGAAGAAACCAGCTTACGGTTCCCTGGAGATAGTGTTCATCGCAGAAAGTTCGTGGCGGAACTTTATGAAGATATTTGTGTGCATCGAGCATGCGAAAGTTATGTGTGAAACAGTGTCGCCGTATCTGAAATCATATTTTGGAAACTGTGTGGAATCTTGCATTCTCGACCTTCGCGAACAATGTTTCGGTTGCACAGATATTTCCCCTGTCCATGCATGTAATAAGGAGAAGTTTGTGCTTTCCCATCTACATGGATGTACAAAACCTGAGCCTTTGTCTATACAAAACATCGACGGGAAAAGACTTTCCAAAGAAGTGTTTGTTTTTTGCGAGAACATGCTTGTGGAAAAAATAGTGAAACATTTTAATTCAGTGGTTGCAGCAGAAAATGGATATGATAGTGACACAATTCCTTATGTGGGTGAGTGAACAAACTTGAAGAATAAAAACTTGTTAAATAACATGCTGATAAACTGGTGACACAATATAAACATTTTACATATGTATGTGTGTGTGTGTGTGTGTGCGGCTCTTTTGAATTTTGTAAATATTGGTAATAAACAGGGATAAAATATATGTCTTGGCTTTTTTCACTTATCACCCCTTTAAAAATCCTCATGGTTTATATTTTTACTGGTAACAATCGTTAATAACAACATTAATAATTAACTATATAATGAAAAAGTGTGTATTGTGGACTTGTCGAAGATAAAGCATGAGAGCTTTTCTTCACACTGGTAAAACTTGGTGTTAATAACAACATTAATAATTAACTATATAATAAAAAGTGTGTATTGTGGATTTGTCGGAGATAAAGCATGAGAGCTTTTCTTCACACTGGTAAGAATCTGTGTTAATAACAACATTAATAATTAACTATACAATAAAAAAAATGTGTATTGTGGACTTGTCGGAGATAAAGCATGAGAGCTTTTCTGCACAGCGCTGGACACGCAAAGGCAAGTATCTTTATTTTCATTCTATTTCTAACAATGATTCGCTATTTTTTCTTGTCACTATAAAAAACTAATTCAATTTTTCTTTTATCACATCTGTCGCCATTTTGCTTGTTTTTGTTTAATTCCTCTTTATGCATTGAGGTTAATCGAAACATAACTTTAGACTTTTACATGGAATTGAAACATAGAATCTTGCCTGCTTTGATTGAATCGAACCTGTGACTCCTCTTTGATCACAAAACAATAGTGACGGCCATCTTGCTTATTTTACCTACTCTTTATGCATTTAAGCTAATCGGTACTGGGGCCCCACACGGCAAAACAACAGATTCTAATTTATCTTTATACATTAGCGGTAAAGTCTTTGCGTTGTAATCAAAAGGCATTTTGTTTTGATTTTTAATATCTGTTCCTGCCTAAATACTAATGGGGACTCAA
This sequence comes from Lepisma saccharinum, assembly GCF_977018435.1. Lineage (NCBI taxonomy): Eukaryota > Metazoa > Arthropoda > Insecta > Zygentoma > Lepismatidae > Lepisma > Lepisma saccharinum. The sequence continues at coordinate 43,520,810 of NC_139257.1, read as the reverse complement.
CACAGTTCTTTTTTTTTTTTTAAAAAAAAAAAACATCATTATCAGCCAATTTGACATTGTGAATCGAACCCCCGGGGACCTTTTCATTACAGCATAAACATCCTATTTCCAATTAGTTCATTTTCTCTTTGTGCACAAAAAGCTAATCGGAACTTTTAAACAAATACAATTGAATATCCAATTTTCACCAACATTGGGAATCGAACCCTCAACCACTTGGTTGAAACATCTCGCGGAATAAAAAACACCCCCCCCCCCGCGCCCGCGCCGCGCCGCCCGCTCCGCCCCGTGCCGCCCCGCTCCGCCCCGCGCCGCGCCGCGCCCCGGTCGCCGCCGCCGCCGCCGCTAAACACAAAACGCGGCCGCCATATTGATTTTATTCAAATACTATTTATGCACAGATGGACTAATCGGGACCTATAATGGCGGGACAAAACAATTGGCCTCATTTAACTACCTAGAGAATCGAACCCGCGACCTCTTCATTACCAGGCGACAACAATAACCACTAACCCAAAGCCGCCATATTGATTTTATTCGAACACTATTTATGCACAGATGGACTAATCGGGGACCTATAATGGCGGGACTAAACAATTGGCCTAATTTAACTACCTAAAAAATCGAACCCGCGACCTCTTCATTGCCAGGTGACAACATTAACCACTAACCCAACTCGATTTTCGAACTCAACCATTTTGTTGCCTTTATTTACACACAGGCTAATCGAGACCATTCAATATTGACATCGTCGCCTTGTAATCAAGGGGTCCCAGGTTCGATACTCGGTGGAGGCACATAGTGGTCCGAATCACCACTTTTCAACTGTAGGTCCAATCCTGATTAGTTTTGCCGTGCATAAAACGGACTTAAAAAACTAACTCAATCTATCAACCAATCAATATTGACTCTACCAGGAATCGAACCCTCGATGCCTCTTGTTTTACAGAGCAATAACCTTAGCCGCTAAACTTTAGGGGTAAAGCACCTTCGGCGCCATCTTTAAATCATTTCTTCATGTCTTTGAATCATACGCAATGGTTGCGCGCGCATTTCCTCCAAAGACACAAACATACGCACGTGTTAGGTTAGCATACATCAAGAAACAACGTGACAAATCCATTGACCCCCTCCCCCCACCGCTTCCGATGTCTTCAAGGTGATCAGACACGTTCTGCTGACTCAACAATAAAATCGCTCGTGGCCCGCTACACCGGATGTAACATAACACCAGGCGCATCAAATTTTTGCTGACGCGTAGAAACATAGTGCTGTCATTCTACTCATACATCTGTTTTTAGAGTGGAACGCATAAATGTTACTAAGCTAATTGTACAATTACGTCATTTTTCTCATACATCCTACGTATTTTTAGGGAATGTCAGGATATTGATGCTAGTGCAGAAGTTGTCAGTTGCTTAATTGGCCTTTTGTTTCAGTTCTTAAAACTTTATATTGCGTAAAACAAAACAAAGTAACGTAGCGATGGTCAATTTGTCTGGTAATATTTTGCATCCAATCCACTCTAACAAGAAGAAAAATCTGAAGAAGTTGCCCACCAATATTACTAATAGGTCTGTGTAAGTTCCTTTCTTCTAAACAATCAAAATCGAATTCTATCAATGAAATATTGGAATATTACATATAGTACACCCTACGGCAAAAGAAATAGTAGAATTGTCTATCACCATTTTCATTCAGTCTATTTCCCAAAGTGTGATGTTCATGAATTGAAATAAACACGCCAATAATCAAATATCTCCTTCATATCAACAAAATTCCATTCCTTAAAACAACACAGGTTGTAGAATAAAAATGAATGAATATAGCTATGGACGATTTACCTACTCTTATCTTTGCCGTTGGCTGTACAGTGGGATCTATGAGTATTACCGTGCGAATTGTCCATCACTATCTTCGTGCACTTTATTTGACCCAATAAGAGCTTCAAGAATTAAAAGAGAACTCAAAACAAGCTGTTGACAACTTCTACATCAACATACGTAAAAATCCATCGCTTAAAAGCACGTAGGACGTTAGAGAAAAATTAATGAAAATAGTCATGGACAATTTGCACGGTAATACTCATGGATCCCACTGCAGTGTGGGGCGTTACCCCCACACCCCCTATACGCCTTCATGGCGTGGTGCTATGCACAGGGGAACACTTTACCTTTACCTTTACCCACTGCACCTTATTCATATTTGTTATATCTTTCTCCAATCATCTGCATAGTGCTGCCTCCTAGAGGAAGAAGAAGAAAACGACTGTTGCTATGCAATAGCCTGTGCAAACAAGATGGAATGTAATTTCGTTAAAATGTAGAGTTTTCCGAATAAATACATTTTATCTTGAATGCTTGCATCACACAAGAACATCCACGGAGTAGCGATTACTGTATCGTCTAGTAAAGCCTTGCTGAATTCTAATCTCGGGTAAGGCATGCATGTTTGTGTTTCTTTCGCAAGGACGTTTACACAATAGTCTGGGACAGAGTAGCGGTGGTCAAATTTAATATAGTCCTAAATATCATACAAAAGTGTGTTTTAGGCTAAAAGAGCATTTATTTAATCTTTCGGAAAGATGATTTTATTGCCATGAAAGTAAGTTTTAAATTGTTCTTTATGAATATAACATTTTTTAAAAAACAATGTATTATGTAATTTGGAACAGGTGCAAGTCGATTAAGTGCAAAGATGAAAATAGTTTGAGAATTAATTAATGTCCGTAATCATAAAGGTAAGTCAGAAAAACATAATTGACATGCTAATGTTGCTGTTTCATTCAGTATGTTAATTTTCAGTGAAGACTGAAAATAGCTTAAATGAAATTGTTGTTATTGTTATTATTATTATCATAATCCGGTGTTGTTATTAAACCAGTCTGCCTCTTTGGGGAAATAACTGCAACAGCATGTTTTCATTTATTTCCTCCCAAGCTTTGCAATACAGGTGAATTGCTTTATTTTCAAATCATTTCTGAGAGCCCCAGTTAGGCAGTTACAACCGAGGTGCAGTGCAGATGAAACAGCACCGCTTCGAAAAACCAGTGCGTATACATTAGTTTCGTGTGCGCTTTCCGTGTTATTTTTATTATCATAATTAAATGCTTCGCTCTCAGCACAGCTTCGTTATAGTTCCTGGAATTCACATCGCATTCGCAATATTTAAATATAACGCGTAATTCAAACGTTCCTTCCATACCAGCAATGACAACACGCTGCTATTACGTACTACTACTGAATGTAAACAAAGATCTATCCTACGTAGAGCGGCCATATTGGAAGCGACACTAGCGCTCAGGTGGTAATTTTAATCGCGAATTCCCTCGTCTGTTTCACGAATTCAGGATTGTTGTAATTTGATTTCATTCCCAAGATTATGCTAGAGAAATAGAAAAGAGACAAAATATGAATAATAAAATTGTCACGCAACAGTGGACTGTCCTTGATTTTTAATAGCGAAATCACTGCTCCGTCTTCAACAGTTGTAGACAAAGAAACTACTAAGAAATTGAACCAGGATTTATCTTGAGCCACAGTTCGTTTCGGAGGCAGTCAAGAGTAAATACTACCCGCCTGCAGCTTGCTACGTGAAGGACGTAAACAGTGACGAAGTTGCTAAACCAACACTCAGGTCTGCTGACGTAGACTCCAAGTAGCGGGACGGTAATTGGGTTTCAATGTGTTGAGTTCATTTGCTTCTGCAATGAATCAGGCGATAGAAAAGTTTCGAAATTATGAGAATTGATACAGTCGTATGAAAACCATAGCGTAATTAACTTTATTTGTCACCAGTTTCAAGAAGTAGCAGACTAAGTCATCGTTTTTTTTTTTCGTTGTGTGCGGTTGGAAAGGACATCATTGATGTTGCAAGGTTAAAAACATACTTTACCACGCACAGGTTTTAAGATGAATTAACAGTGAGAGTGACGATATACTAGGTTGTATCAAAAAGTAAGGTGAATTTTCGATTTATTGAAAAACGCGCATAGAAAGAAATATGAAACTGTGGTATGTTTGACACATGGTATCACACTAAAATTCGACATAGGAACCACTGCCTTCGTGGGCATATCGTGTGAGGTTGGTCAGGGAAATGCCCATTCGGTGGTGTTTTTGGTCCTCACTCAGATTTTTGGGCACCCAGCGCGCACACACTTTCCTGAAGCCAAGTTGGTCACGGACGATACTCCTCACTGAACCATATGAGATGTTCAATGCATCAGCAATGTCATGAAACCTGACTCTTCTGTCTTCACGAATCATCGCATCCACGTCTCACATATTGCTGTCGGTGATGGACGTTGCTGGTCTGCCACTTCTGCCATCATCTGTCACACTACTCCTACCACTTGCAAATGAGTTACACCACACATACACTTGTTTCTGCGACATAACACTCTCTCCATAGACCTCCAACAATGCTCGATGAATTTGAGATGGTTTCTTTCCCTTGACCCATAATCAATTGTCGCCAGTGCTTCAGTTGAGAGGGATGTCATCCCCCAGCTGATAACAAAGCATCGTACCAGCTGTCTCATTGACACAATGTTGAACATTTTCCATTTCAAGCGCTAACAACGATTTTTGCTCGCGTTAAGTCAGTGGCTGTTTCTAATGTATTGGGTCGGTGCATAAGTAAGTACGTAGCGTTTTATAACATACGTTAACAGGAATACAATAATTGATTAACACAAGTACACAGATGATAAGATGAAACATTTTTATTGTAGTCTAACAATACACAGTCACAACAGCACTCACTCAGTCAGTAATGTAGTCGTCTCCATTGTCAATGACCATCTCCCAACGTTGCGGAGGAGTTCCATGCCTCGCGTGTAGAGCTGCTTTGTTTTTCAGTATATGGCATTAGCGCAATACACAGCACAAATTGTTTTTGAGTTGAAGAAATCAGTTAGCCAAGTTTCAAGAACAGGTTCATTAGGAAAGACTTCCGACTGCTGCACTTGATCCTCGGTTAAACTCGAAGGGCAGAATGTCCCGGAAATGTTCAACTTTGTCCTCTTTACACTGTGTTTTCACGAACACAAAACTACAAACTAAGCAATAACAAGGAACTTTTGTCAACACAGTATTGCCAACCCATAACAAAACGCTACGAACGTATGCACCGACCCAATATTTCGGTGAGCATAATGAGAAAATGTCCTTCAAAATTCTCCATCACGCAACAATTTTTCATAATTTCAATTTTTAAGAAGAAAATGTATATTATACGACAAACGTTTTAAATTTTAAGGTAAGAGTTTTAGATAAGGGGATTTTCCCCGCATACACTGAACCAACGCAGCCAAAAATTTAAAAATCAATCGATCAATCCACAAAGTGATAGATGTTTTATGGAAAGGAATCCAGTTTCTTTTGAAATAGTGGACTCAACTCTGAACTTGACAGCAACGTCAAGATATTTTAAAATCAATTTCGATTTATAATTATTAAAAAATAAATAATAATGAAAGGAAAAATATGAGCTTATGGCTGAAGGGCAAGTTGATGTTGGTGGTAACACCACTGAGCTAGATATAATGTGATCGCAGATGAACAATGTGATTGTTGACTGCAGTGTGATTATTACTAGTTGTTGCTTGCCATAATAGGACGACTTGCAAGAAAGCGATGGCTGACTTCTGTCACGTACAAAAGAAGATTCTCAACTTGTTGAAATATCCGAACGTGGAGCATGCTGTTTCTTGGTTAAGGGAACACGAGACACTTTCTCTTCAAACAAGCGAAGTCAGCGAGTGTGCTACATTTCCGCTTGTTCTGGCATGGCGCCGTTGTGGCGCTCCGTCTGAGGGAGTGGTTTTGCTATGTTTGACACTTTTACCTTCCAAATAGAGTCTTAATGTTAGATGGTCTTTACTTTCATTACGTATGGGAACCCGGGGCAGAACGGAACACTTAATATTCAAACGACAGTAAAATATTATATATGAGACAAAAAAGGCTACAAATTTAGGTACATATCCTTTGAACATTGACAGACATTAAAATAGAAATTACACAGAAAGAAACATTACACACATAAAGAAAAACTGGAAAGTGTAAAGTGACCCATTCTGCCCCGGCGCTCAGAATGTGAAATGTAATATAATTGGTAAACATTCGTCTACAAATGATATTATATGGTAATTATATAACTTGTTGGTGTAGAAGGACCTACGATTTGCGTTCTTTGTTCTGGCGTACCAGGCCTAACCGGGATGTCAGTAGGGCTTGAAGGCAAGAAATCAACATCCGATAAAATATCCATGTTAACAGGCCAAATTCCAGTTGCTTCGAAACCTTTGAGTATTATTTACACACACATCCTATTACACACGCACACGTAAGTAATTCACACAAAAGACAACAGTAGCTATAAACGGAATAATGTAATAATATACCAACATGTTCCATTCTGCCGTCCTACATTGTTAAGCTACATGAGGTTCTGGCGTAAAATGTCGGTGAAATATGCAACTGTTAATATACAACACTGTGATACCCACAACGTCTTTAACATTAAAACCAGGGAAACCATGTGTTACATGTGGAAATGTATTACCTTCAGAGTAGAGACGTCCAAAAGTTACAAGACAACCTCAAAAATCCACCAAAACGTCATCAACATGACATTAATCATTTAACATGGCGTGATTCGTTCCATAGACTTCCGTTAGCTTCCGCCACCTTACGGAGAAATTAAGGGGGGTCCGTTCTGCCCCGTGGTTCCATTCTGCCCCGGGTTCCCCTAGCCACTTTGCATTTTTCAAGGGCATTCTCGAACAGTTGAAACCTTGGGGGATTGTGTTTTTTTGTGTTCTGATAGGCAATTTCATGTGCTTCCAAGGAATTATTTAGGGGTCCGGACTCCACAGAAATAATTACTAAGTACTAACATTAAATAATGAATCTTAATGAAATAATAAAACAACTAAAATTAAATAATGAAAATATACTTGTTTAATCGAGGATCATTTATTTCCGCCGAACTGATTGGAAGGAAAGGATTATGTTAGGATCATACGACTTTGAATGACAATACCAAAGAAGATTTATGCAAGATCTATTACTACTTATAACAATATGCATAAAATTTCTCATATTCAAAAAAAAATCAATTCGTTATCTATTTGACATTACTTTCCTTGCCAGCACATTTTCTTTTTTTTGTTTACAAATTTTGCCGACCTTAGCAAAGCAATAAATAAGCTACATATTATTAATTAATGTAATATATTTATAATACTTTTAATTTAAACCTTATTATTAATATTATTAATATTATTTTGAGACATTTGGTTCGGACCCCCCCAAAATATATTTATAGATACGTGCCTGTGTGAGAGGGCTTTGTGGGCAGCCCCCCCCAACTCCCCCCACTTTTTGCCCCGCACAATAGCCTCTAAATGCTAAGATTTGTGTACCAAGAGCGAAAACAGTCACTACTATAATTTAGACTGGACTACTTTTTTGTAGTGTAACTGTGTGCATTGTTCCTGATAAGGCAGTATCGTAGAAGAAGATTGGTCGTAATAAGAGGGTTGCTGGAAAAGTTTCTGCAAACTACCACCAACAGTGGCGCTAGTGTTCCGCTATTATAAAAATCGGAAGAATAGACCTTTTTTTTGTTTAAATTATCTTCGATTGTTTGTTTAAGCCTATTCGTTTATTTTTCACAGCAGTTTGAAGAAGTAGTTTCATGTGAGAAATAGAAATTTCTCGTGAACACTTTCGGGCGACGATTTTTATTGATTTCAAATGTAGTTTAACACCGAAACAATGCACCGAGCGACTTCATTTGGCTTTTGGGGATGAAACACCATCTGTGCACAATTGGTTTTCCGAATTCCAGCATGGTCGCACATTCCTCAGTGATTAATTTCGTGAACGTCGTCCATCCACGTGTGTTGTTGCCAGTAATGTTGATATTGTGAGTGAAAGGATTGAGAGAGATCGGCATGTGACATACCATGAGATTCAGGCATCCTTGAACACTGACATGAAAGCAATACATACGATTTTGCATGGTCATCTGAACGTACGGAAACTTTCAAGCCGTTGGATCCCACACAACTTGACCGAAGCTCAAAAAGAGGCTCGTGTAAATTGGTGTAAAGAAATGTTCAAAACATTCAACCGAGGCAAGTCAAATTTGGTGTACTACATCGTTACAGGGGATGAAACTTGGATCTATTCATAAGAACCCGAAACTAAACAGCAATCCACTGTTTTGGTGTTTCAAAGTGAGCCGAAACCAACAAAAGTTGTTCGTTCAAGGAGTGCTGTTAAGCAAATGGAAGCTTGTTTCTTCAGTTATACCGGACATGTGGCAACAATAGCTATAGAAGATCGAAGAACTGTAAATGCTGAGTGGTATACAACAATTTGTTTGCCAGAGGTCATCAGTGAATTGCGTAAACAAACAAATCGTCGTATTATTCTTCACCACGACAACGCCAGTTCCCATTCAGCACACCAAACTGTTGATTATTGTCCAGTAAAATGTCGAATTAATGACTCATTGTCCGTACTCACCTGATTTATCACCTAATGATTTCTTTTTATTCCCACCATGAAAAATAAGATGCGTGGTGAGCGATTTGTGTCGCCTGAACCAGCTGTTGACGCATTCCGAACAGCGGTTTCTGAGGTATCAGCTTCAGAGTGGAAAGAATGCTTTCAAAACTGGTTTGAGCGTATACAAAAGTGTATCGATCTTAAGGGTGAATATTTTGAAACACAATAAAGCCATTCCCAGAATTTTACATGTCTTTTTTCATATTGATTGCAGAAATGTTTCCAGCAGTCCTCGTATTCAAAAGGTGCTGCTAATAAATAGTTTACGCAGAGAAATGATTCTAAAAGAAAAACCTTGGTTTGCAAATATCGTAATTTTTCGATCAACTTCTGGAAACAGCATTTGTTGATTTTGCAATCAAACTGGCAGCGTTGCTACAGTTAAATGCGAACAAACTTTTATCTTCTGTCGGAAAGAGGAAGCTATCGCAGCGAAGGGACTACATGGGAACTGATTACAAGAGTAAACAGGAAGCTTCAGACGGGAAATGGATGCGCCAAGTGCAGTAGCTGTGTCTTCTTTTATGAATCTCGCTACTTTGCAGAATTGTTTTGTGATGTCCTCAGGAACGAAGAGTGGGTCTCCCAGATGGCATAGTGGCAACCTCGCTGCGTATCTCTGTCCCGACTATCTATGGAGGAAGCGAGCGCTTCTTCTTCTTCTCTTCTTCTTCCTTTTGTCTGGCCCACACCGCCTGTGCAGTCTCCGGCCAAAGTTGCTATTTGGAAGCGAGCGAAAACAAGTTTCTGCTCAAGTAGTGACGCGAGAGACTCCACCGATGAACACGTGAGATGAACGGGATTGCGTGGAGGGGAAAAGCACTGCAGTTACCAGCCTTCACAGCAGCGTGTAATGCTTTGTTCTACAACTCGCCCCTCCCCCCTTCTTTGCCTCTGCGCGGCCTTGATCCATGGAAAGGCGGGAAAGATTATATCTGTGAAATCAAAACAACAATTCTATTCAAGAACGAGGACCAGAGTCAACGCACGTATCTGTACATCTTTGAAAGTAAAATTATACGTATCGATTATTTGTTTATAAAGGCAACATTAAAGGCATTAATAGTTTATAATAATAATATAACAACGAGCAGTAGTGCAGGAAAGGGGTGATAGAGGAGTATATTTTTCCATTCAAATTTTTGGTACGACAAGATGTACAATTTGGATCCGAATTTTACAAACACAATGAAAATGCGATACCTACGTGTATATCCTAAAACACTGGCTTTCCTGCAATGCAGAACTTTCTATTAAAAAGTCGCCATTTTTATTGCTGCTGACTGTACCTCTTGAAACCTGTCAAATAATTTGTCAAGCACAATAGGCCGCCGTTAAAAGAACTTCCTTGTAAAACTTTTTTTGTCTAGATTTTGTCATTATCAGGGAACGGATTTATATGTAAATACCGGTAGAGTATACTGAGTCCAACATCTGGGCTATATCACTATGTCACGTGGTCCTAGGCTATGAATAGAAATACATTTACCAACTCCTAAGAAATCAGGTTGCCAACTCATAAGAAATCAGGTTACCAATTCATAGGAAATCAGGTTGCCAACTAATAAGAAATCAGGTTGCCAACTCATACGAAATCAGGTTACCAAATCATAGGAAATCAGGTTGCCAACTAATAAGAAATCAGGTTGTCAGCTCATAAGAAATCAGGTTACCAATTCATAGGAAATCAGGTTGCCAACTAATAAGAAATCAGGTTGCCAACTCATAAGAAATCAGGTTACCAATTCATAGGAAATCAGGTTGCCAACTAATAAGAAATCAGGATGTCAACTCATACGAAATCAGGTTGCCAACTAATAAGAAATCAGGTTGCCAACTAATAAGAAATCAGGTTGCCAACTCATAAGAAATCAGGTTGCCAACTCATAAGAAATCAGGTTGCCAAATCATAAGAAATCAGGTTACCAACTCCAGAATCAGCATCATCATCTCACTGATATGAATAATATTATTCACAATTTTCGATCGATTTTTCTCCTGTATTTTATTCTCTAGACTTCTGGCTTCGCAGATAGCGTAGCTAGCCTAGAATATACGCTCCTGGTAAATACATATCATCATACAATGGTAAAATCAATGTTATCGTGTATTATCTTTGCGAATCGTGGTATGTAAGCTCCGAATTTTTCATATTTTACATCTTCTGTCCATATTTCCTACTGTATTTAGCCTCGGAAGATTGGACCTGAATTGCCGGAAAATGTTTGAAAATATGTGCTTAAATCAATATATGTAAAAAAGAAGGTCGTTGAGTGGGAAGAAAAGTTCGTGGATTCATGCCTGCTCTTTCATTCGTGTTGGAAAGCGGTGCTGGTACCTTCCCAGGTGGGTTCTCCTGCACTCAGAGAACTAAATGCATCATATCGATTAATGCACCAGAATGCATCGATTGATGCACTAAAGTGTGTTTTATGGCTTCTTCAAAGAATCAGATTCACATTTGATGCACTTTGGTGCAGTTTTGTATGTCGTGAAAGAAACACCAAAAGTGCATCATTTGATTCAAGTGAGGATTTCTTTCAGTCGAGATGCACTTCAACGCATCAGTTGATGCGTTTTGATGCACCACAATGAATCGTTTTTGATGATGCACTTAAACTTTTCGTCTGAGCTGCATAAAGTCATTAGCTCAGACCAAACGTTTAAGTGCATCATCTAAAAAGATGCAGGAAGGTGCATGAAGGAACATCAACTGATGCATTGAATTGCATCTCGACTGAAAGAAATCCTCACTTGAATCAAATGATGCACTTTTGGTGTTTCTTTCACGACATACAAAACTGCACCAAAATGCATCAAATGTGAATCTGATTCTTTGAAGAAGCCATAAAACACACTTTAGTGCATCACTCGATATGATGCATTTAGTTTTCTGTGTGCATTTTGATGCTAGGAAGAACGATCATCCCGCTCAACTCATAATCCCTCGTCTTCATCCCGGTGGGGTGGGTGGGTATACAATGGCCCCTTCTGGCTTCCGCAGTGTTTTTTTCCCCTGTCTCCATCTCAAGATTCCAAACCTTTTGATATCCAAGCTGGCTTATTTTCTTTGCTTTCGCGGTGAAATTCATTGTATTTTTTAAGTGTACTCCCATTGCTTCATGATATTGAACACAGTTTCAGTCAATATGAATCTGTCTTCAGGGACAATAGGAGATTCACGATTCAGCACTTAAGAAAGTTTGGCCATCCATTTTTTTGTGTTTGGATTTTGCATTACAGTACATGTAAGGTTAATATATTTTATTCATCTAGGTGTGCAGTTTGTTCAATGAGAATTGCCAATTTTTACAGTTGTGAGTCCACATTTAATTTCATTAAAATAACTAAATACGTATATAGATAGGTTTGGAAGTTAGCAAAGATAAAACTAAATATATGCTTACAGGCCGAAACCAAGTGTTAGGTAATAATCAAAATCTAATTATTGATAACTACTCGTTTGAACCATTTTCCAAATTCATATACTTAGGAGTAATATTAACAAGTGAAAATTATATTAAAGAGGAAATAAAAAGTAGTCTTAATTCAGGAAATGCATGTTACTTCTCTCTTCATAAACTTTTGTCTTCTCGTTTAATATCTAAGAAACTAAAAGTTAAAATATACAAAACAGTAATTTTGCCTGTAGTATTATATGGGTGTGAAACTTGGTCCCTTACATTGAAAGAGGAACATAAATTGAGAGTATTTGAAAATAAGATCCTTAGGAAAATATTTGGACCTAAAAGGGATGAAGAGACAGGTGAGTGGAGAAGGTTACATAATTTAGAACTACATAATTTGTATTCATGTCCAGATATTATTAGAATAATGAAATCAAGAAGACTTAGGTGGGCAGGACATGTGGCACGAATGGGAGAGGAAAGAGGAGTTTACAGGATTCTTGTTGGGAAACCTGATGGTAGGAGACCTGTAGGAAGGCCAAGACGAAGATGGAGGGACAACCTTGAGATGGACGTAAAGGAAATTGGTAGGAATGGAAAAGAGTATATAGATCTTGCTCAAGATAGGGACAGATGGAACGTCTGTGTTGCTGCAGCCATGTATCTTCGGGTTTAAGAAGGCTAGAGAGTTAGTTAGTTAGTTAGTTAGTTAACTAAATATATATTTACGTATCTTACACTTTTGTAATACCCGTTCCCTGGTCGTTATATTCCTATTCAAAAATGTTCACCCAAACTATACTACGAGTTGTTTCCGTCATTAACTTAGTGATTCCTCGTCTTTAAAATTTCTATTTTTGAAAAAAATGAGAGCAACAAGCAGTTTGTTGCACCAATTGAAATATGCGATGCAAATCTCTGAAGTTTATACGATTGATGTTCACTTCCTTGAATTGTTAAATGAATTTTCATGTAAAACATGCATCATTTTTCAGATTTTAAAGTAAAGTTCCCCCTGCACATTACACTGTGCCATAAGTAGGGCTCCACACTTTCACGATATTGGATATTTGTGGGGAGTGGTGTAATCAGCACCACGCTCCGGCTGCCTTTACACTTTTGACGAGCGATACTTTCCCTTCTTAACTCAGACTTCCTGTGCACGAGGGTTCTACCTACTTCCAAAACGGATTTTGTTTAAAGATATGGCTTCAAATCGCGGAAACAGGGACGGCGACAGGGGTGGGCACGGGTGGGCAAGCGCCCACCCAAAAATTCCTGTGCCCACCCGATTGCCCACCCAATCAAATTCAATAAGTACATATACTTGGGGATATATGAATGATTCAATAAATGAGTGTATTCTGATGTACATAACATGTATATTTTACTTGTGAATATTATCTATGCTGAAATGTTCACATATTATCAACCCATAAAATGTCAATTTTGTCATTAGAAAGTGAAAGTAATTACTAGAGCTATTGAAACAAAAACTGTGATCAAATGAAGACTTCCATGATTAAAAGCAGCTAGTAGACTTAGGAGGCTCCGGATAGGGACAGATGGAAGGCTTGTTTTGCAGTAGCCATAAACCTTCGGGTTTAAGTATGCTAGAGAGTATAATAAAAAAGTAATGTAAAGTGCTCCCCTATGCTTTGCACCACGCCATGAAGGCGTATAGGGGGTGTGGAGTTTCGGCCCCATACTTTCTTGATCTCGGCCGAAGCTGGAGGTGATGTGATCAGAGTATAATATAGTTTTAATTAGATCTGCGTTGAAATTCCAGAAGTGTCCCTTTTTTATTTCATTACAATTTTTATATACCTGTCATCTTCAAATATCAATATGGTATGCGAAATATCAACTTTATATTCGTTCTACTAATAAGTAGGAATCACAATAATCACTACAATACCTAAGTAAATAAATTTTAATAAACCAGTTATGTATGGAAAAAGCTACAGAATTTTTCAATTGCTAATGACTGGCTTATCCTATTTAGAAATCTTCGTTCCACACATAAATTTTGCCACATGAATCAGCCAAAAATGTCAACAGAATCTGTAGATGCAGCTGAAGTAAAGAAAAAAAAAGTTATGTCACGAAGTATATAGAAGACGATTTTGTTAAGTTTGTTTTTAAGCCCACTTTTATGCTCAGATAGGCTAATCGGGACTAAGCCTACAGTTTAACGTGTAGTCCGAACCAGTGTGCATTGTGCTTCCACCAGAGGAGGGGGGAATCGAACACAGGACCTCTTTATTTTTAACGTGACAGCGTTATGCCGTTGGGGAATAAATATACAGAAAGAAATCGCACCAAACGTGTCATTTTATTACCACAGAAGATGCGTCCATTTTAAGAGGGTGATTGCCTGAGACAAATTTTGAGACTTTCGAAAAACAATTTCATTGTTCACGTAATTAGCTGCCTTGATCCACTAATGAAACGCTGTGCAATTGAAACTACCACCTCAACTTTCTAAGAGGTATGAACTAATGAAACTCCATTGATTTGTTTTATTTTAAGTCATTTTTCTGCTGTAATTTTGATAATAACGACGGTAAGGTTCAATGGTGATTAGATGAAAGTAATGAAGAAGCGAAAACAAACACATGCTGACACTCAAAATATAAACCCTCATGAATTATTACTTTGACAGTGGTTCCAGGCGCCAGGGACTCGTTGCCCTGAAAGAATAATGTTTCCAGGGTATGCTGCATAGGATAGAGGTTGACATTCTAGTGTGTTCGAAATGGTCATGCCATACAACCCAAGACATCTATGAAAAATAGATGAATTATTACTGGTACGGTGATCAACTTCAATGAATTCCTTGTGTCCTAAATCATTTTGTTATCTCAAAAAATATGTTCATGTAACCATACGTGTATTGTTTCTCCCGCATTAGTAACATGGCAGTTCAGAAAACGAATAGCAACTTAGCTAATAATCTCTTCAATTCTGAACAGATTTTTCAGTCTTACTTTTTTATTACTTATGAGTGATATTTTGTCAAAATAGCCTTTCATTAGCCTAGGAATACTTCATGGACAAGGAACAAAAAATTGGTTTTCCGTGTGTGTTTTAAATCATTCCTAATAAGACGTTTATTTTAATCCAAACATTCAGTGGCGGTAAT
Source organism: Lepisma saccharinum (assembly GCF_977018435.1). NCBI lineage: Eukaryota > Metazoa > Arthropoda > Insecta > Zygentoma > Lepismatidae > Lepisma > Lepisma saccharinum. Next base: position 43,505,673 of record NC_139257.1, on the reverse strand, counting down.
TAGGAGGAGAGGGAAGTGGAGGATGCAGTTCCCCCCGCCACATCTTGCCACTTTTTGCCCCCGCACTATGGTTTTTTTATGCTAAGCCTTTTCTACCGAGAAAACGTATATTGTCCTTGCCCTTCAAATGTTGGCACCCAATCGCCGCTACTACAAGCATTCAGATATATTTGTCAGTGTACAAACCTTGTATGATAAGAAAAGTGACCCTCAAGGAGTAAGAAAACTCTTTCAGTCAAAAACTCATACGATGAAAATACTATGCTCAGGAACATGCATTTAAATTACGATAAACTTCACGATTGTCTACCATCGCACTTTCTATCATTGTCGCCGAATACATAAAATCAAGTATGTGCCTTGTATTGTATTTGCAACACAAGCTTAAACCTAATTCACATTTATTTCACTGTATTAACATCCATGAAGGAATGTGATTAGAATGTATGGCTGCGCATGGGTAAACACTTCCTTGAGATAATTGTGTCCATCAGAGACAAAGCGAAAGGAAATGGAACAAGATGCGAGAATAGATTAGAAAATAATAAAGAGGAACACAAGAAAAGGAAAGGAAAAAGAAGTAAGAGGAAAATCGGGAATGTAAGAGAGAGGAGTTACATACGTCTTACATACAAATACTAGTATATACTATATATGGTCTTACATTTATACTGCCCACCCTAATCTATCAATATGTAGCTTCTGCCCACCCGGTCGAAAATTTCTGGCGCCGCCCCTGCGCGGAAAGATGACTTGCCAGCTTAATTCCAAAACTGCGACATCGCATCTTGAGACAATCATCACGAAACGTTCATCACTATGACTTGGCAGGAGTGTTGTGTGACAATCACAGACCCAATGTATTCGGTTTCAACTTTCCACGTGAAGCAGCTTCACAGGCGGAACTACACTTTCTATGACTCACAACGGCGAAGAAGAAATACACATTACCTGATCCTATCAGAGTATCAAGTATCTTTATTGACTAACGAAGCTGTTAAAAGATTTCTTCACTTTTTTATTATGAATATTGGGCCGAAGGGGCAGGTTATGACCCCCACCAACCCCCCTTGGGCACGTTACTGGAAGATAATTGCAACGTCCCTCTAGTGCACTTCTTAAAATAAACATACCACGGCTACAGATATATATATCTTAATCTCAGGGGATAGGTTCTTTATTCGAGAATTCCAAATAAGAATGCGTTTTATAGCCAAGAGGATATAGTTAAATGCGGATCTATATTCTGAAAACTGTACACAATACAGAGAAAATATATAACGAAGCTTGTATATACATTGAAATATATATATATTTGATTATTTTTTTTACTAACTAAGTGTTTGCAAATGTCAGTCTACACTCAGAGAACTGAATGCATCATATCGATTGATGCACTAGAGTGTGTTTTGTAGCTTCTTCAAAGAATCAGATTCACATTTGATGCATTTTGCTGCATTTTTGTATGTCATGAAAGAAACACCAAACAAAAAGATGCAGGAAGGTGCATCAAGGAACATCAACTAATGCATTGAAGTGCATCTCCACTGAAAAAAATCCTCACTTGAATCAAATGATGCACTTTAGGTGTTTCTTTCACGACATACAAAAATGCAGCAAAATGCATCAAACGTGAATCTGATTCTTTGAACAAACTACAAAACACACTTTAGTGCATCAATCGATGCATTCTGGTGCATCAATCGATATGATGCATTTAGTTTTCTGTGTGTACATTGTGACTTGGGCGCCGGGGAAAAATCTGGGCAGGGGCGGCGCCAGAAATTTTCGACCGGGTGGGCAGAAGCTCCTTATTGATAGATTAGGGTGGGCAGTATAAATGTAAGACCATATATAGTATATATGTGTATGTAAGACGTATGTATCCCCCTCTCTCGTACACTCCCCATTTTCCTGTTACTTCTTTTCCCTTCCCTTTTCTTGTTTTCTTTTTTATTCTTTTCTAATCTATTCTCGCATCTTGTTCCATTTCCTTTCGCTTTGTCTCTGATGGACACAATTATTTCAAGGAAGTGTTTACCCATGCGCAGCCATATCCCAGTCATACATTCTAAATCACATTCTTTCATGCATGTTAATACAGTGAAATAAATGTGAATTAGGTTTAAGGTTGTGTTGCAAATACAAGGCACATACTTGATTTTATGTATTCGGCGACAATGATAGAAAGTGCGACGGTAGATAATCGGGAAGTTTTTCGTAATTTAAATGCATGTTCCTGAGCATAGTATTTTCATCGTATGAGTTTTTAACTGAAAGAGTTTTCTTACTTCTTAGGGGTTACTTTTCTTAGCTTACAAGATTTGTACAACTGAGAAATCTATCTGAATGTTTGTAGTAGCGGCATTGGGTATAAGGACAATATACTTTTTCTTGGCAGAAAAGGCTTAGCAAAAAAAGGCCATAGTGCGGGGGCAAAAAGTGGCAAAATTTGGCGAAGGAACTGCATCTCCCACATCCCGGTCTTCCTAATCGCCGCCACTGAATGTTTCGATTAAAATGAACGTCTTATTAGGAATGATTTAAAACACACACGGAAATCAAATACTTTGTTCATTGTCCATGAAGTATTCCTAGGCTAATGAAAGGCTATTTTGACAGAATATCACTCACAAACAAGTAAGATCGAAAAATCTGTTCAGAATTGAAGAGATTATTAGCTAAGTTGCTATTCATTTTCTGAAATGTCATGTTACTAATGCGGGAGAAGCAATACATGTATGGTTGGTTACATGAACATATTTTTTGAGGTAACAAAATGATTTAGGACATAAGGAATTCATCGAAGTTGATCACCGTGCCAGTAATAATTCATCTATTTTTCATAATGACTTGGATTGCATGGCGTGACCATTTCGAACACACTAGAATGTCAACCTCTATCCTGTGCAGCACACCCTGGAAACTTGATTCTTTCAGGCAACGAGTCCCTGGTGCTTGGAACCACTGTCAAAGTAATAATACCGTGCGTTCATTTCGATCTGCAGCCGAGAGATCGGGAGAAGCGTGGCGGGCGGCGCTGACGGAGATGCCGACATTTGCGGCCTGTAATGCCCGCTTATTTTTATAGACATATGCAGACATTTATATAAATATTGCAAAACGATCACTAACCTGTGTTATAACACGCAAAAGTTCTTCTGTAATTCATCCAAGTTCTGCTCTTATATACACAAAAAAATACGCTTTAGAAACGATGTTAAGAGCCACAGATAATAAAACATTTTAATCATAGTTTTGACCAGTAACGTCCTGCTTAAGTTTATATCCTTGAAAGAGTTTTGTGCCAATGGGGATCGTTTGGAGGTTTTGAATGTGCAACACTGTATCAAGATTACGCTGTAGAAGAAACCGTTAAAAGTCAATAGTGTTCGTGAGCTTCCTTGCAATCCGAAATCTCCGAGCTCGAGTTTTTTGTTCCTTCGCGACTAGATGAAGACAGAGTTGTAAATATAGTGGAGAGCAATGTAAACCAAGAGCGTGTTAATTTCGTACTGTGCGCAAGAGTGTTATTCTTGGTTACTTGCAGTTACTTGTTTGTGTTATTGTAGTGTGTATGTGTGACGTGTCAGTGAGACGATTGGAATGCCAGCCGCAAGATTCACGTTAGAACAAAGATTTTTTTATGTATGACACGTACCTACGTGAAAACAAACTCGTGTCGAGACGTGTGTAGGTAATTTGTACAGAAATTCCCATGCGTTTCAACTCCACACAGAGATACGGTTAGACATCTTGTCCTTAAATTACGAGAAACTGTATCGTTAAATTTTAAAACACCTAAGCAAAAACGACGGATTCTAACCGAAGCAAAACTCGATGATATTGGTGCAGCGTTAGAATGTTCTCCAAACAAACCTCTAAGCCGTGTTTCACAAGAGGTGGGAGTGTCAAAATCATCGGCACATACAGTCACTAAGCTACTAAAATTAAAACCATACTCTTATAACACAGGTTAGTGCTCGTTTTGCAATATTTATATAAATGTCTGCATATGTCCATAAAAATAAGCGGACATTTCAGGCCGCAAATGTCGGCATCTCCGTCAGTGCCGCCCGCCACGCTTCTCCCGATCTCTCGGCTGCAGATCGAAATGGACGCACGGTATATGAGGGTTTGTATTTTGAGTGTCAGCTTGTGTTTGTTTTCGCCCCTTCGTAACTTTAATCTAATCACCATTGAACCTTATCGTCGTCATTATCAAAATTAGCAGAAAAATGACTTTAACCTTTAAACAGCCAATGGGTCATATATGACCCATGGTGCGGATTACAACATTCACGTGCTTTTAGGACCTTCATACTTGTATGTGAGGTTGTAAACAAACCCACCCCCTCCCCCTTTCTCTAATATGCAAATTAGCTACTTTTAGCCAAAATGCAAATTGTACATATTGCGTCATATTTCAGCTTGTATGAGAACTAGAACTTGAAACAAGTTTCACTTTGTTGCAAAAGGTCTACTCTTTGAAAACAATGCAAAAGTTTGCGCCCCTTTCCCAAAATAACGGGAGAAGAGGGGGCGAACGTGATTTTTTTTTATTGAAATTTGGGGACTTGGCCCTTGCCAACCCCGTTTTTCTCACTTCGGCTTTCTAAATTGTACACGGTCGCGTGCTCCGATGTTTTTGTTTTCAAACAAAAGTTATCTGAAGTAGATTGCTCTAATAGTCTCCGAGATATGTTTTTCTGAAATAAGTGTAAAAATTTAAAAATCGCACGCAAAGGCCACGGCGATAGAGGGGTTACTTTCGAAAACTGACTCGGCTGTTTAAAGGTTAAATATAACAAATCAACCACAACTTACTCTTCCAAAAATGGAGTTGCATTAGTTCATACCTCTTAGAAAGTTGAGGTGGTAGTTTCAATTGCACAGCGTTTCATTAGTGGATCAAGTCAAGGCAGCTAATTCCGTGAACAATGATGTTTTTTTCCGAAAGTCTCAAATATTTGTCTCAAGCAATCACCCTCTTAAAATGGAAGCATCTTATGTGGTGATAAAATGCCACGTTTGGTGCGAGTTCTTTCTGTATATTTTTCCACAAAGGCATAACGCTGTCGCATTATAATGAAGACGTCCTGTGTTCGACTACCCCCTCCTCTGGTGGAAGCACAATGCACACTGGTTCCACGTTAAACTGTAGGTTTAGTCCCGATTAGCCTTTCTGAGCATAAAAGTGGATTTAAAAACAAATAATAAAAAGATCTTCTGGATACTTCGTGACATAACTTTTTTTCTTTACTTCAGCTCCATCTACAGATTCTGTTGACATTTTCAGCTGATTAACGAGGATTTCTAAATAGGATAAGCCACTCATTAACAATTGAATAATTCTGTAGCTTTTTCCATACATAACTGGTTTATTAAAATTTATTCACTGCAGTATTGTAGTGATTATTGTGATTCCTTCTTATTAGTAGAATGAATATAAAGTTGATATTTCGCATATCATATTGATATTTGAAGATAACAAGTATATAAAAATTGTAATGAAATAAAAAAGGGGACACTTCTGGAATTTTAATGCAGAGCTAATTAAAACTACATTATACTCGCTAGCATAATTAAACCCGAAGGTTTATGGCTTCAGCAACAGAAGCCTTCCATCTGTCCCTATTCAGGGCAAGATGAATGCAATCTTTTCGATCCTTGCCGATTTCTTTAAGGTCCATCTCAACGTTATCCCTCCATCCTCGTCTTGGCCTTCCTACTGATCTCTTACCATCAGGTTTCCCAACAAGAATCCTGTAAACTATTCTTTTCCTCTGCCATTCGTGTCACATGGCCTGCCCATCTAAGTCTTCTTGATTAAATTATTCTAATAATAATAATAATTAAAAAGTCAAAATAATGTATTGTGTTGCCGGAGGAAGTAACGCTAAGATGATGATTTTATTTGTTTATTTAGAGATTATTTTAACCATACCCAGGCCGGGATATATATACGTATGTGGAGGCCCGGAGCTGCAGTCCTCAAGTTCGACCTAAATTCTGATCTAATCTTGATCATACCCTGCATAATTTTGAGCCTCTTAAGCCTACTAACTGCTTTTAATCATGGAAGTATCCATTTGATCACATTTTTTGTTTCAATAGCTCTAGTATTTACTTTCACTATCTAATGACAAAATTTGCTTTTTATGGGTTGATAATATGTGAATATTTCTAACATAGATAATATTCACAAGTAAAATATGCATGTTATGAACACCAGAAAATAGTGTATATTTATCAAATTATTCATATATCTCCAAGTATATGTACTTATTGAATTTGATTGGGTGGGCAATCGGGTGGGCACAGGAATTTTTGGGTGGGCGCTTGCCCACCCGCGCCCACCCCTGGCGCCGTCCCTGAATCTGGGAACCCCTGCATAGTGCATACATCAAAGAAGTCGGCTGGATTTCTTTACGCCCAAATCAACCCGTCCATTAATGATCAAGGCCACTGATAACTTTAAACGTGTAACATTATATAATTCTTTTTTATTTATTTATTATTTTCAAGTTGATTATCGGCCTCTCGCTTTCCTTAATTACCCTGCCACGGCTAATTAGTTTTTGCAGCCGTCATTAATTCCCTTCTGCTTGGAAACAAACGTCTTTAGCAACACAATGCCTACTTCATTCTGTTGACGTAGGTCACCATCTCACCATGTGGTCTTACGTCATTACGAAGCACGATTACGTGTTAAGAGGAATTTTCATTCACCTTACTAACAACGATGTGTTGCGTCAGTTCTGTTTTTCGGATCAGATTACGGCGTCACCCAGTGGCGTCTCGTCCCTTGGGACTTCCGGGGCTTAGCCCCTAAAGAAAAACGGACGAATTGACGTAATTTTCAATCACCATAATACATAACTATCACACAATCTTTTAAAAGGCGATTTTTACCCACGTAAGTTCATCGTCTGCTGCAATGGATACGACAGCGCTCCTAGCGGCATTGATGTCAGTTATCGGTCTCGGGGCTCGTCGCAGAGGAAGGCGTGGTCTACGCTACACGCTACAGTGAAGGTCACGTGCTAGCAGAGAGAGAGCGAAGGGGGGAGTGCAATGGGTTTGGGTGTTGATTCGGGGCTAGTTCCGTCGCGTCGCGTTCGTTCGTGTGACGCCGTCACCCCCAAACCAGTTTTATTTAGAGAAAAATATGACACTTAGATTTCTATCTTCGTACAATAGTGCAAGAACGGGAAGGGGGAGGGGTACAGTCATAGACACTTCAGCAATGTTACAACCCAGAGCTGTCCGTGATTGTACGTACACAGAAAAGCTGACTGTCAGTCGGGGAATAGGCCAAGGCCCTTCCAGGACTGCAGAGCCACGGATTATTATTATTATTATTATTATTATTATTATTATTATTAAAGAAATAATTTATAGAATAGTGTACAGAAGGATTTTGTAGATATCAGAATCACTTATGGTGAAAGTACATTAATCTCGTAATCATTTAATAATGTTTATTAGGCTCTAAGAAAGAAAAAGAAACGAAATATGTACAGTGGGATCCTTGAGTATAACGTGCAAATTGTCCATGACTATTTTCATAACTTTTTCTCTTACATGCGATGCGTTCTTAAGCGATGGATTTTTATGCATGATGGTGCAGAAGTTGTCAACAGCTTGTTTTGAGTTTTCTTTTAATTCGTAAAGCTCTTACTGGGTCAAATAAAGTGCACGAACATGGTGATGGACAATTTGCACGGTAATACTCATGGATCCCACTGTACTGTTGTGAAGCTCATACAAAAGGAAATGTGATATGTAAACTGTAAACACACTTAAATTTATCTTGATTTAAAATTCAATAATTATTATAGGCAAAAAATAGCAAACATTTGGTGTAGAATAATATACAAAACACTAATCGATGTTAAACCGTAAATTATGTCATTATCATTAAATTGTAAATAAACATGACAGCTGATATTTGCAAAATATCAATAAAAATATTGCCAAACTTCAGTTACAATGGCTGTTAAAATATTTTAAGTTGCAACTTTTCACTGGAATAAAAGTTACTGAAATTATTATAGTTTCATTAACACACTGGAACAAACATTTCCGTAGTAGGTTCATGTATAGAGATTCAGAAACAGATGAAATGTATATTTACATATATTTTTTTTATTTGCTTTAATCAAACAGTTCAAATATTTTAGTTTTTTTATCAGGAAAAGCCTTTCTATTTCTTAAAACAAAAAACACAATAATATGGTGCCCAAAACAATACAAGCAATTTTAGGCGTTTTTTTTTAAGAAATAAAATAATATCCATTTTTTTTTAAAAAACATCATCAAATCCCCCCCTGCATGTGTGTAATATTCATTTTTTGTTGATTTTAATTTTCGAGGGGGTCGACAACCATGATCCCAGGGTTCGACTGCATTCAAAGGAGAATACAGACATATGAGAACGAGTTCATTTCTCTCTCGATTGCAACCCGGTCAGCTGCTTCACACATGACGAACGTAGATCCGAACGCCACCTATGCTCGCACAGGGTTAGCCAAAGAGATATCAGCAGCGTTGCCAACCGCCAGGTAAGCAAAAGTGCTGTTTAATCTGTGAAATTATGTTAAATTATGATAAACTGTGCTAGGATCTATAATTATAATAATGAATTATTACTCTCATTGATAATTAGTAATACTAATTTATTATTATAATTATTTTCGGCCGAGATGACTTCAACATTGAACTAGAGAAAATTTGAGATGATTTGTTGACTATAAAGCAAAACATTTGATTTATTTGGGCTCCACAACTTTCTACCGATTTCTTGCCATGACATGTTCTTCGCGAGGTAAACTCGGGAGAATAAAGAAAAGATGAAGAGAAGATGGTGTGTGATTGGACCGGAAAGAAGATCTATAATTTTATTTATAATTTCTCGAATTATCGTCTTTTGATGTGAACTTGTTCCTTCCAAAGAAGCAAGTTTGCAAATTATGTTATGTTTTCCCATTATGCAAACACCTCACATTGTGCTAGGATTAGCATTATTATGCTAGGGTTGGCAACGCTGGGAGATATGTTCAAGATGCTCCGCCCCGTCTCGTCGCTAACATCCAATCGGAGCGTGTGCTGGAAAGTATTGTCAGTGAGTGGGAATTTCTCTAACACCGAGAGGGAAATTAAGGTTGGAAATGTCCCTTTAGAGGGAAATTATGGTAATAAATTTCCCTATAGAGGGAAATTAATGTTTGCAATAAGCTGTATATATACCGTAATTGCCGGCACATTCTTTCCTTTAAAGATTGGACTGAAAAACAGGGTGCGTCTTATATACGTAAAATACTCAGTTCGTCAAAGCTTCATGGGATGCTGTGGAAACTAAGCCAGTGGTTAAATCATTTACGATGTGTGGCATTAGTAATGCACTGGATGACACAGAGGACGATTTGTTGTGTGAGGACTCGGATTCTTATTCAGATGAGTTTTCACGTGATTCTTCATTTAGCTCTGAAGATGAATGTCTGGGTTTTGATGAAGAAGATTAAAATATATTATTTCCTAGTTACATTACGTAAGTTATTTCTTGAAAGTAAACCTACGTATTAATTTGTATTAGCTTTTTCCTCAAAAATGTGTTCAGAAGAGGGGCATCTTATATACCGGCTTATGCGGTATATACTAGAGTACTTCCCTGTACATTCTTATGTTTGTTTATGTGTACGATCAACAATTTATACCTTCTTTCTTTACATAGAAATATTGTTGGAAAATAAAAATAATAATGAAATGAGTTCCAAAAAGTAATACCCCACCAACTAGGCAATGGCAGACCGACCCTTCACATATTTGTGGGAAATCCCCATCCCCCCAAATGTATTTGCAACGCAGCTTCTTCAGGCATATATATTACCTGATTATTTAGCTACAAAAGTCATATATTTTTATGTCAGAATTTTCGAAAAGTTGGGTGACGTGTACTTTCCTTTAGTAGAAGTCCTTATTTTGTCATCTTTTTCTGCCTTTGAATTTTTTTTTTTTTTTAGAAATACTGGGCAAAGAGGGGCTTATGAGCCCTACCAACCTCCTCTTGGGCACGCCACTGGAGACACGTATTTACAACACGAGACGAGACGTTTTCTGCTCCAATGGGAAACTGCATACTTAATCCTGACTAACCTCCCTATACTTATACAATGATAAAAATATCTCAATTAAAAACTCAATGGCATGTATTCAAGTATGGCAGGCAGCAAAGAAATGAATATTCTTTTATAAAAATATCCGCTCTACATAAGAGGTGTTGTGGTCAGGAACTAGATCGCATTTACCTTTCATAGTGTCCATGTGTTTGAGTGAGCCCCAGAGTCACTTCTCCAGTGCAACGATATTATCTATCCCAAACTTTTTCGTTTCACAGCGATCTTGTGTTTTAAGATTACAGAGCTCAGTTACCATTCTACATGTAAATAGTACTAAATAAGCGCATATTTGGAATAAGTGTCATTTCAGTGAACATATGCCAGGGCGCCGCGCCCCACACTTTGGGAACCACTGATCTACACTATGGTCCATGTAAAGAATGAGAGGATAGCACGGTGTAGAAGGGGCATATGCATCATCTATCAGGATTTACGAAAGAGAAATTATAAATATATATCTCTCACCCTTTCCCATCTTTGATCAGAGCAAGTGTTTACAAGTATCATCCTCAAGAGTTATTAATGGTGTATGTCGTGAAGTATTTTCAATTTATTTTTCTTTCTTTTTTTACGATTAGCGTTTCTTCGTACTACTTTATTTGTATCGTTTTAGCTTTTAGTTGCTAAGAAAGATCGGCGGAAAATATTGTTCCTTGTACTGGTTTCCATCTACAAACTGGTTATTTTGTTGGCCTTGACATGTAAACAGTGATTCCTGTTCCCAATAGGCCGACTCCCTCTTGAAAATATTTTCTGCGATACTGGTTTTCTACCATAAACAGTTCCACGTATCCAGGACACTCTTCGAGCACTATGAAGCACACATAAATTGTACACAATATTAATATATAGGCATGCAGTAGCGGCGATAGGGTGCCAAAACTGGGGGTGGAGTAGACAAGTCCTTGCAATGAGCGGCCAATAGCACGGGGACAAACATGGCAAAAAGTCAGCTGCCACTGAGGGTAAGACAAAGTTCACCGTTCACCATGCCATGAGCCGTAGGGCTCCTCCACGCATTCTTCGATATCGACAATTTTGGAGGTGATGTGATCAGTACCACGCTCCGGCCGCTATTACCCCACAGGATTGCCCCCAGGTACCCATTTATTTGAGGCTGAGTGAGACGCAGAACAGCTTCATGTGGGGATAAGGCCGAAAAAATCCCGAACTTAGATCATTCACCCCACCTCCATAAATAGCACATATATAGGGAATATTTCCAAGTTTAAGTTCATATATAAACCAATGTTTTGCTATTTTGAGAGTTCTGCTTCCTACGAGCATATTGTCACGAGTGGAAAGCCCGTGATACGTCAATTCTAATTAATTCCTGCCGACTATATTTGCTTAATATGTTTACCCGCTTTGAAATAAAAACGAGGGAATCTACCATGTGACTGCAATTCTTTGAATTTAAATTATAAGAAAAACTGTTTATACGCAACTGAGCTTGGATTGGCGATGTATGAAATTTCTCCCCCTCGCTTGCGTCGAGAGGGATTTTTTTTTTCCCTCCTGGTTTTTCCGTTGATACTATAAAGATCGCCTGCGCTGTTCGCTGTCACGTAGTCGACCACGACAAACGACGAGTACATAAAGAACCTGCTAGCTGGTCTAGTTCACGAGTGTTTTCTAAACGATCGACTTCTGTACGGAAGTGACAATGTGTGCGAAAAACCCTTCTGAGCAAACAGTGGAGGCAAGGTCGCCGCTTTTGAAGAAACGACAGTTCGCGAATCGACGAAAATTAGCGAGGGAAACCGGTGCTTGTACGAAAACCGATTGTAGTGAAGTTGCAGCCTTGCCTGTCCCTACCGCCGCGGCTGCAGCGTGTGCTCTCGGCGACTGTGCCACGACCTACAAAGAGGATGTGTTGGCGCAGTTCGTGAACAAACACAAGGCCCTTCTGAAGCTTCGCGATGATATTTGGAACAGAGTTGAACAAACTCCTATTTGTAGGTAAGTTATCGCTGTGAAAGATTTGGGGTGTTGCGTCAGATACGTGCATTTGAATGCTTATCGCTACGTGGATCGACCTTATAGCAGGGCCGTAGCCAGGCACTGCCTTCAGCCCCCCTTCACATTAGGTAGAACTTTTTTGTATAATTTGTTTGCAGTGAAGAGTGAAAATGTAGGTAGCTCGCAACAGTGGCGTAGCGCAGTTCTCTGGGACTCCCCTGCAAGTAAAATATTGCGGCCCCCTTAGTGAAAAGAAAATTATCGAGATGATATCAGAGTAGGACGGACGCATAATAGTTCGCTAGACACCCCCCCCCCCCAAGTTGTAAAATAAATTACATTTTATCGCAAATACCCTGCCTTCACATTTTTTGTCATCGACTTAGGCTATAGATATGTCAGGGTAGTAGTTTCTCGAAACTAAGTCATGGTGCTCTGAATCTCTGATAAATAACTGGAATAAGAAATATTTTCTCTTATTTCAACGCAACAGCACAGTCAGGATTCTTTTTTTGAGGGGAGGCTTCACACAGTAAAAGATTTTTTAGTAATCCTTTGTATTTTTGTTCGAAACATTTTTTTAAAATTAGGTTATGTATAATACACACATATTTTTTAAAAAAAATGCTATTTGGGGAATTGTTTAAATTATAAACACTCCTTTTTTGGACTTTGATTTGGATGCCCCTTCAACTATCCTCTGGCTGCGCCAGGTCAAAATTCAACGTGAGAGCCGCTCACATTAGGCTTCTAATACTAAGAGTGAGTTATATACTCAACCAAACTTATCATTTCAGTTATGGGGGGTTGAACCGGATTCTTAGATTCTCGATAGCGACCTACCATCACAATGTCAATTGCAATCTGCTACAAAGAAATAGTAGCGGACTGCAGCGGAGGTAGGACATTATTCATTGAAAATTTGTCACTCAATGAAATGCCGATTGGAAGAAATTGACCAATCACCCACCCACCCACAAAAAAAAAGAAAAAATGACATATGGGCACTGGTTAAATTTGGGGTTAGTGGACCTCAGTATTATCATTCATAATTTTATACATTCCATTTCTTTTCGATAGACGACTGATAATTCTGAATTACTTTTTCATGAAACAAGAACCATTTATTTAACTTTATTTAATACTGTTATTTTTTAAAAAATGGACTTGGTTTACAAAGCCCCCCCCTGATAAAATTGGGTTCTTATAAGTTATATAAAAAAAAAAAGATCTCATAAATTTTCCCTTCCATGCAACCAACAAGCATACTTACTATTTTCAATCTGATATTTACTAATTTGAAATATAACAATAACGAATAATAATAACACGATAGACTATTGAGCGGTCTTCGGCCCATATGAGTTGGTGCGCTATACAATTCCTGCCCCTCCTGAAAGAAAATCCTGCGTACGCGAGTGGGTGTAATAATACTAATGCATAGTGTTAGTGCAATGTCATACAACAATACCACAAGCAGGTAACAATTACTGCATCATTAGTTATCTGATTCTTCACGATAGTTTGCAGTACTACTCTATGGAAATAGTTTTCATCAGTGGATGCGATGGGGCAGTTGCCCCCCATTTTTTGGAACTTCTGCTCCTGCAGTATGCTAAACCTTATCTACCAAAGGAAAATAAATGGTCCTTGCCACTTCCCTACCCCTCTGTTTTGGTCCCAAATCGCCGCCATTGGTTTCCATCAATAGTTAATCAATTTTGGCAGCTCGACCTGGAGGTCAGGTCATTCAAAAATTGTTGTAGTCCAGGAAAAGTCATTTTTAAGAGTTTCAGCATACATAGCAATTTGAAAAGGCAGTGTTTCCTTTATTCTTGTTTGACTTTTGGCTGTGTCAAATCTCAGTATACTATAGAACAAGGCTCGAAATCCCGGGGAGTGTGGTTTCTTCCCCTGCTAATTTCTGGGGAAGAATATCTTTTCTATAACAACAAAGATAAGCAATCAGTTTTCACTTCAAATTTATATTACTAAGGATAATATCAAACAACATGGAATGAAGGATAATAATGTAAATATCTCTGTATTTGTGTCTCGGTGCATTTTGCCTCTCTCTCTCTCTCTCTCTCTCTCTGTATTGTGCTGGTAACATTATGAAATCAAAACGTAGTACTATAGTCATAAAAAATACATAAAATTGGACTGATAAGGAACAGACCCATAGTTGTAGGCACGCCCTGGGTGAAAAGAGAGCAAATGAGAGAAAGTTGGGAAAAAGGTAAACGTTGCGTCGCCGGCTGAGAGCCTTATAGAATTAATATTATTGTTAGCAAAAAAATAAAATAGATATAAAAAGAAATTTTTCTCCGCTTCACTTGCAATACATCTGTTTATGTAAAAGTCACACAAGTAGCTATTACATAAAATTGGTTTATGATTGTGTGATATGCAGGGGGGGTCTCGTTCAAATCCCAACCTGGGCATGGGTGTTCTTTGTGAGTGTCCCTTCATCAGTTTCATCATACCATCACTTCTCAATTAGCCAAAAGTGTCAGAAAAGCAAAGTAAAATAAACCAAATCAATTACTCAATCAAATGATATGTAGGGTTCCGAAACCAAACGAATCAATCAATCATATGATGTGCAAGGTTCAGATTGATAACTAAAAGTATGGAAGGGGTTGAGAATGACAACTGTCATTTCTGGAAATTTGGCATTTTGTTCAAGTGGATATGAAGGAATAAACTATATTTACATTTATATAATTTTTCAGCATTAATTGATATTTGGATACTCTTGTAACACATTGTATTACCCATAAAACAGGAAAATAAATTATGCCAAATACAGATTTCAAACATTTTGTCACGAGACAATCTTTTATTGACACATTACAGTTAAGAAAAAATATATATATAAGAATGGACTTGCTTCAAATAAAATTAATACCATTTTTTGCTACGTATATCACATGTTCATGAGAATATTTAAAAAAGTGTAAGTTAGTAGAGGACTCCCGCTTAGCCAAGTGGTTAGCAATCTCACCCTTGGTGCAAGTGGTAACATGTTCAATTCTTGGTGGGAACCCCCAGCAACAGCTGCAACAGGACCGATGTGCTTATGATGTGTCTTGCATCACCCATTGATAAAAAAGTCATTGGCCCTTAAAGGGCTGTTGTGCAAAGGAGTTTACTTTAGTAAGTTAGGAGAACAGCATTTGTTCCAAGCATTGAAAGGACGGGGAGGGGAGGGGCTAATTCTCCTGAAGGGTCGCCAGAACGTGTTCTTTGATATGCAGCTATGAAAATCACATGGATGAACAGAAATAAAAAATAAAAATACATCTTAATAAAATCATCTCAAGGAGCCTGTTCTGTAATTTAGTTTAAGAAGTTTCAAGGTACTACTGCCCCCATCCCCCCCTTTTAATGAAGTCCCTGTAGCATACCAGTATAGTATAAGTAAGGTGTTATGAAGGTAGAAGTCTAAGGTTCCAATTCTAGATAAAGCATTGTTTATTGAATTTATCACTTCATCCATTTGCTAGTTCTGGAGGCAAATGGCACAGTGGTTCGGATCCCACTTTAAACTGTAGGTCCAGTCCCGATTAGCCTTACTGTGCATAAAGTGGACTTAAAACAACAATTCAATCAATCACTCAACCATTTGCTAGTTCACCTATCATCATTACATTAAATCTATAGTGGTGGGAAATTGACAAAGTAAAACAAAATTAAAATATTATTTCAGTGTCAATAAAACTTTGTAATGAACATGCAGTTACAAAACATATTTGTTTTATCTATTCATTTGGCAGTTATTTTACATTGCATGTCTAACTATTGAATTGATCGAGACACTGAATTTAATTGATTGAATGGGTCATACGACAAACACAATGAAGCATCCATACCTCACCCAAACTCCAAACCTGGGACCTCTGGCTTCATAGAGCATTACACTGACCACTCCACTACACAAGGCAGCTATACGTATTCCTTGTATCATTTCAGTTCTGTTTGTCAATGGAGAGTGTTTATTTCCAGTGTGATTTGTTTATCTTAATATTGTATCTATCTTCCAATATTTCCAAAGTCTACAATTTTAGCTACTAACAGCTTACCTTCATAAATTTCTACTGAAGGGAATATTAATGATAAATGATATTTGACAATTATCACTGATAGAAATACAGTCTACAGTGAAAAATGAAATTCTGAATTTATTAAATTTTGGTCATAAGATTATAAGGTATATCTCATTGATAATATAATTCATTAGAGATCTAAATCTTCAACTTGCAATGTGAAATCAAAAGGAAATCAGGTTTCCTAAAACAGAAATGCCTTGCAATAATGGGAACAAAATTTTCAGAAAATGGAAATAGACTCCATATTAGTAGGCTAGTAGAGTAAGATTATATTAACAACAATTTATGTTTTAATAATTTACTTTGAGTTATATAAATGTTAAGCTTGTTAAACTAATCAGCAACACTGAACTTTCACTTACTCATTTCATACCTTTGATTTAAATGAAAACTAACAAGCAAGATTATCATAATAATCTTACATTGGAATTTCATGTTCTAAATTGCAAAGTTAACAAATGTGATGTCTAATAATCGAGTGTTCTATCAGTTTTCAATTTATGACATTTAATTGCTCATTAGCTTGTTTTATTTTTTATCTTTATGAAGATATTTATGAATTATTATAATTATAAAACTTAACACAGCCATGCTTAGATTTGTATCTAATCCAGTATCCTATACACTAATCACTTGCCTTCTGCTTTACTTACCAGTATTTTTAAAATATTGATTGACATGCATGGTATAGACCATAAGAGGAAGAGTGGAATTTATTTCCACAGTACAGTTGCAAGTATGAGAAAAGTTGCAAAATACAGATTGTTTGTCATGCAGCTCAAATGTATTTTATATATAGCTGAATAATGATAGAAATGAAATCATGTGTATATATTGCTTGAAAACCTGCCACTTTTAAACCAGGCTATAAAACAATTAATATTTATATTTGCAGTATACTTAGAAGAACAACCCAACCAGCACATGCAGTAATCTTACTTGCAGTAACAACAGTCTGTTTCTTCTTGTTTCCATTGACTAACGCAAATGGGAGAAATGTTGCTGAAAGCCCAAACCTAGGATCTCTAATTCATCTTATTTATCTCTCTGCTTTCATGGTGCATTTTGGATCACAATTTTGGATGACATTTGTATCAGGTATGCATTTGTTTTCATTTCATTTATTTTTATCATTATTCCATATACTTACACTTGACAATAAGTTAAAATAATTTATGAACAATATGTGAATGGAATACAGTTAACATATATTTTGAAATGACAGTTTGTAATGAGATCTTTCATAAAATTACATAATTTCATCATATCATATTGAAATACAATTTAAGCTGTAGCTCAATCAAAAAATAAATCCACCAGAAAGGTAGCAAGATGATATTTCTTTTGGAAATATTTATTTTGCAGCTTTAAAATTCATATAAGATCTTACTTTTTTATATAGCAAATCTAGAAATATCTTCCTTTCTTAAAAGAAAATAAAATGTTATCTGCACATATCATGCTAATAAACAATGTTACTCACTTGTATGTGTATTTTTATTTGCAGGCTTGTCATTGTACTTCTCAGTGCCAAGACATACATTTTGTGCAGTGCAGAGAGTCCTCTTCCCAATGTATTTTTCAATCAACAGTTTCCTGAGTCTCGTGAACTTTGTAATTTTCATTAAGATTCACCCAACATGCACATGGGATTCTTTTACAACTGTCCAGGTAAGAAGAACTTTATTTCTCTTACAATGTTTGTAATGTCTTGCAGAGATTAATATTGTAGGTGAATCTGACAATTTATTACAGTAAATTTTGATAATTTTTAATCTCGGTGATATGCATTTTATTATTGGGTGATATAGTTTACAGTAAACCAATATCATACATATGGAGAGGGTGCATAGTCCTTTCACCCTAGTTCTAGCCACCTGCAATTACAATTATAATGTTTCAAAGTATTTATTTATAACAATGAACGTCCTCAATGGCTACTGAAATATGGAAAATAAAATTATGTTCTTTAAATCCACATCTCCATTTTTCTCTGCACACCTTTTTCCTACTGACATGCTAAAATATAAAATATATGTCTTTGTGAAACTAAACATTTGGTAATTATCAAAATATCAAGCGAGAAACTTCATGATATTAACACAAATGGATGTTTTCATAAATAATGTGCACTATTTGAAGACATGTGAAAGGAAGGTAGAAGGTTTTTTTGATTGGATTTTGGCCTCAATGATTTTTATATTTTTTGTTAAGTGTTGTTGACAGATATGTTGTAAAAATTACCAGAAAAAAAGAAAAGAGTTATGGAATTTACGGGAACTCAATTCTTATTTGCTCATGTAAACTGCGTTAGAATTATAAAGTCTAAACATATGCTTTCTTTTTATTTCAGGTTGTTACCTTGGTAGTATGCTTTTTTGATGAACTTATCATTTGTCTGTACTGCGCACCAAACCTCGTCAAGCTCCTAGATCAGAAAATGCCAGTTGAAAAAGCTGTTGGTCTTGGAGAAGAGATTGGTCGTGCTGACTTTGGACCTCTGAAGAATTGCCCTGATTACATGAAAATGTATCAAAAGTTCAGGCGTGTGCACATGCAAATTGCAATTGGCAATATGGCTGCAATGGCTTGCACTGGAATTCATTTGTATTACCTTGCTGATAAACTATGTAAACTTGGTGTTTAGTCATATATTTCTTTTAGTTTTTAGTTTTTGTTCTCTTTGCACTTCAGCTGGAACCTGAAGTAGTTTCTTTTTTCCCCACCAAGAACTGAATGCACATTTCCTTGTTATGAAGGAGGTTCATGCTATCGGAGAGCCTTAAGTTGCAAGCCGTGCACTTTGAACTTTTATCACTGCTTCTGTGCATTATGTAGTGAAAGGATTGTAGTTATTGAATTAAAGTCTGAATTTTTACCTCGTAGTACCTGAAAGTTTAGAAAAGAAAGAAAATGCACTGTCAGGGAAAAGATTTAAGTACTCGTCTTGGAGGCCAATGTTTTAGTAACATTGTCAATCCATGTTATGGGAAGGAAAGGTACAGATATTTAGAAATGAAGATCAGACTGTGATATTTTTATTGCATAGATTCTTTTAATTATTGTAGGCTTCTATTTGCCCACATTTCTAGTGATCAGCAAATGTAAAAATATAATGTAATAACAATCTATTGGCCATTAAATTTTTACTTCATAATGTAAAACTTGTTACAGTTAATATTTTCTCAAGAATTAGCGTACATGTTTATAAATAGACTTAAAATGTTGAGATTCTATGTGCAGTCATTATCTTTCCACTCATAAATGGAATAATGTTTCATAACCCATTAATAATTTTTGCAGTGCAGCTATTTATCATCAATTCATGATAAATCTCTAGCAACAGCACAAATATAATGTGTTTATCAATCCGTGGAATTTAATATATCAACTTTTCAGATGATGATATTAAAATTCCCAAGAATTGATCTAATATACATATGAACAAACATACATACATACATGTATATGTATGTATATATTAACAAAAAATTTAACATTGGCCTTAGTTCAAACATGAGATGATATAAAATTAATATTGAATTATTTTGAAATTTATGATAACTTGGAAATGTAAGCTCTTACTAGTGAAATATGGAATGGATGGACACAGAACAATAAATGTGTTACTGGTTTCATAATTCTATAATAAGTACCCAGTATTTATAAGGGAGTGAGGGTGTTCACTCTCTGGACACTACATACTGCCCTCTGGTTGCAAATTCTCACCCTTGGAGGGGATGTTTTATATGCAGTATCCTGATGCTTAAATGTTGTTACTGGAATTCGAACAGGATCTTCAAATAGCTATCTGGAAGTGCTTGATAAATATCAGAATATGTAAGACAAAGCTCACTGCTCTGGTAGTTTCACCCAAATGCTTCTGTTATACAGAATAATAACATAGCAAATGTACTATTCTCCCTGGATATGAAACAAACAAAATTATTGAAAATGTATTACATAGATGAAATGAATTGATGTATTCATTCATGAAAATATTTTATTCTATGGGTAACATGGCCTTGTGATAGGTTGTTTTGTACCAAATTAGTTTTTACTTAATTTTTGTGAAAAATATAACTGCAAAACAATACCAATCCGATAGAGGAAACCATAATTTAATATTACTAATATTTTGTTTCCTGTATGTTTTATACTTATGATGTGACAAATGTTTTTGCATTGAGCATATGTTTGGAAGAGTAGAGTGAGAATAGTATTTATTGTTATTGTTCTTTGTGCAAATTGTATGTATTTTAAGATATTTTTCTGTGATATATATTTTTTACATTATGTTGAGAATGTTTGTAAATCTCAATCATATATACAGGGAGGTTATTTCAGTCGTTCACCGCCACCGTGGCGGCCGGTCGGCGGACTCTTCATGCAACAGGTCCCGGCAAATTGCGTTCAGGAAGTCCGTAACAGAAACCGCTTGTTTTGTAATGTTTCCACTTTTCACAATTACAGTTACAATTACAATTGAAATAAGCACGTACCTTGTCGCAAGGATGCTGGAAAAGGTGTCCTCCCACATACAAATATTTCTGGCACCTTATTTCTGACATCTAATCTTAGATTAGACATCGCTACTTAACCTCAGTTGACAGAAAGGAAGACAGCATCCCGGCGCATAAAGCAAACCGAAAGCGTAAAATGATATTTAAAAGTAATAATAATGATGATCACTAACCTCCTGTGTTATAAGAGATGTTGAAAATGACCTACTTCAACAGCAATACAACACGTTTCTTAGGTTCAAGAGATCCTGTGTCTCGTAATTGCCTGACCACTTTTCTGCAAGAGTTCGTTTTCACGTAATTATCGTACATAAAAACTCTTTGTTCAAGACTATATTTGTTTAGCAGAATAACTAATGAATGAATAACAATTAACACACAATAAAGCACTAGCACGCCAACTCAATAACACAGTATAAACAACACACGTACTGATAAATGCAGACAGAAGTGAACATGAGCTTAGACTCTCTAGCTCTACGTCTGGTAGCCGACAGTGTTGCTAACCATTTTCCGGCAATGTCCCTAAAGACGTAGTCAAAATCTCCCTACAACTGACCAAATGCCCTTAAGATAAGTAAAGCGACTAAAAAAAACAACACCTCATTAGCATGCAAAACAGAAGATAAAATATACACATTTACTTACCAAATCTTTCTGCTCGGTGCTTCCACAATTAATGAAGGAGCGAATTTACAATACATGACCCCTCCCCGATTTTTGTAATATTTTGCAAACTCACTAATTGAGGCCTCCTAATCACGAATTTCAAGTTAAGATTTGGGGGGTCACGTGTAGAAATTGCAAAATAAGTGACATTGAGTGGTCCGCGATCGGCACGATTGCTTATTATTTACCGGAAGATTTTGTGTTTCCAATACTTAAAAAACGAAATATACATTCCTGATATTACTACGACCCCAAATTTCAACTATGTTTGCCTATCCTAACCTAACCTAACCGTACCTGAATGGTTCGTGGGGCTATCCGTCAATGGTTTGTTGGGCTACCCGTGCATGTTTTTTTCGAGCCCAAATTTTAACTATGTTTGCCTAACCTAACTTAACCTAAACTTACCGAGAATGGTCAGTGGGGCTATTCCTGAATGGTTTTGCGGTAATTGTGATTACGAACCGATAAAAAATATTATTTTCGTAGCACTTTAACGGCAAACGTTCATCATCGAAGACGCCATTTTCGTATCCTGCAATTTTATGATTGATGTACTGTTGCCAAATTTACATGTAATCAAATCAGTTCTTCTACATCGTGATTGTCGCTGTCACATGTAAGCACGTTCTTTGGGCAATATACTGAAATCCATAAGTTTATTAATTAGCCCACAGCCATCCTCCTGCACACTCCACCTAACAATCTGTACAACATTAACAACTTTTTTACTGTTCTCTTCCGCCATTCTTACACGATCCATGCTCTCCAAGTATGAAATCAACAGTGTGGCAACGCTGTAGACAGCGTAACTAATTTTAATTTGTTCATATCAACAAATATGGCTACCATACTTGTATACGGAGAATCATTGCGAGAATTGAAAAGCTTATTTTACAACTTCTACACGTTAATGAACATTTTTTCCCCCTCACCCCAACATGTTAACTTGAGATAAATAATCACGAATAATTATTTCGTGAGTATAAGACGTAGCATAGAAATTACAGAAGGGTCCGGTATTGTAAATTCTTGCCTTAATGAATAATAGGGGTGTGCTGGACAGAATTTTTTGGGTCGGGACGGGATCGGGACGGTAATTTTTTTAAATCCCGACATTCGGGACTGAAAAATTTGCAATTTCCCGACCAAGTCGGAAAATTTTCTGGACGGGAAATGTTCGAAATTTCCCGAAGCACTGGAAATCTCGAATTTTACAAGTCATTTTCACTTTAAGTGATTGTTTTTGCATTTCTAGAATAAAAACTTACAACTTTCGATAAGTTCCAGAAACTTACAAGGCAGAAAACGTCGAGAATTAACGACTTTTTAAAGTAAAGAATCCAGCACACCCCTAATGAATAACGTTGAGTCGTTTACTGTTGATTATGTTATTTGAAGTCATACATGCTGCTGCTGTGAAGAGATAGATGTTGGTTGGTGATGCTGTATTTCCTGCATTCTTTAACAATTTTGGTCCCATTTTATTTCCCTTTTTTGTTTTTGTATCACTTAACATTGAAAATATTCTTTCCGTTTCCGCGTTAGAATGCGGCAATGTTAGCACTATTTTCGCGAGAGTGGAAATGTTTTCAAAAAGGAACTTGCCTTGAAAGTTTTTGGTAACCGATAACATGTTCCAAAATTCTGATGGAGATCTGTTAGTTAGTTCTTTTTTCTCCTCCTCGCTAAAGTATCCAGATAAACTAATTCATAAAATGTAATTTACCAAGATTGAAAAAAGTACCTACGTTTTCCCTCATTTGGCAAAATCTGTCCCTACGTTCCTACGCGGGCGAAATTTAGTGAAAAGTCCCTATGCGTAGGGACATGTCCCTACGGTTGGCATCACTGCCGACACGTGCAGTATGAAGCGCCATCTCGCGGCTGACAACTCACCCAACCCCCGATAAGCTGCCGGCGCTGTCGCGACAACTGAGGATAAAGTAGCGATGACTAATCTAAGATTAGACGTCAGAAATAAGGTGCCAGAAATATTTGTAATTGCGAGGACACCTTTTCCAGCATCCTTGCGACAAGGTACGTGCTTATTTCAATTGTAATTGTAACTGTAATTGTGAAAAGTGGAAACATTAGAAAACAAGCGGTTTCTGTTACGGACTTCCTGTAATGCAATTTGCCGGGACCTGTTGCATGAAGAGACCGCTGAACGGCCGCCACGGTGGCGGTGAAAGACTGAAATAACCTCCCTGTAGTTCCCTTTTATAAAGGGCAGTGGAGTGTGATTATTAATTAAAATTGTAAGTTTCAAAGTGGTTGTTTTCTTTTCTGACAGGGTGAAAAGTAAATAAGAAAGAGAATTTTAGATTTTTTGTAATGTATTTCAATAATGTTGTTAATATAATATTCTGATAATTTAAAAATATAAATTTTTTAAAAAAATTATGTTTGAGTGATATGAAATAAGTACCATATACTTTGTTCTTGAAGCTCAATTTTCAAAGTAAATATAAACCACTGATATTATGTAATATTGCTTTCTTCTTAACATCAAATGATCTTGCATGTTTTGGTAGTTTTATCTATGAAAAACAGCACAAATATAAAGTGTGTTATACATTTTCTGTTATAATGTGCCTGCACAAAAAGTTTGAATTCACGTTTGGAGCTTTATGTTTAATTCTTGGATTCAACGTAAAGTTCTAAATGGATCAACTTGATGTAACTTCTTGAAATGACACAATTTACATTTATATAGCCTTCCTGGGAAGCTCTTAGTTCTGACATACATGGTACATATTTTAAGGAGAAATTCAGTATTACAACAAACAATATGTGTGGGGCGAATGTATTTTGTAAAAAGGGTGTGTGTGGTTCAAGTAAAACTGTGTGTATTATGGTCACTCTCGCACTGCCATTTTCCACAAGTACTTATCAAATTTCCAGAAAGCTGCCCATCTATCATCTGTACTGACTAGAATAATTTCGGCAATTCAATTTTAATTCAGAATTTAAATCTTGTTTAAATAGATTATGTTAAAAATTATGACTCATTATTTTTGTAGTTACAAAATTTAAGTTAAATTTGATAAATACTTGTGCATCCATATTTTCATTTTTTATTGCATTTAGAATAATTTATTGCACAGCTCTGAACATTGAGGATGATGTTACTCTGGACAAATAGCGTTAATGCAATTTAGCTTACAGAAAACACATTTCAGAAAGAGCACATTCAGATAGAACATGAAAGAATATTGCAATTTATGTCTTTATATGATTTATTATTTTCAGTATTTAAGTTAAATATTTATAATTTTAATCACTTGTGTTCATTTGCCATTACAAAATGCTCACTTAATACTCATGTATGTAATTAGTGAAGGACTAATTTGTGTGTTCTTGCAATGCAGCTTGTGGAAGTAACATAGACTGTTGTTTGATAGTATGTTCATATTCATTATTTCATTAGTGTGAAAATATTTATTACTGTAAGTTGTGGTTTTCATACATGAAATTATTTTGTAACAAATATAAAATAATTATTTTAAAAAATACTGTCTTTAAATTCACCTAATTTTGACCTGACCATAAAAAGAATCAACTAATCATGCATTACCATTCTTGAGAGGGTAAATTGTTGAAAAAATGCCAGTGACAATCAATAAAAACTTAGTTTATGACTAAAGCCTTGAATTTCCAATCAGGAATGAATTCTTGCATAGTATTTGTCTGTTCTCTCAAGAACAATTTTTATATGTTGCAAGCTAATCTTTGGATGTAACATATATGGCACCACAGTCTAACCTTGTTGGAACAGACATGAATTTATTGTGTCTTGTTATAATATTCCAATCCTACTTTCATGTACAATGAAGGACGAAGATGCTAATGATTCCAGGTGGATAATACCGTGCGTTCATTTTGATCTTCAGCTGAGAGGTCGGGAGAAGACTGGCGGGCGGCGCTGACGGAAATGCCGACATTTGCGGCCTGTAACGCCCGCTTATTTTTATGGACATATGCAGACATTTATATAAATATTGCAAAACGAGCACTAACCTGTGTTATAACAAGCAAAAGTTATTTTTGTAATTCATCGAAGTTCTGCCCTTATATACACAAATAAATAGAGTTTTGTGTGTCGATGGGGATCGTTTAAAGATTTCGAATGTGCAACACTGTATCAAGATTACGCTGCAGACGAAACCGTTAAAAGTCAATGGTGTTCGTGAGCTTCCTTGATTTGGTTTATTTTACTTCGCTTTTCTGACACTTTCTGGCTAATTGTGAAGATGAAGATGAAAATGAGTGATGTGAAATTGATGAGAGGACCTTCATAAAGAACACACATGCCCGGTCCGGGATTCGAACCAGGACCCCTGGCATCGTAAAGCACCTTGTTAACCACTGCACAACAAATAGAAACAGAAAATGCTTGATAAGTTATTTACTTCTCCATAACTCATGATTATATTGTAAGTATTATTCGCTGTATGACTAGGGATTAATTATATTTGTATGTCTAGCCAACCTAGCCACCTAAGCAGCAGCAGCTTCCGCATTTGCAGGTGGAGGCTAAATGAAGAAAAATCACAGAAAGTCAGTTAGATATACAAATTTTGTAACATAATACTTATAGAGCCTGCAGACAGCTGTAAAAACAATTGCTACATACCTAGTTCCTTCCTTAATTAAAACGTGGTTTATTCTTCATTATACATGAGACCAACCACCCTGGGAGTCGAACCCAGGATCTTGTGTGGTAGTCGGACTCTCTTTTAGAATGCCAATATGTTGGATATTTGGTCGATCAGTCGATCCTGATCCATTGTTTTCAGAGGAAGAAATCTGGCAGCTTCTCATTCGACATTTTACTCGCAATGTAGGAAAACGAGATCACAAACACTTCGTGATGCTATCTTTTCGCGTTTACAGAAGTTTACCACCGCTGGGACAACAAATCCTACTTCAAACTGACAGATATCAACTGTCCACCAAATCAACAGATGAACCGACCGCTTCGATGTTTCTCTGAATTTTCAGAAAGTGGCATTTTTTCCTCCTTTGCAGGGCAGGTCATTAGCAGGAGGGTTGAGTGCATGTGAGAAGAACCGCTATGTCATTCATTCCCGCGCCGAAAAAGGGACAAGCAATAGAATTCTGTTGTTGGAATTTGAAACGCATGGGGATATCTTTTCTGAATCATAAAATAATTAACCCAGAAAGTACTAGCCACCCTTAGCTAAATCTTCCTGTTTGTGTCGTCTTTTCGGCGCCCATGGTGGCAGTGCACGGCCAGATGAAGAGAAAGTGCGGGTTTTGGGGAGATCCTGGATCTAGTTTGCAGCAGGGAGGAAAAGTGCATTTTCAATAGGTCTCAGACCACAAAACCATTAACTGCATCCCCTCCCAATACATCCATCTGTTTGTGTTCGACAAGCAAGAAACAGGGAAATAAGAAAGAAATGCCTTGTTTGGGTTCGTGCTACTGAAAATTGAAGAAGTGTTTCAAACTGCAAGCAAAATTCACTGAAAAATTATTTTGCAATATTTGTCATCAAAGTAAAATTTCCAGCAAATACAGAACAGTTTGCCGGGGCCAGTGCCCCCCCCCCCTAACGACGTCCCTGATATGACACATTAATGACACTGTAGTAGAAATTGTTAATTACAAAAGGGGTTAAATAGTAATAATACAATGCCAAAAATGTACACAATAATTAGCAAAATCATCTCCACAACAAGTACAATGTTGATTGAATTGATGTTTTAAGTCCACTTTATGCACAGTAAGGCTAATCGGGACTGGGCCTAAAGTTTAAAGTGAGATCCGAACCACTATGAGCCTCCACCGGACAAGGTGACGACGATCCCACTGAAATGAAACTGTGGTATCGTCATCTTGCAGCAATGCAAACACGTCCAGTAAATGCTCTTGAAGCAATTGATATGTGCAGTGAAGTAATATTTCCCTGGGTAAACACACGTTTGTGCATATTATGTACAATCCCGGTAACAATTACATGAAATGAGAAATCATTCTCAACTTTGAGGCGGTTGAAGACCTATCTTCGAAATACCATTTGCGAAGAAAGATAACCCATTTGGGTTAGTTAGCTGCTCTGAATATTCACCGGGATATAAAAGTTACATAAACCTCGATGCCTAAATTTCAGAATTTAAATTGTTGAACTGTAGTACCTTATTTATGACTGTCTTAAAGACATCAAGTAGTCTTAATCTCTTTAATGTTGTTACAATGTTGAGTGTACATATTTTTTGTTTTAAAATTGTTTAAGCAATTAAATATAAAATATTAATAATTGAAAATATTCAAACAGGTGCTTTATTTCTTATCACAAGTGTGACTTAAAAAATAAAAACATGAAGCATCCATAGCAAATATATTAATTGGGGCAAAACCAAAGTATATAAATTATCAAATTTATTACAATAAATTTGACCTGTGAGTTGGAAAATGTGTTGGATTCATAACCCCCTCCCCCCCCCCCTTACAGAAATCCTGGGCACGCGCCTGACTGAAGATATATGTCAATATCATTAATTTTGAATATGAAACTTAGTTTATAATTCATTAAATCTCATGTCAATTGAAGATTTCTTGTTGAATTTGGTCAAAAAGTTGGACCCTCTTTGATCACGCAAAATCATCGGCTTTGGTTGGCTACATCAGCCACTTGCAATGAGATGGGCTTGGCAGTATTGCTCTTAAAACGGAGTTATCGTAAGTGTTTTGTTTGTTTTGCGCATGCGCGTTGTCGTGTGTCCTTTAGTAACGCAGTGGAAACACTAATGTAACCGGTTTATTGTTCAGATTTTTTGGCTTGAAACTGCTGATAATATCTATTTTCTTTGCCCGAAGATATTTTTTAGAATAACAGTGTCATATTCCACCCAACAAAAATGGCCAGCGTATCCTATCAAATTGCTAATCTGTTGGAAAAAGTAAGTTGTCCAGAAATTTACGGTAGCATGCTTATTAGATATTGTTAAAGAATCGATTGTTCATGCTTGTGTATATTTCTAGTTAATATATTGAAGATCATAGCTGAATGTACAAAATATTTTATTAATAAACGACAATTTTTGTACAAAATCATATGATGATAAACCCTGATGAAATGTCAACAGATTAGAACGAAGCACCATTTGTCGGATGTTTGTTATTTTGAGATTTGAAGATTCGGTGCTTCTTATGCAGATGTTAAGTAGAGACAAATTCCACTCTGTATGCAAATAAAATAGCGTATCCCATTTTGACCACAATATGTAAATATTTATGCGCATTAAAAAAAATGGAGCAAGTATACGTCCATGATGTATATATTAGGATGTAACTTACCAAAGCAAGAAAGCAGTGGGTTCATTTTTAAGAAAAATATATATTTTAGTGTTTCTTATTACATATACCACTGTTTTATTTATCTCGATTGTAATAATGATGTAATAACAAGACCTAAAATACCCGACCTGAACTTGTAACCTTTTTTCATCAAGCAGATCGACAATTTTCAGAAATTTAACTTTGCATGTGTGTGTGTTCAGTTAACCAACTAAATGTTTTCAAGACATGATCAAATTTATTGTTATTCTTAAAACTGTGTAGCTCAATTGAACGACCTGGTCATAGGTGTTCTTTGTTGGTGTCCCTTCATCAATTTCTTCACTGATCTTAATCTTTGCGATTAGCCTAAAGTGGCAGGAAGCATTGGAAAATAAACCAAATCAATCAATTTCAGCAGCAGATTTAGTGGTGTGGACATTGTCGACTTACCTAACTTAACAATGAAAGGATTTAGTGATATTTTATTAATGCCCCGAGTAAAAACCTGACCCACCTTACCCAAGAATTGGACGAAATATCTCTTCACACCATGTATGTGAAGTGCATTGAAGCAGCTGTTTGCAAACAAAGAATCACATGGAAGGGAAAAACCGTTCTCCATAAAATGTGCAGTAAGTAATCGCTAAGATCGCTAATTCTGCCAAAAACTACAACCGGTACTATTATAGTATGGGGGTGACACCTATAAATCATATATTCCACACTTTTTTACATTGCTAACATACTATTTTGGAATGCGGAACATTTCCTAAGGTGAAATAATGCATTTCTAACTAAGATAATGTCTATTTCTTACATTTACGAGTACTTACTTGTTATTTTGATTCTGTAACACATTATGGCGGGCGATACCGTACTGCTTCAGGGCACGTTGTGCGAGTGTTTTGTCGATTTATGAGGTGTTGCAACCTCGTTCACCGGAATATACCCACTTTCGTGCACGGATTTGAAATTATGGTAATACCTCGCAAACCATTGATGTTGGCCTCACAAACCATTCACGTTAGCCCCACAAACCATTCACGTTAGCCCCAAAAACCATTTTCCATAAGGTTAGGTTAAGTTAGGTTAGGCAAGCATAGTTAAAAAAAAATTAAAAATATTCGACACGTCATGTTCTAGTGAAAACATGGCGAGTTTGAAACACTGACTACGGGGTTACGTCATCCAACACACAGAACATTGTGCTCTTGTGCAGAAAGCAAATGGCGGCAGCAGAAACAGCGTGTCGGACAGAGATTTTCGCAGAAAACAACATGTGTTCGCATTAAAATGGATCAAAACTACATTCACGAACTTCCACAACGCTACAGAAAATGATTTCCGTAAGTACTTTCTCCTGTAAATTTGAAGAAATCCGTCACGCCTATACTATAATGTTACCCTACAACCTACGCCTGCATCATCAAAATCTGAGATCATGGGTTCCAAAACCTATTATTTTTGGTTGAACTCACATGGGCCCAAGTTCCTTTTGTTTTATTGCGATTTCATCATGCTACGAATGCAATTTTTACATGGTTTGATTTCAATGTATGTCTGTTAACACACACTGCAGAGTTTTAGCGATTACTTAAGATTTTGTTCAATATATACTTTCGTGGTTAGGTTTGGTTCCCTTAGCATTAAAATAATGTCCCTAAATGCATTATACTAAGGTTCCGATTTACTTTTACATTCATTCCCACACTTCTACGATATTTACTGTTGCTTGTCGACGGAAAATATCTTGTCCATGAGAAGTGTGTAAGGTAATTTTCAAGTTGTGTTTTCAACATAAATAACTTTTTTCGAGTCCAAACAGTGCTCATTACTTTAAGGAAAGCTCAGATTTTGTGTGACAATGATTTCCAAAATTCTACGATAATTAGTCTTTGTGCTAGGAGAAATCATAAAACAATCAGAACCGTTACCCTGACATGGACTAGTTCTTAGACCACCAAGAAAATATCATATTTTTCATTTTTCAAAGAACACCAATTTAATTGAATTTGGAAATTGCTATAATTTGAAATACTCTGTATAAGTAACAGGTAAAATGGTTCAACACAAAGGTAAATGTGGGAGCAAATTTACAATACCGGACCCCTCCCTGATTTTTGTAATATTTTGCATACTCACTAATTGAAGCCTCCTAATCATGAATTTGAAGTTAAAATTTGGGGGGTCACGTGTAAAAATTGCAAAATAAGAGGGTCTGTGATCTCAACCGACAATGCAGGATTGCTCATTATTTGCATTTCGAATACTTAAGGAAAGAAATATATATATTCCTGACATTACTCCGACCCCAAATTTTAACTATGCTTGCCTAACCTAACCTAACCTTGCTGAGAATTGTCAGTGGGGCTATCGGTGAATGGTTTTGCGCTAATTGTGATAACGAACTGATAAAAAAAAACTTATTTTCGTAGCACTCTAACGGCAAACGTTCTTCATCGAAGATGCCATTTTCGTATCCTGCAATTTTGCGATCGATGCATTGTTGTCAAACTTACCGAAATCAAATCAGTCCAAATTTCACATGCTCTTCTACATCGTGATTATCACTGTCGTCTTTTGGGCAAAACATCGAAATCCATAAGTTTGTTGATTAGCCCACGGCCATCCTCCTGCACACTCCACCTAACAATCTGTACAACATTAACAACTTTTTTACTGTTCTCTTCTGCCATTCTTACACGATCCATGCTCTCCAAGTATGAAATCAACAGTGTGGCAACCCTGTAGACAGCGTAACTAATTGCGCACGTCAGTTGTTCATATCAACAAATATGGTTCCCATACTTGTATACATAGAATCATTGCGAGAATAGAAAAGCTTATTTTACAACTTCTACATGTTAATGAACAATTTCTACACCTCATCCAAACATGTTAACCTCAGATAAATCATCGCGACTAATTATTTTGTGAGTATAAGCAGAAGGGTCCGGTATTGTAAATTCTTGCCTAAATGTGCAAGAGCATGTAAGAAGCTTGTTAAGCATGGTGGTGTAATCTAGTTGATATAATAACTGACCACAACAATTTTGCCAGGTGTATAGCATTTCACACTTAATAGTCAAATTTCAGTGCAAAATTATGAATTGTGATTTCTCATGGTTATGTATGGCCAGTGCTTATGTATATGTTGGCTTTGTCTGTTATGAAATTTCTGCATGCTAATGTTGCCAGCTAATGAATAAGGCACTTTTTTTCAGTTAATTCATTCACAAACTCTTCAAACACATTACTCATATTGGTCGCAAATGACAGTGTAACATATCATCAAAAAAGGGTCTAATTGTGACCCTCCGAAAATTTATTTCACAGTTTTCTCACTAGAAAGTGCATTTTTGGAAAGAAAAAAAACACTGACTTCTGCCAGTTATTAATTTATAAAATTTTCTGTGGATTAAAGTGATAATGTTAAGCATTGGAAAATATCTCGATGGTTGAGGCTTCATAATGTTGAAAACCATATGTAAATATCTCTTTAAGGTTTTAATGTTACAGGCAAGCAAAACATAGGTTGCCTGACTTTTGAAACACACTGTATTATATCATTTAGAAAGTGCATCAGAAATTTGCTGCTGATCTTAGGATGAGGACAAAGAATGAATTTTCAGCATGCATGTGCAGTGTAATGCATGAAATATTTTATACCTAGTAGATGGTTATAGGGATTGGGGGACAGGTGTACCCCACGTGCCTATGCATTACATAAAATCACTAAAAGTTTACTATCCGTCGGACACCTATAACTTCGAGTTTCATCAATTTTTGACGTTCGTACTTACCTATCTGCTTCGCGGAACATTCCGTGAATGGTTTTTGGGACTATCCATCCCGGAATAGGTGCGAAATTTAAAGAAAAAAATTATTTTAGTTTGAAATTTTTGACTAAAATTTCCCACCGATTCCTGGCTCCGCCTGAATTACCACCCCCAACTGCTAACTTGGCCCTGCCTCCGCTCCGGCTCCCCGGCTTTTTCTATAGACTCCCTGTTAAAGGCATGTTAGAAATTGGCCGGAGTCACCTGCCCCCAAATGAGCCCCAAACTTTTAAATGTGAAGAAATCTGTTTCCAGGATATGGAAAAATTACCTGAATTCCGCACAAAACACCTTCCCAATGTTAGACAATACTACGGGAACTTATTACGGTAAGTAGTTTCTTCTGTAGAAATGAAGAAATTTGTCCAAGGGATAGTAAACAAGTACTAAAATCACACCTAATGCAGAGTTATTAGCTGTTCAAATCAAAGTTATAAGCTATTTTAAATTCTATGCTTTGATGACAATTTATTTCAAATGTAAATGAAGGGCCAGGGGGAAAAACGATGAATGTTCATTCGAGGCGATTTGCCAGGAAATGAAAAACAAAGTATTTCTTTTCATAAGTACGTTAATATATGCCATAATAATAATGCGTTTTTCAGGCGCTTCTCATCGTTTCCCAACCAAGGCCGTTCTCATTCTTATAGTACAGCTTCTGAACTATCAGATGGCGTTGCGATCTCAAAATGGGCGAAAAATCGACATTCATCGTTTTTCCCCCTGGCCCTTCAAATGCCTTGATACTTAGAATGTTGGATTGTAATGTTCTTTAATTGACCCTCTTCAATCGGATATTTATTGTATTATTACGCAGGGGTAGACAAAACTAAAAATAATTCAGGTGCCTGCCCCCTTTTCTCTGGAGCTAGTATTATTATTATTTTTGCAAATACAGACTAAGAAAGCCATGAATTCAACTAAGATAAAATTACAAATTTTGAAATGTGGTCTTCAAACATTTAATTTATTGATTAACATAAGATTGGATTAAAAGTAATTAATTATTCTTTCAACCAGTAACAACATGAATAACCATGTAATATATTGAATCATGTAAGCATTTAATTACGAACTGCTTGCCAAGGGAAAGCGGGTATATGGGGGTGGGGGATAAAGAGTAAGAAATTGTTCCTGATTCTATGGGATGTTCACAACGTTCATAAAAAAAATAATTTACAATTTACTGCAATTTGAGCTTAGAATCTTCAAAATTTCATGCATGCATATTTAAAAAAATTACAGTAAACTATCACAGTCGCCATGAGGACCGGGATTTTTTAAGCTCTGTATATGACCAACTCATCCATATCACTGCAGACATGTGAAAGAAAAATTCAATGGCATGTTTGTTATTCTGATTTAAGACTGTATATCATGGAAGCCCACTTTGCAAATTCGCCTTTCCCGTGTCAGTGTGGCAGACAAGAACAAGCGCACCAGATGTTTCAGTTTAGCTGCAACTATCCCTCCCCGAGGAAGGCCGCGGGGTAATTAGTGAGTGACATTTCATAAACCTTGAAGGATCTGCCTTCTGCATGTCACCAGGATTCGAATCCTACATTGCCATTTCTCGGACACTTCCTGTGTCGATTGCTTCGATGCTGTAAAATTTCATCTTTCTAATTTGTGTAAAGATGTCAGAAGAGAAAACACAGTTCTTTGTGAGTGTTCCTTCATCACATCGTCGCCCATCCTCTTCTTCGCAGTTAGCCAAATGTGGCAGAAGAGCCAAGTAAAATAAATCGGATCAACCAGCCTCTTATAAATGAGTACCTTTCAATGTATGAGATGTATTATTAACAAAAGTAGGTAAGAATTTACAAGACCGGACCCATCCGTAATTTCTATCCTACTTCTTATACTCACGAAGTACGTAGTCCCAATGAAGTATCTGAGGTTAACATGTGGGGGTGATGTTTTGAAATTGTTAATTGACGTGTAGAAGTTGTAAAATAAGCTTTTCAATTACCTTGATCGTTCTCCGTATACAAGCATGGAAACCATGTTTGTTCAAGGTAGCGTTAACTTGTGCAGTAATCTGCATGGTGTGAGGAAGTTGGCGACTTTGATGGTAGGAAATAAAGTTCTTTCTTTCGTAAGTTTCTTTTAGTAACTTTTAGTTGGGTACATATTAATAATACAGGGCATTAGTTCATATTTCGCATAGTCAATAATTTAGGACACTTGATCACGATTGTGTAGTTAAAATTTGTCGCTCAAGTGCTACGAAACAGACATTTTTTTTTTCGGTGCCCCACAAACCATTCACGCATAGCCCCAAAAACCATTCAAGCATGGCCCCATATACCATTCATGGTAAGATTAGGTTAGGCAAACACAGTTATATTAATTTCGTTCTACAACGTAAAATATTGCAATAAACATTGTTTTCGTGGAGAAGTCCAGGGTTTCTGTTCTGATCACGGACCACTCACTTTTGCTTATTTTGCAATTTCTACACGTGACCCCCAAATTCGTTATTAGGAGGCCTTAATTAGTGAGTATACGAAATATTACAAAAATCGGGGAGGGGTCTGGTATTGTAAATTTGCTCCTAAAACTATTTCATGTTTCTGTTTTGTGACTTGCTTACCTTTTTTCTTGAACTCTGAAACAATGTGAGAATACACTTTAAAACTAAGATTTCTGTCTTGTGAACGTAATATTTTTACACTTTGTGCCTGTATTACTGGCACTAGGTAGTTTCGAGAGCGGCATTATTAATTTGATTTGATTTGCTTTATTTTACTGTCACTTTTGACTAATTGCGAGATGGGAATAAGTGATGATACAATGAAATGGATGAATGGACATTCATAAAAATCTATGTCCAGGCTGGGATCGAATCCGGGACCCCTTGGCATCGTAGCGTGATATGCTAACCACTCCACCATTGAGGCTCGCGCGACATTATTAAATAACACTCACGGAACACACTATTGCACAACGTGCTACGACGCCAGAGGTCCCGGATTCGAATCTCGGCCAGGCATAAGTGTTTGTAAGTGTCCCTTCATCAATTTCATCATATCATCACCCATCCTCATCTTCGTGATTAGCCATAAGTGACAGAAAGGCGAAGTAAAATAAATCAAATCAATCAATAAGTGCTGTATTGAATCCTCTCACAACTGTTCCTCGTGGCATATGAGTGAAATTATTTTACACCGCCCTTGTTACGAAAACGCTGAACTCAAACTGACTTGCAATGCTCGTGAATGCCCACAACAATGATGGGTCATTGTGCATATTCAGCCGAATTTAACACCCAAAGCTTTACCAAGGCACAACAACTCAGCGGGGTCAACACTGTGGCAACGAAAAAACTGCCGGAAGGAAAATGAAAGGGTTATTGTGTGTACGTGCTGTTACCCGTGTTTCTTCAAGAAACTATAACTCTGGCTGTAGGCGACAGAAATTCATGGGACTTGGACAGTCAGGTTCTAAATGTCGTGCCCCATCTTATTCACCTGTACAAGTCCAGCCCCTACCCCTCCCCCCAAAAAAAGCCTGGGTATGCCCGTGTCTACCACAAAAATTCAGTGAACCCCTGTTCAAATCTCCTGGAAAACATGCTAGAGAACAGAAAGAAGAGTGATGATGATGACCTTGCAGTTCCTCTACAATAACTACCTTCAAACTTCTTTCAGGTACAAGTTTCTATTATATGCTGCGGTGATATGATATTATTATCCTGTGTAGAAATATTGACTATATTATTCATTGTACTCAAATATAATGTGCATGCATTATATATAAAGAAGCTGAATATTCGACACAGCAAATTCTCTGTTTACCCTCCGCGAGCAGTTAGTTTGGCTCCTTGTAAAAGCGTACGCTGTGTAACAACGTAGGCAATCCTCGTTTGACGTCGGAACATGAAATTGGTCTACCGTAGTGCAATAAATGAGACCCATTTGATTACACATGATTTTCTTCCAAGCATCTGCTGCTCTGCTCTGCTCCTGCCTCAAGTGCCCAGCTTTCGCAAGCAGAGAATTCCATTCTGCTCCTTTCTGTGTGGATCTAGCCCCAGTGAGTGTCTAGCCTAAAGTTACTTAAATGATTTTGATCTGACCTTTGTAGTTGATGGCCAACTAACACAATAGGAAGCCATAGGTCCCAGGCATTTACATACCACTCTCTCAGTACTAATTTAATCGGTTCAACCCCATCCCAATTTGTTGGGGCTATCCCAGTTGTAATAAAAACGTAAAATAACTTAAATATAAAGATGGTATTAATATATTTCGGAAAGCACACACCCACAAACGATGCATGTGCTCTTCTTGGAGTCCCAGATTCTAGATGCGTATTGAGATAAGTCTTGGCATTATCTCGTATTTCAAGATGAGATAAAACCATCTCGTCATTTAAAAATTGAGACAAGAATGAGACCCAATTCTTAAAGCAGATCTTGTACAATCGAGTGACATAAAGTGTCATGTTGTGTAAAAGTGTGTAAACACTATTTTTTGACACACACTATCTTAATGGATACACTTTGTGAAATTTAATTTGACACTTTTTTTCTTCTGTTTTCAGATGACATCGAGTGATAAGGATTTCAGGTTTATGGCCACAAATGACTTGATGACAGAACTGCAGAAGGACAGTATTAAGTTAGATGATGATTCAGAACGAAAAGTTGTCAAAATGCTTCTTCGTTTATTGGAGGATAAAAATGGCGAGGTTCAGAATTTGGCTGTTAAATGGTAAGTAACTTCTGCAACTCATATGTAGATTACATAGGATACACGACATGTTTTTAAATAGTAACAATGAATGTATGTCATACATTCATATGCGCATGGTACAAATTAATTGCATGTATGCAAGTTCATTGAAAGAAAATTTAAATATATCTAGGAAATGTTAATTTTATTTACTTGAAGGTTAATTTAAAAGATAAAAACTGTCTTCTCTGTAACTATGATGTCCAAGATTTATGCTTGAAATATTATTGCCTGGAAGTCCTCCCCGATGGCGCAGTCGTAGCGTCGTCCCCTTATAATCAAGGGGTCCCGGGTTTGATACCCAGTGGAGGCACAAGTGGTTCGGATCCCACTTTAAACTGTAGATCCAGTCCCGATTAGACTTACTGTGCATAAAGTGGACTTAAAACACCAAATCAATCAATCAATATTACTGCCTGGAATTCAATAAGGATTTCATTCATGTAAAATTAGTGCTATTGTAATTTTTCTACTAAATAACTACAGTGACTAATAGTAATTCTCCAGTTGTTCTACTATATGTATGCAAAATTGTACACAAAGTCCAGTCTCCTGTTTAATAATGTCTTTTGAATGTCAGAAATGTGTTGAAAGTGTTTCTGTATTGTTCATTTGGTTTATTTTATGTCACTTTTCTGCCACTTTTTGTTAAAGAAATGAGCATGTAATAGAATTGATTTCTCGTATCACTCTATTTATTTGGTGATATCATTGTACCATGTCCAGTTCACCCTTTATCAGGTAGGAGATACTCTTGCCTAACTATGAGTGAATGTTCTTCAAACCAATGCCATGCAGTTTGAATCTTATGACAATTGAAGGGTTCGGGTGTAAAACATGGTGCCATTTCTGAGTTCATTAAGAAAAAAGGTTATTAGAAGCTATACTGTAGATAAATTGTTTTCGTCTTGTGTTTACCAATTTCACAAGGCTTCACTGAACCTAATGAAAATTGTATGACATGGCAATTTCACTCAAGAATTGAAGGATGGCACATTTTA
The DNA here is from genome assembly GCF_977018435.1 of Lepisma saccharinum. Lineage (NCBI taxonomy): Eukaryota > Metazoa > Arthropoda > Insecta > Zygentoma > Lepismatidae > Lepisma > Lepisma saccharinum. Next base: position 43,467,338 of record NC_139257.1, on the reverse strand, counting down.
CTTTGTAACTCAAAAATGACCATACCATGTTTTGCACCTGAGCCCTTCAATTTGTCATTCTACTCGACTGACATAACCATATTATCATTGATTGTGCAGAGAAAAGTGCAAAAGGCAACACCAGGCCATGCAGCAGCTTTGTGTACCTTTCTGGATGAAATACCATGTCAACAAAAAGAACCTTATTCTGATTAGTTTGAACACTCCCTGCCGCCAGTTGCAACAACAGCTTGCACACAGTCCATATTGAAGGCATATTGTGGTCTAGGACATGGCAGTTTTGTATGTAGCTGTTAGCAAATGTCCGTTGCAATGCACTCATCTCCTGATGTCCATGACAGGCAGTTTGCTCTGGAGTTTTTTTATCTTAGAAATGGGTTTGTAGGGGCCTACACAGGTTTTTCTGGAAACCTGGAAAACGGAAATGTCTGGGAATTTTGCAGATCATCTGGAAATTATGTGCATTTTGAAGTCTGCAAGACAAAAAGTTGCGAAATGAACAAGCAGTTCACTTACACTTCTGGATTCGGTTCTTGCGATTCCACTCCCAAAAAAGATTCAGTTTAGAAACTTATTTCTTTCATTCTTATGATTATCTGTCTTGTGCAAAATTATGGTTCCTTCGAATTTCCGTATGTGGCCGCGGTGGCTCAGTCGGTAACGCGTCTGACTACCATGCTCAAGGTCCCGGGTTCGACCCCCGGCCGGTTCAAATCCGGGAACTTTTCTAACGGTGAAAGCGGCCCCGGCGCCCACCCAGCGTCGAATAACATGGGTACCTGGGGGAAACCCTGGGGGGGTAAAGGCGGTCAGGGGCGTGATGCTGATCACATCACCCCCACTCACGACCGGATCAAGAAAGTGTGGGGCGTTACCCCCACACCCCCTATACGCCTTCATGGCGTGGTGCTATGCACAGGGGAACACTTTACTTTACCTTTACCTTTTTTTCGAATTTCCGTAATAAATTTTCACTTTTATAATACTAGATATTAGAAAGAATATCAAAGTAAAACTTGTAGTCCAGATATCTGATGATTGATAACTAAAGTACATTGACAATATGATCATAATTATCGGAAAGGTTGGTGAAGATGAGGTTATCGTCTATTATTTTGTAGATCTTAATCTTGTGGAATTTCTTATAGAATTCCTACATGCAACAAAAATTTCTCCAGATGCTGTGTACTTATAAATGTAAGCAAGAAAGCAACATTTTCTAGGACACTATAGATCCGCCAGAAAATGAAAATTGTGTATGGTTTGTGAACTTTTTCTGTTGTTTTTATATTGTGGAGATGTGTTATGGTGAAATAATGCACCTCTGTTACCTTGGCCTGAAAGCTAGATGCACGTGATTGTAGCACCCAATACATTTGATGCCGATTGTAATTTTACATTTTACTCTTCAAATTTTCATGTGTTCTTGTGTGTGTGTGTAGAATGAAATTTGCTAAAAAGAAAGTTGTAAAAAAGGTAAAGTGTTCCCCTGTGCATAGCACCACGCCATGAAGGCGTATAGAGGGTGTGGGGGTAACGCCTCACACTTTCTTGATCCGGTCGTGAGTGGAGGTGATGTGATCAGCATCACACCCCTGACTGCCTTTACCCCCCAGGGTTCCCCCAGGTACCCATGTTTTTCGAGGCTGGGGCCGCTTCCATCGTTAGAAAAGTTTCCGGATTTGAACCGGCCGGGGATCAAACCTGGGACCTTTAGCATGGTAGTCAGACGCGTTACCAACTGAGCCACCGTGGACACAATATGAAAATTTTCCATACATGTTTATCATGATTTTTGCTTTTGAATTAAATATATAATCAGTTGATTATTATGAATATTCACTTTCACAACTTTCTTTTTGTATTGTCTGGAAAAATTTGAAATGTCAGGGAATTTCATAGTCAAAAAATCATAGCAACCTTGATGTGTCAACCACAATACTGTTGATTGAAATGTTGTAACTGCTGGTAGACCTGTATGCCAGTATTTTTGACACATCAGCAAATTTTGGCAACTACCTTTAGTCTGTTTTCTTTGGCAAGGTCAAACACATTTTAAAAAGAAAGGGGACCGGAAAGGAGTGTTGCCTTGCTAGTGTGTGGTGTTCGCGAAAATATCTATTTTTTTACACTACATCGTAGATAGAACATGATCTCAGAATTGGAAAAAAAAATGGAAGGTTACAGGAATGTAATATAAAAATATCCATTGTACTGTGCACAACAAAATATGGTATGACTCGATGTTGAAACTGCTGAGCCCCTTGGCGGAGTACTTAGTACATCGTGCTATATTGCCAGTTGTCCCGGGTTTGAATCGTGGCCTGGGTGTTTGTGAATGTCCATTCAGCTCATCATCAGTCATCCCCATCTTCACAATTAGCAAAAAGTGGCAGAAAAGCGAAGTAAAAATAAAGAAATCAATGAATAAATCAATATTGAAACCAGAGGTCAAAAGGAATATTTCATATTTTATGTAAATGTCCAAAGAAAATGAATTGATTTTGTTAATACGTCCTCTTGTTTCTTTATAATTATAAGAAATTAGGGATGTGACGAAGCTGAAAATTTACCGATGCCGATGTACTCACCGATAATTTTTGGAACCAATACTGATGCTGATATTTAACCGATTCCGATACATAAGATTATTAAACATAAATGGGATGTTAATTTCAGCATGACAAAAATAAATTTGCTATATACATTTGTATTGCATATCATATGTATATACATATATATTCTCAAGAGATGCGAATGTACATTTGCATCTACAAAAGGTGGTTATGTGAACCTTTAAGAAGAACATGGATTCTCAAGAGATTTTACATTAGTACACAAGCAGTTCTTTGATATGCAAAATGAATTCCTGTTCTTAATGTTGGAAATTTACTGCTGCCAGATTCAACTTCATAGTTTTGGAAGCACTTCTGGAAGTAACCTACTTCTTCTCTTATCGCAAATCTGTTCAGCAACACTGAACACTCAATCACTCAATACTGATGCAGCAGGTATGCTCAAGTATTTTCTCTGCACTTGCTTCAGGTTTGAATACTCATTTTTGAATTTCCAGTGGAACAGCAGATCCTGGTTCAGCAATGTACTGTTTTATTTCCGATTTATAGTTAGGTTGATCCTCTGAATGAGAATTGGCAAAAACTCTACAATAATGACGAATCATAACCAAATTTTCAATAAATCTTACAAAACTAGAATATGAAACTTATTAGAAGGTAAAACTCTAGTATAATCTGTACCGGTTTAAATATTGGATTTTTGCTGATGCCGATATGTCCATTTCTGCCAATTTTCATACATCTTTAACACAGCATTTTTATCTCTGGTCTGTGGTTTTTGGTTGTTTTTAAAAAAATCATAGAAAAAATATTTTTAATTTGTTTTTATTTGCCACATATTTCTTAAATCTACAAAACTTCCTCTTTTCAATGAACAAAAATTTGTTAAATTTTCTTTTAATTTTCAGACATTTTTTAATATTTTTTTCAGCAATGTTTTGTGAAGAATTACAACATTGTAACAAATGTTAATGTAGAGATATTTTAAGTTCGTAATCTGGAAATTTCAATAATGAACTACATAAACTATCAATAGTTGAATCTTGCATAAGAATACTTCTTATGTGCACATAAGAAAAAATAATTACAAATTACAGGTAATTATCTTTTGTATGAAAAAGTGGCTGCAGGACAGGACCAGACGATGTATCAGTTGGTTCTGCATCATCTGTAAAAATTAAACAAATAAATAAATAAAATAAATTTTCATTTGACATACACTATACAAAATAATAAATGGAAAAACTAAAAATATATCAGTGCATGTAGGAGAATCAAGCAAGAGGCAAGATGAATAGTCCCAAAAAAATTACCTCTTCTCACTTCATTCATAAAATACTAGAATTTGCAACACTGTTTGTATTGTCGACAATAATTATTACGAATATAACCTACCTTCCAAATCTTCAAATTCATCTGCATCATCAAATTCGTCGCTAACTTCAAACTCTGAGTCGGAATCCTCTACGCAGTCTGGATCTAACGACACCATTCTAAACAATGCACAGTACAACAACCCGACAACAAACAGTCGCAGGTGCGAGATAAAAATAGCACATGAGTCACCTAGTGGTCGGAATTTCAACAGAGGGGGTTGAATGAATACGCACACGAGACGAAGTACGAGCATAGCCCATCGTTCAATCGGCAAAGCGATTGCATACCGCAGGACGGGCAATGCCCGTCGTTCGTCCACATTAACTTTAAGTGCACTGTGGGCTACGCCCGTCGTGAGTCCCCAATGTGTTAATCGGCTTCGGCACAACCCTATCAGAAATATTTCTTAAAATTTAATTGATTCTGTGGACATACATATATATTGTAATATGTGTTTTAATTTCTAGCCTTGGACCATTGGTGAACAAAGTGAAGGAGTACCAAGTTGAAACAATTGTAGATGCTTTGTGCTGCAACATGGTGTCGGAAAAGGAGCAGCTGAGAGACATTTCAAGTATTGGCCTTAAGACTGTTATTAGTGAGTTACCGCTTGCTTCCAGTGCTCTTGCTGCTAATGTGTGCAAGAGAATCACGGGACGGCTGAGTAGTGCCATTGCAAAGGTAACAGTTGCTAAATAGTTTTTATTTAACCCTTAACCGGGCAACTAGTGCCTATCAGACACTGTTGCTTATATTTTTTGTAACGATACTTCCTGCGAACATGATATTTTTTGACTTTGTTTGTTTGTATCTTTTCTCTCATTTCACAATATTTGACTTTGTTTGATAATGAAGGTCAGGTGTAAAATAAATATTTTCCATTTCACTTACTTAAACGGGCAAGCAGTGTCTGTCAGACACTGTGTACAAACAATAGTTGTAATAACATATTGAGTAATAACAACCGCTTCGGATGTTTCTTTTATGAGGTTTTAGATTGTGATATGCCTGGTTTTAGATTTGTGTGTGGACAGAATGACTGTTTTTATAGCTACAATGCAGGTTCTTCTGTAAGTGTTTTATACCATAACCTTTAACCTGTATCCTCAACTAACACTTTCTTAACGTAACACCATGTTTGGTGCCTAAGAATACGCATTAACCTGAAGAATGGCGCAGTCATGACCTCTGAAACGTTGTTTTGATTGACAAATCGTATTCACACACATAAGTAATTGATCTTAGATCTTTTTAAAGTTCTGCATTAAAAGTTGTAATATTACTTGAATATGTATTAACAAATGTTTAATAAAAATAAAGTATTTAAGAAGACATCACATAAAAATATTATTTACGCTAAAATAGAAAAATGAAAAATATATGAGCAAATAAAACAATTTCCTCACACTACCTTCTGGCCTAATATGTTTCATATACTATGCTGCAAAAAATGCAATTATGATGATGATGATGATGAGTACAAGAATTATAACAGAAAGCAGTCCCGAACGAACGAGGAACTCAAACAGTTTTTCTTACACCTACAAATGTTCAATGTATGCACCGTGGCTAACGTGGCATGCATCAACACGATAGGAACGCAAACAGTTTGTGTGTACATTCTTCATTAAGCTGAGAGGTCATAACACTGCCACCAGGTGACACTCAAATCACCCACATGACTCACAGTATTTTGTGCAATGTTTTGCTCCCCAACATCAAGGGACCTTACACCATGTGACGTCTTTTTGTGGGGTTTCATCAACGGCAGGGCATTCATCTCATCGATGCCACGTGATATCACAACCTTAAGGAAGTGTATCATCGCAGCGATAGACTTTATCGACAGGCCCATGTTGATGTGAGTGTGGCAAGAAGAAGACTATCGTTATTGGTGCCTGCCGTGTCACTGCGTGTGCATACATTGAACATTTGTAGGTGTTAAAAAAGAAACTGAGTTCCTCGTTTGTTCTGGACTGGTTTTATTAACGTGAGTTCAATACTTTACTTGCAATAAATACCGGGTGTTCCGCTTAGGAGTATAATAAAAGAAAGTACCATATTTTCTTTAATTATTATTATAAACAAAACTTTTTACATACATACATAAACTCAAAAAGTTTTTTACAAGTCTAGTACGCGGGAAATGTCTAATCGGTATTCTACCTGATTGCAGCACGAATTCTTTCCTGTAAGTCTCGTAAATCTAGAACCTTTATAGCATACACCTGGTCCTTCACAAAACCCCACAAGAAAAAGTCTAGCACAGTAAGGTCCGGTGACCTTGGTGGCCACTTTATGAACCGCGATCCTCTACCAATCCATTGTGCATTAAAGTGCTCATCTAAGAAACCACAAACATCTTTGGCAAAAAAAATGGCATGGGTTCCATCTTGCTGGAAAATTGTTCTTTCTGGAAGTTGAGGCACAGCGTATTGCTGTAGCATGTCCACGTTTTACAGATTTAAATTCTGCAAGTTCCGAAACACAAAACACCTTCTGTTGTGCCGTCCACATGGCGAATGGTGCCTTCACGGCAGTTTGAATGAGCCTGTAACTTCTGCGCTTGCACAATCTGCCACAGCACGTTACATTTAAAACTTTTTCATTTACTCTTCAGTGTTGCCAACTATTCGTTATAATTTTATGATTTTTTTTTATTATACTCCTAAGTGGAACACGCTGTATTTGTAACCCCTCATGTATTTATGAAACACCCAGAATATTAATTGTAGGAATAATCATGACTGGTTTCCATAATCAAGGTTTACACAGGATTAAAATAAAGATCACTTCAATAGCTGTAGAACTGGCCTTAAGGGTTTTTGTGAAAAAAAATTGTGATTGGTGATGGTTGAAATTTGTTTAGCACAGCAGTTTGTTTCGTTCTGTTAGAAAACGTGTTTTTATCTTGCATAAGTAAGATAAACTTTTTTTTCTGTAGAATTGACCCATTGTTTATCTTCCTTTAATTTATTTCAGCAGGAGGATGTTTCAGTTCAACTGGAAGCACTGGACATACTGGCAGACCTTTTGTCACGGTTTGGTGGCCTTCTCCTCAGCTTCCATGCTACTATCCTGGAGGCACTTCTCCCACAGCTTGCATCACCTCGACAAGCAGTTAGGAAAAGGTAAATTAAGTAAAATAATTTATACTCGGGGCACAAACATGCTTGAAATTCACTACTTTGCACTGTTACAACATAGAACACTGTAATTGGGCATGTACCTATTCATGGTTGCTACTCACCAGGAATTATGGGTGAATTCTGCTTGAATTTTTCTCCGTAGACGTGAAAAATTGCAACTTTTATTAATCCAAATCCTATTTAATTTATACATAGAGTAGGCTCACGATTATCCGAGCTAATTGGAACCGACATTACCTCGAATATGGAAAAACTCTGATAATACGGAGATGATGTGCTAATAGGTCGTAAATGACGAAACAACACTTAAAACTGTATAGTAATTATTTATTACAAGGTAACCAAAAAAGTTCTTGCCGTTTTTGACGTTCCATTAATCATGCGCTCACAGAGAGGAAACGAAATGACCCACGTGCCTGCCAAGCAATCGGGAGTTAGTCTGACCATTGACTGTCAGTAATACAGGCACGTTGCGCACACACAGCAGTCATAGCTCGTCCAGTGTCAAAGAGAAATGGAGGTATCGAAGCAACTTGTTCGGGTGTGTTTGTTGTATGACTTTAAAGTGGGCCTGTCAGCTGCCGCATCAAGTCGCCGCATTTGCCAGGCATTTGGGGAGAAAGCCGTGAACGAATGCACTGCCAGGCATTGGTTCCAGAAATTCCGTTCGGGAGATATGAGCCTTTCGGATAAAGCTCGCAGTCGACGACCACATGTGTTGGATGACGAGGCCCTGAAAGCAGCCATCGAGGAGGACAGTGGTCTAACGTGTGATGAACTTGTAGAAAGGTTCCATGTTTCCGCTGAAACAGTCAGACTGCACCTGCATGGGATAGGGAAGTCATACAAGTTAAGCAAGTGGGTACCCCACACATTGTCGGCAGTCAACAAGGAACAACGAGTGACAGCCTGTTTGTCCTTGCGCACTCGGCACCTGATCGCTTGCTCACTGGTGACGAAAAGTGGGTCCTCTATGACACTCCCAAACATACCAGACATTGGTTGTTGCCAAGTGACCCTGTTCCTCACACCTCAAGACCCACCTCTGCCCCCACGAAAGGTTATGCTCTCTGTATGGTGGAATTGTCGGCAAGTGGTGCATTACGAGCTCCTTCCACCTGGTCAGACCATCACTGCTGACCTCTACTCTCAGCAGTTGCAAAGGGTGCACCGTGCATTGCGGAAAAAGGAGCAGGCATTGGTGAATCGCAAGGCTGTGCTGTTCCTGCACGACAATGCCAAGCCACATGTGGCAAAGAGGACCCGGGAGACCCTTCATCAACTTGGCTGGGAGACACTGTGCCATCCACCATATTCACCGGACCTTGCACCAACAGATTACCACCTGTTTCATTACCACGACAACCACCTCCGTGGGAGATCCTTCTCAATTGAGGGAGACCTGCGGAACGCACTCACGGACTTCTTTGCATCCAAGCCTGCCTAGTTTTATCACTAGGGTATTGTGCAGCTGCAGGAATGTTGGCAAAAGGTGTTGGATGCTGATGGAGATTACTTTGAAACCTAAAGGTATGTACCATCCACTGTATTACTCTTTGTTTATCACTGCTCTAGAACGGCAAGAACTTTTTTGGTTACCTTGTACTAGTACAACGTAAATGAGAAGATTACTTTTTCTGCTTAAAATAGGCCTACACAGACATAAACACCACCATAACAATTGGATACACCGACAATGTAACGAACACGTGCAGCGCAGATGGTGACTTGACTCCATAAACAAACAGGCGCGATGTTTTCCAACCACTCCCTCGGTTAACCCAGAGCCTTGGTTAATCGGGACTCTGTTAATCGCGAGTCTACTGTACTTATAAATGCCCTGAGGCGAGTTTTTCACAATTTAGTTTTTTTTTATCGGGGAATTAAAATAATGCTCTGTGAAAAATAAAACAGAATTCTCTCGATCAGTTTACTTCGTTAGTGTCCTTTGTAGAGCAATCTGACAGATGGAAGATTTTTGCAAGAAAATATATCTTGAAGATGTTTAAGTAGATTTGAGTTTGAAATTCTTACACAATTAACAATTTTTTGCAGATTATGTGTGCTGTAACATTTGTGACTTGTGTTTGTAGATGTATTTAGAGTCTGAGTATGTGAAATGGCAAATGTAAACTACGGACCTCAAATTAAATGTTTTAAATACACCATTTAATTAAATTGAATTAGAATTTTTGGATACATTGGAATCATACAGACCCTTCACATTGTTACTTGTGTGTGTGTGTGTGTGTGGGTGGTGAGAGGCGGCAATATGAAAGGTTGAAATAGAGAAAACATCTGCTTGAAGCCTTGAATTTGTGGAAAATTCACTTTGAAAACTGGGAATTATACTTGAATTTTATCATGGTCCTAGAGTGGCCACCCTGCTATTGTGTTCCAAATAAATCAATAAGTCTGTTTAATTGCAAAAGAATATTGTAATCCCCTATTGGTTTTTGTGACACTGCTACAACTCAATCTACTGTTTATTTGTACATAGGAAATACTTTATTCACAATACATCATTACTACACATGTAGGAAAGTTTACACACACATTTAATGATGTACACTAGTGGTTCCCAAACATTTTTGTGTTGGGGTGTCCTTAGTGTTTCAAGAATTTTCCACGGTGCCCTAGTCAGAATGTAGGCCTATGTAACACTTGCAATGCTCAGTTAGTGTTGTTAGGTTGCTTGCCTTAAGTTAAAAAAGACACTCACATTTCAAATTCAGAAACATTTTACATGTAAAAAGTACTAAATCCATATATAAACTAAAAAGTAAGTGTCATTTCAGTGAAAATATTGGAACCTTTTGCGGTGCCCCTGCAATCAAGCCATGGTGCCCCTGGGCATCGCACACTTGGGGAACTACTGCTATACACAATAGACCAGACTGAAATTAGGTGTAACAAACCAACTATTGTTTTCATGCATTGAACAGCGATATTCCATTATTCGAAAAAAATAGAGAAACTCCAAAATAAATTCTTAAGGTATTTAGTATGTAAAAAAGATGGCCTTTATCCAAAATCTTACGCAACATACTGAGTGTCCCGTCCCTTGAAAGAAGAAGACGGATGCATCAGTTAACCTTCCTTTCGAAACTTGTCAATGGAAAAATAGACTCCTCCACACTTCTCGCAAAAATAAACTTTTATGTTCCATACTCAAAATTAAGACCCAGAAATTATTTCCAAATTTCACGCGGTAGAACCAGGATGGCTGAAACGGATCCCATGAGGAGGATGTGCGCGTTGTACAATATAGTCTCCAATAATACCCCTGACATTGATCTATTTAGACCTAAAAGCAAACTTATTATGTGAACCCTGTATATAATAGCATTGTAACCAAATATGTTGTATACTTTATGATATACCACCCTTGTATTATATATTGTTGTTATGTAATGATTATTCTGTTCCATCTTATAAATAGTTCTCTTCTCGTTGTCTTTGTTTTCTCTTTCCAATTCTTAATTACTTGTTTTGTCAATAGGTATGTGAACTTAACTCAGTTAACCTCAAAAACACTGTAACTGGGCATTTGCCTGTAGTGCTTAATAAATAAATAAATAAATATATTATAATTATATCCAAGGGAGCCGTGGTGTCCTAGTCGGTAGGGTGGCTGACTGCCATGCCAGAGGAGACCCACTGGGATGGGTGGTCTAAGATCGGAATTTTTCCAGCCTTGACAAGATAAAGCATCTCTGGGGTTAACCCAGCCTTGGGGGGAAGGGGTTTTGGTGTAAAGGTCTCTGGAGCATGGTGCTGGTCACATCACCTCCAAAATTGCCAAGATCGAAGAATGTATCCTCACATCCCCCATATATGCCTCATGTCATGGTGCACAGGGAACATTTTTACCTTTTTATATCCAAGACTTAAGTAAACAACCAGTTGTCAATGGTGTCGACGAAAGTCTCATCGCAAAACTGATAGGTAGAGGCACATATTTTTGGTAAATGAAAAAGCAAAATTTCGGTACAAAAACTGATTAAATTTTGGGTTTAAAAGCGGTAAATAAAATAAAATATCGGTGTTATAGCGGTGAAAAATTGGATGAAAAGTGGTATATAAAAAGACATTTTGGTTTTAAAATTGTGAATATAATCCTAAATTTGATTTAAAAACTACACTTATTCCACAGAATTAACATTTCACTTCTAATAGCACATTTATGTAGTTACCAAAGTACTAAGTTTATTTCTGTGTAAAGGAGTCCATTTTTGCTTCTCCAAATAACAGCAGAATTAATCAATTTTCCGGGAATTGCATAACTCTCAGGATAATTCAGACCTCAGAAGGTGTTGCTTCGGTGAATAAACCCTAAATTTCGTGTTTAAGAGTTCATTTCGCTTTTTGCAGTTCATTTCGCATTATTTCGTGACAAAACATGGTCACAAAATGCATCTCATACCTTTCAAAAACATGAAAAATTAACACTACAATGTGTTTTTTCAAATTTCGTTTTTTTTGTCAAAAATGAAATATGCATGCCCCTAATGATAGGCGAGTAAAGTACATTGTCACTGTATCTCAGTTGTTATGAGGTCTGACTACCATGCTATAGACCTGGGTTTTGATCCCCAGCAGGGGAGAACCGGGATTTTCCCCACCTGTTCAAGCGGCTCCGGCACCCTCCCAGCATCTTATAAAGTGCGTACCTGGAGGAAACTCTGGAGGGTAAAGGCAGCCAGGGGGATGGAACTAATCACATCACCCCCACCTTCGGCCATGATCAAGAAAGTGTGGGGCCCTAACTCCGCACCTTTATATGCCTCCATGGCATGGTGCAAAGCACAGGGGAACACTTTACTTACTTTATTTTTTTTACCAATCTGATAAAATTGCAATGTTCCGTAAAGAACATGAGTATTTATAGACTCGTAAACCAGTAAAGCTCACCGCTCAGGAGATGATTCCCAACGGAAATGCAGTGAGTTAGCGACAGGCGACTCCACTATTAGGGTTGGGGGGAGTGCACACTGAGTGAGAAACACACGAGGGGTCGCTTTATATTATAAGAAAGGAAAGACAACTAGGGAAATACCGGAAAAACAGAAGGGAGTATATCGAATAGAATGTCAATGTGGGAAGGAGTTCACAGACTGGTCAAAATATGGGTAAAAGATGGGGCGAACTTGAAAAAGATATAAAAGAAATAGTCCCCAAAACAGGCCTCTCAGAACACATTTTGGAAAGCGGACATAGAATTGCAAAAAAGAAAATCATTAGAAAGGAAAAGAGAAAGTTAGGAAGAAATGTGTAGGAAACAGTGAATATTTGTAGAGGAGGGAAGAATAATCTTAACATGGATGAAGGAAATTTAGAAGAAGGTGGATCAATTTACTCAAAAAATGGGATAAAGCCTGGAAGATTGCACCCAATATCGGTTTCCACGTCACTCCGGAAGTTATCCAAGCTGCTCGAGAAGAACGAGAATTTACGTTGGATTCGTGACGCAATAGTGAGGGGGAAATAAGAAAATAAAGGGGAGGGGAAAGCGTTCGTGGAGGAGTGACCTTCACGTAGATTATGAAACACAGTTGAGCAGGAAACGTCGAACCTGCAAGTTGTATGTTGTGATTCACACAGGTTTTTTTTAGTTTTTTAACGTTAAGGTAATTGTGCAAGTCTTTAGTGAACGACGGCCTTTTTATATACGTCTGGGCCAGGGATATAATATCTTAAATGTATCCCCACCAACCTTTGTCCACAATCCTTTTATTACATTTCGACGTGGTACTATGTTAGGTACCTAGTAGTTTTTTCATACGAACCTGAAGAAGGGGATAGTTAGTCTCTGAAGCCTAGTTCTAAAGGAAGGAAAATAGGAACAACATACTCGCATATGTAAGTACAGTTTTTTAACGTCCTTTTTATATTATGTAAGTCTGTTTTTTAGCTAAACACGAATTGCCCTAATGACAGTGTGGAAAATTTGGTTCTTTTTCTGAAAAAAATAGGGAATTTTGTTGTTACAAAACTGTAGATCCCCTGATATTACTTGCGTATAGGATCTTTCTGATGGTGTAGTGGTAATGCTGTTATCTTGTAATTAAGGGGTCCTGGGTTTGATCTCCAGTGGAGGCTGACAGTGGTTCAGATCTTACTTTAAACTGCAGGTCTTTTCTCAATTAGTGTGTCTGTGCATAAAGCTTTGACTTTTTTTACTTGCAGGACAATAGTTGCTCTCAGTCATCTTGTCATGTCATGTAACAATCCCTTGTACACAAAACTAATGGACTTCCTATTAGAAGAACTAACAAGAAATTCTTCTACATCCACAACGAGGACTTACATTCAGTGTATTGCTGCCATATGGTGAGTAAAATTAGAGTGAAATATATGAAGCATTTCCATTCAGTAAGAAAGATTTCAATATCATAGCAGTTTTTTGAAAGGACAGGAATTTTTTAAAATGACTTTTAGGTGGAGGTCACAGGTCACTATCTTAAATTTGATTCTTATACGTTTCATCAATATTAAAATTTAATATATAAACAATATATCCTACAGAAGTGTTTCTATATAAAAACAATACATTTTGAATTCTAGAAATGTACTGAAAAACGAGGTAAAGAAAGTTAAAACATTTTCAAATTGTTGAGATATGTATTTGAAAGTACAGTAAAGCCTCGTTAATCCAATAGGGGGGATAAGTTGACCGGTTTAACGAAAGTCTGGATTAACTGAAATAACATAAAAGAACAGTAGAAAGTGCATTAAAACTCCGTTTATAGAAACATAACACATTTATTATGGTGTATTTAAAGTGCATAGGCCTAAATACAGTACAGTACAAAGTCTGTGGGAAACAGAATTTCATCAGTGGTTGACTGCCTTTTCTTTGGGAAGTTCTCTTCTTGACTTCTAGCCACATTTAAAACCTTGCATTTTTTTGTCCGGATTAAGGGAAGTCCGGCTTATCGGAGTTCGAATTATTGAGGTTTTACTGTACTCGGAAAAAGAGTGAGTAACCTGAATATCTTTTCTAGTAGATGTAGATAGAAAGAGAAGTTTATGTTTTCAGTTTGATGTTATTTTTCGTTTTCGTTATATTCAATAAATTTACCTCGCTGCATATTATGAGATACAAACAACAATTTCTGAATACACAGAAGCAAGATACTGACATTAACCACTATTATTATACTATTGTATCTTTGATTCTCCAAATATGCGTTTGTAATCACAGAACAGTGCTTTCTTCTGCAGTTATGAAGAACATTAATCAAAATTTAGTTTTGGAACTTCACATTTCGTACCACTTTTATCACTGATGAAAGCCACTATCCTGATGGGAAAGATCCTTGTGTTTACAAAGTTTTCAGATTGATATTTTTCTTTGCACTTTGTCAAATGTAGCAAATTGTGTGAAGTGTAATGCAACTGGCATTATTAAGAAGTAATAAAATTCAAAATGCCTTGAAAGAGATGGACCTTAAGGAATTTGTTAAGGATGAACAAAGGTGGATTGGTCTTTCCCAGAATGGGGTGAGATGGGAAAACTTGTGTTGCTGTGGCAGTCAAACTTTTGGTTTAGGTATGCCAGAAAGTTAGTTCTTGTTCATATCTCTTCTTAACAAATTCTATTTCAGAATTTGTTTCAAAGTTAAATACAATACACCCATTCAATAGCTGGAGGTCAAATCAACTATTGGTCTGAACAGTGATATATCAGAAATTAAGAATTCAACTAGTAAAGTTGAAAAGACTGCCAAATTTCAGATTATTTGGGCTCTTAGTTTTTGAGTTATTGACTTTCAAAGAAGCAAAAATCCCAAAATATGATCACATTTTAAGATATTTAAACAGCTGCAGATCAAAAACTAGTTGTCCTAGAGAGCTCAAATTGGTGTCATTCTCTTCTGCTTTTAATGGGTTGTAATTTGGAATGCAACATGACTGTGATATTTGAAATTTGTAATTTTCAAAAGGCTCGAAAAAATATTTTTTTTTAAATCTCAAAAAAAAAAAAAAATGTGTGCAAAACATTCATGATGGGATGGCAATGGATTCATATGGAATTTAATGTTTTGTATTATAATGTGCAAGAAATTTGCTGAATTTGTTGACTTCCACATTAAAACTATAACTTTTAGCTGAGTGATTGATGTTGAAGATTTACTATCTTTCAAATAGCACAGTCATGTTGATCTCAATTTAAAGCTCATTAAAAGCAGAAGAGAATGACATCAATTTGAGCTCTCTGGGACAAATAGTTTTTTGCTCTACAGCTGTTTAAATATTTTAAAAGCCAAATTTTGCAATTTTTGCTTTTTTGAAACAAATAACTCAAAAATCAAGAGCCCAAAAAATCAGAAATTAGGCAGTTTTTGTCCTCTTGAGAGGTATACAATGAATAAACAAAAAATCTTCAAATTCTGAATCCTAAAGGATGAAAAATATTTTTTTATTGGTTGATTTGACCCATGGAAAAACATTTTCATGCGTAAGAATGTGAACATTAAGAAGTTTGTTAAAATTAGTTCTCAGCATGTAAATAGATAATAATTTTTTATGAGTACGCAAAGTGTTGATGTAGCCATGCAAAATTTAATTTTGGGGAAGTGATTCACAAATTTACCAAATGCAAACTTTGTAATAGAAATATACACTCTCACAATACTACAATAACTACATTTAAGTTTTTGGCACCCACTTAATTCATTAATAATTGCTTTGTATTTGTTTTCAGTCGACAAGCTGGTCACCGTTTTGGAGAGCACATTGAGAGAGTTCTTCCTCTGATCGTGCAATATAGTCGAGAAGATGACGATGAACTCCGTGAATACTGTTTACAAGCGTTTGAGGCTTTTGTTCATCGCTGCCCTAAAGAGATCAGTCCACACGTGCAAACAGTAAGCAAAAAGTTTTTACTTGTTTATTCTTTATGTTTATCAAGGATATCTGAAAAGAACCAAAAAAATAGAACATTAAAATACTGACCAAGGCAGAATTTATTGTATAAAAAAATATATACAGGGTGTTTCCGGGCTGATTATACCAACTTTCAGGGATGATGGAGAACGGCACATGCATCAATTTGAGATGTGGAACCCTGGTCCGGAAACGACTTAGTCAAAAGCTATAACCGAAAATCGGGATATGAAAATGTAATACTTTTATTACCTGCACAAGTTTCACAAGCTGCTATACGACGTACGCTTTTAGAAGGAACATGAGTTCAGCCAATACGCTGCCAGCGCTCTTGCGCTGTTGTGAAACCAACTGCTAGCGGAAGGGGAACACAGAGAATTCGTTGTGTCCAATATTCAACTTTTTATATATAATGCATGCACGTGATATTTGAGTACAATGAAATATATAGTGAAAAATTCTACACAGGATTATATCATATCACTGCAGCATATAAGAGAAACTCGTAACTGAAAGAAGTTTCAAGGTATTTATTGTAGAGGAACTGCAAGGTCATCATCATCATCATCATCGCTCGTTTCTGTTTTCTGGCATGTTTCCCAGGAGATTTGAATAGGGGGTCACTGATTTCTGTGGTAGATACTTTACCCTGTTTTATATTACGCAACACAGTAAAAACAAATACACGACACGCTTTAGCCGTAAGTTCTCGACTCTGAGAAAACACTGTTTCATCACGCACTTTTTCCGACGCCAATTCATTGAAGTAAGAATATACTTTAAAAGTAAGATTTCTGTCTTGTGAACTTAATATTTTACCCTCGGTGCCTGTACTACTGGTACTACGTTTCGAGAGCAACGTTATTAATTTGATTTGATTTGTTTTACTTTGCTTTTCTGTCACTTTTGGCTAATTGCGAAGATGGGAATGAGTGATGATATAATGAAATTGATGAATGGACATTCATAAACATCCATGTCCAGGCTGGGGTTCGAACCCGGGACACCTTGCGCTGTATCGCGATATGCTAACTACTGCACCATAGGAGCCGGCGCGACATTATTTAATAACACTCACGGAACACAAACTATTGCACAACTATCGAACATAATGTCTGTATTACACAGCGTGCTAAGACGCCAGGGTTCTCGGGTTCGAATCCCAGCCCGGGTATAGGTGTTTGTAAGTTTCCCTTCATCAATTTCATCATATCATCACCCATCCTCATCTTCGCGATTAGTCAAAAGTGGCAGAAAAGCGAAGTAAAATAAATCGAATCAATCAATCAATAAGGGCTGTATTGAATCATCTCACAACTGTTCTTCGTGGCGTACGGGTATAATTATCTTACACCGCCCTTGTTACGAAAACGCTGAACTCAAACTGACTTAACTGACTCGCAATGTTTGTGAACGCCCACAACAATGAAGGGTTATTGTGTATATTCAGCCGAATTTGACACCCATAGCTTTACCAAGGCACAACAACTCAACGGGGTCAACACGGTGGCAACGAAAAAAAAACCAGACTGAACACGTATGGAAAACGAAAGGGTCATTGTGTGTGTGTGTGTGTGTGTGTAGAGACGTGTTGTTCCCGTGTTTCTTCGAGAAGCGATAACTCCGGCTGTAGGCGACGGAAATTCATTGGACTTGGACGGTCATGTTCAAAATGTCGTCTTCCATCTTATGATTAACCTTAAAGTGGCGAGTTTTATGCAAACTTCTTGCGCGCAAGAAAAAATACAGAACACGGCGTTTAACTTGCGCGCCGCAGTCTCCTAACTGTACAACGTTGCACTCCTGCCACTGGCTGGTCGCCAAGGACACGCTCTCAGTAGCTCCGCCCGATATCGCTTCTAAAAACGTGCGTCGTATACATTCACAACAGGTGTTCAAAGTGGCGTCCCCCAGCTTCGCTGCAGGCATGATATCGTCGCACAAAGTTCTGGCGTTCCCTTTGGAGTAGCCTGAAGAGGATCTCCTGGCAAGAATTCTCGCTGCCTGTGACATTGTTCCAACACGTACGCCAGAACTTTGTGCAATGATGTCATGCCTGCAGCAAAGCTGGGGGATGCCACTTTGAACAACTGTTGTGAATGTAGCAGCTTGTGAAACTTGTACAGGTAATAAAAGTATTACATCTTCGTACACCGATTTTTGCTTATAACTTTCTACTAAGTCATTTCCGGACGAGGGTTCCTTATCTCAAAATTGATACATCTGCCCTTCTCCATCATCCCTGAAAGTTTGTATCATCAGCCCGGAAACACCCTGTATACACTAAAAAGATAACGTTTCCACCCTCCAACAGGGTCTTGTTCAGACGAATATTCACACTAGAATGATGAAAATTACAAAACATCATCTTATATATACTCACTCCCAGACAGGGTCAATACATAAAACAACATGAAGGCACCAGTCCTTATCTTAGAACATTCCTGTCAGAAATTCCTGAGAGTGGAATCTCCTGACAGGTAATTGACACTACCTGACAGGTGATTGACAGGTACTTGGTGAGAGTCTGTGCCTTATAACTTCGTCCACTTCTGGACATTGACAGATTCCTGATCTCCTGAACTCCTTTCCTCCTCTTTTCTTTCTTCGTTATTCTTCCTCCTTCCTTTCTCTCATCCTTTCCACTCTTTCTAACACTCCTCTCCATTCCTTATCGATTTTCAACCCCCCCCCCATTCAAGTTTAGAGTTCTTCTCCTTTTTTCTCTATTTCCTTGGCCTCTTTCCATTTTCTCACTATTCCTCTCTTTGGTTTGGTTTGGTTTGGTGGTTACACGGTTAGCACTCTCGCAATTGGTGTGAGAGGTCCTGGGTTTGATTCCTGGTGGGTGCCCTCAAAATTTCGACATTGACCCAGTGTCGTGAGGACAATTGGGAAACTACTCAAAAAGAAGTAGCGGGCTCCGATCAGAAAAGCTAGAAAACGGTGGCAATGGGATCCGATCCACTGACCACACACCACCCAATGAAAACCACTCTGGCAGGCCCTGACCCTTCGAGGGCTGTTGCACCACGGAGTTTCCTTTTATATCAGTAGTTATTATTCCTTGAAGTCAGTATTTTGACCTAGTTTCATAAGATTTCCTAAGGTTACATAGTATGAACATTTATTTTCATTGATAATGTATGTGAAAGGTATTCATGATATTGGATAGATTGAGAAAATACTCAGATTACATTTTTCTCCAAGATTACAGATTTGTGCCTCGCTTACATCACATATGATCCAAATTACAATTATGATGAAGAAGAAGAGGAGGATGGAATGGAGACTGAAGATGATGCTGAAGATGAGGAGAATGATGAGTATTCTGATGACGACGACATGAGTTGGAAAGTAAGTGTAATTATTTTTATTATGGTGACTTGTATGGTAGAAATGTGTTTTACCTGCAAATAGTTAGGACTATTCTGCATGTTGTCCAATTACACAGGGTGTAGGGATAGGCTGTTACAAAGCCTATAGATATTGGTAACTGCTGATAAGTGTACGAAACAGAAATGAAATGGCGTAAATTTTCTGTTGAATTAATTAATTCTGATTGCCTTTTCCCACAAATACAAATTACACACGAGGATCATTTGAAAAGTTCTCGGAATTCAGTATAGTCATGACTAGAGCCCGGAATTTTAAGCGAAATGCATATTCTTTTCCAGACTTCTAATGGTAAGGAGAAAGGTTATACTTCGTATTACATACCTTGATGAGCTATTTAACTAAGGTTGAAAGTGCTTATAAATGATTATTTCTGCAGGAAACTGTTATGCTTGCTTATTTTATGATTTTGGTTTAAAATAGCATATATTACCCAAATCTGTCATACTTCAATCACACGAAGGCATGGGGATGGCGAGATCAATGCTTCTAAATAGCCGCACAGGAGAAACGGCATCCAAGAAAAGATACAGTACATCCAAAATGCCTCGTATTATAACAGTTGAAAGCTCGAAATAATCCATTGCAACATTCGCTTTCTCTCATTGATGAAATTTCAGTAACGTCGTCTTCAGAAACTCACGATGTTGCTAAAATTGTGTTCGACAAGCTCAGTCAGGTATTACTGAAAAATCCTGGTTACAAAACACTGTGTCAAATTTATAAACATATTTCTGGTGAAGAAACAGACATTGAAGAGGAATTCACCGAAGAAGAACTGTGGTGTTTTTCACATGCGCCTGTGATGTCATGCGATGTGGAAAGAAGATTTTCACTGTACAAATCATTCTTCACTGACAGACGCAGGAGCTTCACCTAAGAAAATCTCAGGATGACCTTCCTTACGTACTTTGAATAAGATAAAAGATCTAATAAACAAATGTTTTTTCAGATTTTCCTGTATTTGTTTATGCTTATTTTGGTGCTTATTTTTTTCATTTTTTGTGCTTATTAACTTGCTTATTTTACTGTTTGATTGTGCTTATATATCCGGGCCCTAGTCATGACACAGCTGGGTTGTAACAATCCCATTGAAAGCTAATGGTTAGAGGCACATATTTTTGGTAAATAAAAAAAGCAAAATTTCGGTGCAAAAACAGAGTCTATTCCGGGTTCAAAAGCGGTAAATAAAATAAAATTTCGGTGTTATAGTGGTAAATGATCACATCAAAAGTGTTATATAACATGACATTTTGGGTTTAAAATTGTGAATATAATCTTAAATTTGATTTAAAAACTGCACTTATTACACAAAATAAACTTATCCCTTCTAATAGCACATTTATGTAGTTACCAGAGTATTAAGTCCATTTTTGCTTCTCAAATGTTTACAGCAGAATTAATCAATTTTCCGTCAATTGCATAACTCACAGGATACTTCAGAAAGGATCGCGTCGGTATATAAATGGTAAATTTCGTGTGTAAGAATATATTTCACATTTTGCAGTTCATTTCGCATTATTTCGTGACAAAACAGGGTAGGAAAATGCACCTCACACCTTTCAGAAACATGAAAAATGAACAATATTATTTCATATTTCGTGTTTTCGTCAAAAACGAAATTTGCAAGCCTCTACTAATGGTATCATTACAACCCAGAAGTGTTCATGACTACAAATTATGGGCTTACCTCTTGGAAATTATTCTTATTTTTCAATACAGTCTCCCTTGATATCAATGGAGTTTGTGGAATAGAGTTCCAAATCTCACATACCAGGCAGGCCTTGACCCTTCGAGGGCTGTTGGGCCTCAAAGTTTAGTTATTAATCGTGACACCATTCATCAGAGATGAAATGAACATGAAACCTACATCAGACTCTTCCAACCAGAGAAGTCAGGATTAGCAGAACACAGCATTAATGAGGGTCATAGGATTTTATTTGAAGACACCAAATGTGCCAGTTTCTGGGGAATAAAGGAAGTCATAGCCATTTCATGGGACAGCAAGAATCTCAACGGGGACGTGGGACTCCAGCTTAGTCATGCATGGAACTCACTTCGCAAAAGTACAGCATCCACCAATAAAACACCAGGATCCAGAATGAGCCAATCACCGGACAGAACCTAAGCTCTGCCCCTTCCACACTAACATATATAACTTCGCACTGGTCTCCAATTCACAGTGCACAACTCACCAACGTGCGCATCTAAGTGGGGCTTTTAACCTGCTTGTGTGTCAAGCCCTGTGTTCACACAGCCTTGTAGATTAATCTTTTAACGTGTTTGTGTGTTAAGCCTTGTGCTCAAATGACTTTTTTAGATCAGTGTTTTACAGTTTGGAACATGGCAGTTTTATGTACGTGGGGTCAGATGACTAAATGTTCCTTTTTATTCCTTTCTACCCACTATAAATTCCTAAGTCCTTGTCATATCTGACATGGCTAAGGTGTAGTTACACTGGCCTAGTTTGGTAACCTGATGAAGGGATCAGTGGAATCCTGAAACGAGTTTTTGTTAAAATCAATACTCACTAACGTAAGTACCTTTAAGTATCTACATTTATTGTATACTAACTTATTCAACGTGAGTAAGTCGCACAAGCGCTAAAGACAAATCTCCAATTCAACATACCCTGATGATGAGAGCAATGTATGCGCTCGAAACGTTGGTCGCTAACATCAGCTTAACCTGGCTTGTAACCCGAGACCACTTGTTCTTATGTATTAAGGCGAGGAGGGACAATTTCCCTAGGTCTTTCTCGCTGGGACAGCTGTCGATCACTGTTGCCAACTTAGCTCTTTTGGAGCCAGATCTGGCTCTTTCGTGCACTCGTTACTGTGAACTGTAGCACCCGCCCTCTACCCCACCATGATGCCACCACTGGCTCCGGCCAATAAGGACCAACCTTTGCCATGAGTGTACATTTTGCACGTGACGTGATATTCATATATAGGCTGCGTCACCCACACCCCTCTTTGCTCCCCAGGTATTTTATATATAGAGCTGTGGCTTAAGGTGAAGATGTCAACATTATTATCCGGGAATCCTTTATTTTCGATTTCATATGAACATCATAAAATTATTGAGATGGGTAATGCCACCAAATCTAGGCGGTGAAAACTAAGAATACATTTCCATCACTGTAAAGATAACGGTAATAGCAGGGCCCCCACCCCTCTGACACCTAAATTACCCTAGGAGACACTTTATGCAGCCTTCGTTAATTTAGATCCTTGAAAATCATCTTTAGCTCTTGGTGAAATGTAGCTCTTTTATGCACATCAGGTTTGGCAACACTGCCAGGATGGCTGTAGGAGGCAGGGAGAAATACATTACGCTTATAGGAGAATTAGTTTACTCGTTTTCTTGGAGATATCAAACTTTCGATGGTGGAAAAAAATATATGATCGGGTAAAGGATCCATTGAAGATGATATTTGCGCTAGAAATAGTCGGAACTCCCATTTGTTTAGCCGTAACTTCAATTTGAAGTTGTCTCTCCATAAGGAATACATGGCATTCTGTAAGTACGTATTCATCACATTTTTCAAACATGGTATCTAGCTTAATAATCAACTTTAAAAACCGCTTCCACTTGCAACATGGGGAGAAATTCATACTCTCAAATTATGTGTGGATTTTCTTTAGTAGCAGTGCCAATTCCAACGATATTTAAATAAATGCATGCCTGAAGCGAAATTGTTCCTCCTCACCTTAAAGTAACTTAATTGATTAGCTTATTACAGTAAGTTTAATATATTCATTTTCCAGGTTAGAAGATCAGCAGCGAAGTGTTTAGAAGCAGTTATTGCAACGAGGCATGAACTTCTAGTAGATTTTTACAGATCAGTATCTCCAGCATTGATTTTACGATTTAAAGGTGAGATTTATTCCTTATAATTAGCTTCAGTTGAGAAATGTAGTTGAGATGGTATCTGTGCTGGACTGTAGAACTGTTCAGTTCTCTCTTTTTGATAGCCATGGTGGAAAAATCATGAAAAATGTTTTCTATGATTTGTGACACTTGTTTAGTGTTACTCTTAGCAGGAATATTACAGTAGGTGGTGTTTTGTTAGGCAATCAGTAAATAGTCTTGGAACTCTTGATTAACCTGTAACAGACAGGAGTCTCTTCTGGATGTATAGCCTCTCTGTGCAAGAGTGTGTACTTTTCAAACTTTCTGTGATGAAACAAAATTGTAGCTTCAGAACTAATTGTTGTAGCGAGATTAGCTTTTTTTTTTTCTCTGAATGACAAGAGTTTTTAGCCGAGTTGAAACATTGTTCCTCCCAATAATGAAAGTTAAAAGAAGATGCAAAATTGAAATGTTACACAGAAATTGGTATTCTGCAGTTTTCTGTGGTTCCGAGAATGGACTTAAGTGAACGAAAAAATGTAGTATGTAGCAGTGGTACATTTCTACAACCTAAAATAGGTTGATCCTACTTGGAGAGAAAAAAATAACTGTAAGGAGAACAGTGTTACCACCTTACAAAAAAAAATCCATAAAATCGCTTGTAATGTTGGCCCTATGCATATTGGATGGACCAGATTTGCAAGGAAGCGTGAGAAAAAGCCACTGTTTGAGGACATGTAATGCCTGTCCCCCAGTTTTGAAAAAAAAAGAAAAAAAAGGAAATGATGCAATGTAGAAAATATTCATTTTTGGGTCATTTTGAAAATTGGATGTTTGCTGATGGAGCCCTAATTGCCTCAGTGGTTGAAGAGTGAAAATAACCCATTTATAAGATGCCACATAATGTGGTAAGGAAAAAAATTAACCTTTTGAAATTGCATTTGTTAATAATACTAAGAATGGATACAATATTTTGTCATTCCATTTTGTCATGCATTCATATGTATATAAGTGAACCAAAAATACCAAACTGTAGCCTTGTCGATGGCATAGTGGTAACTTTGCTGTCTTCTAATCAAGGGGTTCTGTTTTCGATACACAGAGGCACACTGGTTCGGGACCTAAACTGGAGGTCCAGTCCCGATTAGCCTATCTGTGCATAAAGTGAACTTAACAATTAACAAAAGACCGAATTGTATAAGAATTGCCTAAATGAAAGTGAGACTCGTGGTTTTTTTTCTGTAATGATTTATTGGTTGGAATGTATGAACATACAGGAAGTATAAGTGATGCATGAGTGACATATCCTCTACATATAGTCAGTCACCTTGTCTGTTCAAGCAAGTGTTCCAGCGTGTCACAAAGGTATGGATACCCTGAGCGAAGAACGTCCGTGGTTGACTGCGGAACCCGTCTTCAACGGACCTCAGCATCGTTGGCGAAAGGGCGGCCCTTCAGATGTTTTCTTAGTGGCCCAAAGATGTGGTAGTCTCAGGGTGAAAGATTGGGGCTGTAGGGAGGATGATCGAAGACTTCCACAATATAAATTTCAGCTCCACTAACACCTTCGGCCTTCAAAAATTGAATAACTGCTCACTGGGTCTGTTGTTCCATGTTGTGAACGTGCTTCTGTACATGTAAACAACACACTGCACCGTCAGACCATACCAGATATGCATACGATGTATGCTTTCTTACATACAACGCCACCTACCAGAGCAAACACAAAGCTCTGCATAGTTAAGCTCCAAGACTACGACAAAAGTGTGTTTCATTTGGGCAACACTTATACAGTAAAACCTGTCTATCCCGGAACATGATGGTTCCGAGGAAAATTTTCCGTCTTAACAGTTTTTCTTCTTATACAGGGTTGACTTTAAATACAGTATAGAGCGCTGCAGGAAATAATGGAAAGTCAGATTTACATTTCGCTTTACTTATAATGTACAATACTAATGCATGTACTTACATGAATAAAAATGTGATACAGTCGCAATAAGCATAGCAGAGATTACAATTATGTAACCACAATATGGTGGTACACTTTTTACAGTATTGTAAGAACGTACAGTACGTACTTATGTATCTTTTCGAACCCGAGACCCCTGGCATTGTAGCGCGATGTCCATAGAGGGAAAGAGAAAGATTGAAAGATGGAATAAGAGAGGTGAAGAAATATTCAGATAAGTGAAGTAAAAAGAAAGAAACAGAGAGATAACAAGAAAAATAGAAAGATGATGAGAGAACAGAGGAGAAATAGACAAAGAAAGGTGAAGAAAGAGGGTAAGAGATGAAAGAAAGAAACTGAATCGTAACAGCTGTGAGTATTGTAGTGCATTCTTTCATATCGACAATGTTACCGATAAGCGAGTGGCAACAGAGGCATGTTCCACTTACAGCATTGCATTGTTTTCTTGCAAGTGAAAATAAATAAAGGAAGGAATTTCCATCTTACTGAAAATAAAAACATCTCGTTGGTCTTTAAATGGTGTTCCGTTTCCACATTAAGGAGGTTTCCGCCAAGCAGCTCATTTTCAGGTATAAAATCGGTTCGTTCTGGGGACTTTTTTGTCCGTATTTACAGGTTTCCTTATAGAGGTTCCAGGATATGCAGTTTTTACTGAATTATCTGTATCAGAACTGTATCATCTAGTTTTCAAGAAATGACATGTTAATTGCTGCCGCCATAATTTGATTGGTTTTGTTTGATGCCGGCCATGTGCTAAAGGTTAAGTGTACCAAATCTACAGTGTTTTCAAAGGTTGTGTAACCCTAGCTTTCACCAGTTATCACATTAAAACTAGGAGAGTTAATATCACTGAGTTTACTCCATTATGAAGTGCCATTAATTGAGATGTTTTGTAATACTTTCAATTGCCAGCTCATTTCGTGCAGGAAATTCTAAAAATTTATGGCTCAAGTCAAAATGAATTTATTTCAGAATGTTCAATTTCAAGAGGAGAGATTCTAAGAAACGATTGTCGGTCTCCTTGGTGGAGTGGTTAGCACATTGCGCTACGATGCCAGAGGTTTCACATTTCTGTGAAAGATTCTCTTAATTCGATTTAAATTAGTAAATTATTTGAAAATAAATTTATTGGAAATCACCATTTATTTTTTTACAGAACGAGAAGAAAATGTCAAGTCAGATATTTTTCATGCCTATATGGCTCTGCTTCGACAAACACGGCCTTCTGTAGGGCTGCCATTGGACCCGGACTCAATGGATCAAGAAGAGGGTCCAATTTCTATGCTTCAGCAACAGGTAATTGAGAATCATTTCTAGTAGGGATGGGACAGATTATTTGGTACTCCTTTGGTACTGCATTACTGATGCAACATGTCTATAAATATCTTACAATTTAGTGCAATATTGTACCATTTTGTTACAGTTGTTATGGACATAAACAAATAATTTCCATTCCGGGGGAAAACCGGAATTTTTTTTCCACCTAATCAAGTGGCTCTGGCATCCACCCAGCATCGTATAAAGTGGGTACCTGGAGGATACTCTGGGGGGTAAAGGTAGCCAGGGGCATGGTGCTGATCAGATCACCCCCAACTTCGGCCGTGATCAAGAAAGTGTGGGGCTCTAATTCCACACCCACTATATGCTTTCATGGCATGGTGCAAAGCACAGGGGAGCACTTTACTTTAACTTTCCTTTTTTCTAAAGTAAATATATAAATATGCAGCTTCTTTTGCATTGCAAAAGCTTTGTTCATCTGGAAACATACAGTTATTAAGAACGACAAATAACATTTGGAATTTTACATTGGATCAGTAGACTTTGATTATTGGTATCGGTAAATTTTAAATCAATACTTTGTCAGCCCCCGTGGTGGAGTGGTTAGCACATCATGCTATGATGCCAGGGGTCCCGGGTTCGAATCCCAGCCTGGGCATGAGTGTTTGTGAGTGTCCATTCATCAATTTCATCATGTCACCATTCATCCTTTTGGCTGAAAAAAAATAGGGGCAAATACTTTTCGATTTGCCCACGTAGTATTGCCAGGTACTGTCGCAAATT
Organism: Lepisma saccharinum; assembly: GCF_977018435.1. NCBI lineage: Eukaryota > Metazoa > Arthropoda > Insecta > Zygentoma > Lepismatidae > Lepisma > Lepisma saccharinum. The sequence continues at coordinate 43,440,063 of NC_139257.1, read as the reverse complement.
TGCCAAAAGTGGCACAAAAAGCGAAGTAAAATAAAGCAAATCAATCAATATTTTATTGGTATCGGCCTATCCTTAATTTCTAGATATATTGTTGTAATTGTTCATGCAACTCTAGTGGATTTGATAGTATTATCTGGTGTTTTACGGAAGTTAATATTGATATATTGTAATAGTATGTGCTTCAGTCTGACACTGCGGTTCCTGCTGTTGCTTGTGACATGCCAGGAATTAAAATTACTCTGAACAGTTATACAATTTGGAATGTGAATATACATTACGCTGCAAATTGATATGCTAATATGCATTGCTATCAAATAGACTTATAGCCAAAACCCATGCACTGATAGGTTATAGAAAATGAAATGTTCTAAAGTGATGCATTGCAACATAAAAAGCTGTTTCCAGTGTGTGTGTGTGTGTGTGTGTGTGTGTAAAGTCTCTGGATTTTATACAGGTGTTGTGCAGAAGTGTTGAAGTACGTAGAAACTCAAAATTTCTAATTACTGTACTTCAACATGAGCTGTCTTTGTAGCATTATCATTCAAAATGGATATTCAGTGGAACCTTGATTTTACGTTTTTCAGGTGACCGAGCTGAAAAAACTTAAAACATGGCAAAATGTAAAATTGTGGAAAAAATTATAATATTTTGCTATGTTGAGACACTCAATACTGAATGTACAGTCACAGACATGTCTGGGTTGTAACGATCCTGTTGAAAGTCAATTGGATATTAAATGTAAAATCTGGGAGTGTATGAAGGCTCCACTGTATGTGCATGCACTCCTGTTCACATGAAGTAACACAATTTTTGGGTCTATCTGTGTATATACAGTATAACGCACATACACATTCTCCCATTCTCTTGCACTCTTACTTCATATTTGTGTTTGTCCAGCCAGTAATTTTACCGATTATTTTACCGATCCGATATATCAATAAATATCTGATAAATTAGTGCAAAATTCTGCCATTTTGTTGTAATTTTTATGAATGATCTTCATGCTCTACTTTCTAAAGAAGTAAATGTCTAAATATGCAACTTCTTTTGCACTGCAGTCATCTTGACACAATTTATTAAGGAGGTCAATGAACCTTTCAGGTTCTTCAAGGACCACATCTAATTTTATATCGGATCAGTAGAATATCGGTTATCGGTATCGTTAAATTTTATATCGGTACTTTATCGGCATCGGCCAAAATTTCATATTGGCCCATCCCTAATTTTTGATGATCATCTTTTCCAGAAACTGAATATGTCTGTAATGATGATAACATTTTCTTTTTACTTTCCTAGGTACCCTCTATTGTAAAATCTGTTCATAGCCAAATGAAGGAGAAAAGTATAAAAACCAGACAAGACTGCTTTGCTTTGCTGAAAGAACTAGTTGTGGTCCTTCCGGGTGCTCTAACAAACCACATTCCGGCTCTGATTCCTGGGATTCAGTATTCTCTGGGGTGAGTATAATTCTTATATTGTTTCATTATAAGTTTTATTACAATAATATTAGCAATGTGAAATATGAATATGCATACAGACTGAAGTGCATTAAATATATTTTCATAGGCAAACTTCTGTACTTGGAAAACTCACTTCATGTTTGTTTAGTAATAACCGAGAGAAGAAAGTTGCTGAATTGAATTTACATTGTTCTTAAATTCATTTTATTGGTATTTTTATAAATTTGGTAAAAAAAAGAAGAAAAGTAAAGTGTTCCCCTGTGCATAGCACCACGCCATGAAGGCGTATAGGGGGTGTGGGGGTAACGCCCCACACTTTCTTGATCCGGTCGTGATCACACCCCTGACCGCCTTTACCCCCCAGGGTTTCCCCCAGGTACCCATGTTATTCGACGCTGGGTGGTCGCCGGGGCCGCTTCCTACGTTAGAAAAGTTCCCGGATTTGAACCGGCCGGGGATCGAACCCGGGACCTTGAGCATGGTAGTCAGACGCGTTACCGACTGAGCCACCGCGGCCACCAAAATAAAATAAATTTGGTACAAATGTTAATTATATGTCATGGTGATTAGCAGGGAATGGATTTATATGTAGTAAAAATGTGCTAAATATATAAATGCATACAGTATTTAAGTTATTTTCATGAAAATATGTAGTTAAATATGGACTTAAAATTGTAAAACTTTACATTTTTAATAATATAAGACACTACATGAGCTACATAAAATATAGTATACTTACATTGACATTAATTGTAAAACAACACAATATGTGTTTTCGTTTTCTGTTTCCAAAACAATGAATAATAAAATTTTGTTGTGTAACTGTTCGAATGTGAACTTCATTTTCTCTCTTTAAGATGGATTTACGAGGGGATATCAGAAAGTAACAGAGTAAATTTTTTTCCGGCCAAACTGAAATGTATTCACAAAAACTGAAATATACATTTGGAAGGTTGAACATTACTCTACTTTTCCACATAACATCCATTCATATTTATACTTACATTTGTTCCCCCATGACACTAATTTTTCGATGCCCATGCGGTAGAAATCGTTCGGCTGGACGTGTAACCAATGACGCACAGTTGTCACAACTTCCATGTTGCAGCTCAAGTGTTTGCCGGCAAGGTGTTCCTTCAGTGGGCTGAACAGGTGAAAGTCTGATGGGGCCAGGTCTGGACTGTATGCTGGATGATTGAGAATTTACCAACGCCAGGAATTGACCTTTTGCATCACTGATGCAGCCACAAAGGGACGAACATTGTCATGGAAAATGATGACCTCCTCCAGAGATTTTGTTGGGACGTTTACGGCTTATAGCAGCTTGTAGACGATCCAGTGTGGCAACATTTACAGTTGCTCCTTTTACCCCCAAATCAACATGAATGATTTCTAGCTGTCCCAGAAAACTGTAAGCAAAACCTTTCCTACAGACGGGGTTGTCCTGAATCTTTTGAAGTGGGGGTGAGTTTGTATATTTCCATACCATACTCTGTCGCTTTCGTTGAGAGTTGTAATGAAAAACCCACGATTTGTCCCCGGTAACAATGTGGTCAAGTAATGCGTTTCCAGCCCTATGGTACCGGAGCAAATGCTCAAGACTGTATCCCATATGGTCCTCCATATGCTGTGGTGTGAGCTGTCGGAAGACCCATCTCGCCGACACTTTGCGATACCCATGTTCTTCTTGGATGATGGTGTATACACTGTATAATCCTCTACGTCTCTTGTTTCCCCTTTAATACCAAAGAAGTGAGACGAGGATTGTCTTATCGGCGCAGTGGATGATCATATATTAGGTACTTAAAGTATACAATTGGAACTTAATAATCGTTAACCCAATATTTATTACAAAACATATTAGTACTTATACTTTCCAAATACAATTAATTCAACAGAAATGTCTATGGATTATCTCCCAGTTAACCTAGTTTAATTTGTCCCATTTGATAGTCAGCAGTCAGTAAGTAAAGGCTACACGAGTCAGAGCAAATCGCAACCCAGCCCAAAACCCCCCACAGCCAACATGACCCGGAGCAATCCACCAAAAATCTAAACTAAAACAATTTCCTTTTCTTGCACTTTTAAGAACTCAAAATAAATCAATGGACTTTAGGTAAATTACACCCGGCCATGAGGGCCTATAAAGGGCGATAGACTGTAATGCAATATACTCAGCCTGTCCAGCCAGTGTCCAGTACGTCAGAAGTCTCTCATAGTCGGCAAGGATCTGCCATTCTAAACTTCTCGCTCGACCAGCGCAGAAGCCCAGCCAATGGCAGAACCTTCCAGAGTCACCTGTCTGTTGAGTCTCCATCCGTCATTCATGAGCAATATTACACTATGGGCTTACAAAACAACCTCTCCCCCAAACATTACAATTTTCTAGCACATAGTGTACTACTAGTTACACATATCTTTTTAGAATTCACATTTCAAACATACTCTTCTTACATAACCAAGTTTCAAGCTTTAGAGCGAGGTTTCATAATAGTTATAGGGGTTTGCGCATGTCATCCCTCCAACTCCATCGCCTGTAAATATTCAAAAAGAAAAAGAAAACAAACTGGTACCAGTACAAGTTTACAAACATAAACCATTCATTACTATAATACAGGCAACCTACACCAAATCTACAATAATTTACATTTATATAATGGGAGAATCCTTAATTAACCTTACATAGTCAGAGATCTTGCCGATCCATGTATAAAATTACCTATTATTGCCTCTCCTGGGCTCCAAATATCTTTTCAATTTATGTACATGTACTTTGGAACATACCTTGTCATCATCAACTTTCTTAACCAGAACTGAATTCTCTGTTAGAAATTTACTTATGAAATATGGACCCTCGTACATATTAGAAAGACTTTTAGTTATCTTGTCCTCTAAGGAAGATTTAATCTTAGTCCTAACTAATACTTTGTCATTGACTTGAAACGTTATGGGTGCATATCGCTTCTTATACAATTGTTTTCTCTTTTCCCATTCCCTTTGCATATTTCTGATAGCGTTTTTCCATTTATCTTGCATATTTGGAATATTTCCGAGATTGTTTAACCATGTAACTAAGGCTCATATTATCTAATTGAATAATAAAAGGCTGAATTTTCAAACAGTATTCAAAACGTGATATGGCTTGCATTAAACTTATAAGTTCAATCTCATAAATTGTTCGTTTTCTATCAACTTTAATCTTTTAGAAAAGAATGCCACTGGTCTCAGATTATTATTTTCATCAGCTTGCAAAAGACAAGAGCCGAATCCTCTCAAGGACCCATCACATTGAATAACAAACGGTTTATTTAAGTCAGGCAATTTCAAAATTACATGTTCTCTAAATAGAGTTTTAATTTTTTCTAGTGCCTCTTGTTGCCTAGAACCCCTAAAAAATTTTATTTTGGGTGTTCGGATTTCATTTAAGGGAGCTACCACAGTAGAATACTCTGGAATAAATTTAGAATAAAAATTTAAGGTACCCAATAATCTTAATAATCCTTTTAAATTTCTCGGAGAAGGGAGATTTTGAATAGCTTCAATTCTGTCTGGATCCATTTCACAATTTCCTTGCCCCACAATAAATCCCAAGAATTCTATTCTCCTTTTCAAAAAACATCTTTTATTGGGGGAAATCGTTAACCCATATTCTCGTAATCTCTGCAGTACTAAACGTAAATGTTCCAGATGTTCTTTCTCATTAGCACTATGAACAATTATGTCATCACAAAATAAATGTAAAAACCTTCCCTTATAATCATGAAAAACTTGGTTCATAGCTCGTGACATGCAACTTGGCCCAATACTAATGCCAAATGGAATGACCTTATATCTATACTGATTATTGGGAGTTACAAAGGCTGTTACATCTCTACTAGATTCATCCAAATTTACTTGGTTGAACACTCTTTTCAAATCAATAACAGAAAATACTCTCCCCTGACTCAATTGAGCCATAGTTTCTTCCATATTAGCCACTGGGTGCGCATCATAGATTATTTTCTTATTCACTGCAGAATAATCACAAATAAGTCTTTTAGTCCCCCCTGAAGAAGGAATTACAAAGCAAGGTGCTGCGTACGGTGACGAAGATGCTTCAATAATGTTTTGTTCTAATAATTCAGTAATCACTCCATCCAGTTCCTGTTGTTTAGATGGTGGAACAAAATATGGACTCCGATGTACAGGAACATTATCATATAATTTAATTTTATACGAAAAGTTCTTTAAACGTCCTAGCTTAGAAGTAATAACATCAGAAAATTCACTTTTCAACTTACATAACTGTTGTTCAGTATCCTCTAATGCAAACTGTCCAAAAGATGCGCCAGAAACATCAGAAGCTCTGGATTCGAGTCCACGCCTTCTCTCTCGTGGCCTCCACGAAGTCCTAGACTGGCTACGAAAGGAGTTCTCACCAATGTTTACATTTCTGACGAAGTTTTCCTGGTTCGCACCTGCTGTCTGCTGGAAAGCTACATGTTGACCTTGGTCAGTTCTCGTGCGCTGATAAGACCGAGCTCCGACACCTCGGCCTGTGCTGGCTGAACCCTGGGCAGGAGAACGTACAGGAAATGAAGGACGATCTTGTCTTTGTCTTTGACCTATATTCTGTAAAACACGAAAATTTTTGCATAAGCTTTCAGATGTCCATTTAATAGGGATTTTCTCATCACTTCCGGAAAAACCAACAATTTGTTCTAAATAGTTAATCACCATGTGGCACTGTTTCTGAAATCTCACACCAAGCACTAAGTCTAGAGGCATGTTTTTGCAAACATGAAAAGTTGTGGTCCACGATAAATTTCCAAGACCAACATTTAACATAACTCCTTTATTAATATTCATAAGGTTCTTGTTACCAACTATCACTTGCATATCAAGATCCCATTCTCGAACAGTTCCCCTAGTTTTTATTCGATCTAAGAGACTTTCACTAATTAAATTATATGTTGACGCAAAATCTAAACAGGCCAAAAAATTCAGGTTATTGATTTTACAGTCAACAAACACAGCAGTCACTTTAGTTTCACCACCTTGTCTGGGTCCTATGTCACTACGTGATCCTTGCAAAGCAAGTTGAGCACCTCTCACCTGCATCGGACACCATCGCTCAGCATGATCACTTGCTGAACATTTACGACAATATTTTGGCGTATAGTCTTTGAATGCAGGACCTTTAGCCTTGAATTGTCGTTCGATATTATGTAATCCCCAAAAATCCTTGGACAAATAAGAAAGTTTTTCTAAAACTTTCAACTCGTTCTGCAATTCATTTAAAGTATTAGGTATCCCCTTTAGATACAATTTTTGGGAATACTGAGGTTTAAGTCTATCCACAAGATAACTTACATATGTACTTTCATCAATATCAAACTGCAAATTCTTAGCAGCTCGAACTCTACTGTCTAAATACTCTAAAGGAGTTTCATTGTCTCTTTGATTACCCATTACATACTTATTACATAAATACTGCCTCCCAATAGAAGTTGCATACTTATTTAAGATCATTTGAACAACATTATTCCAAGGGATATTTTCAATTATACATTTCATCCATAATTTACCCATTTCAGTATTTAATTTTGGTAAAACTGCGAGCATAATCTCGTGAGAAGGAAACATTTTTCTGTCTTTAATACCCTGCAATACATACAGAAATCTATACAGGCTTACAGCATTAATTTCCTTAACTATAGGTACGGTAGCTATTAATTGAGTCAAATTTTCTTTGGCCATTTCCATATTTAACTTTCTCAAATCAGACCTATTATATAATACTCGTTCGTCTTCATCAGACGACGAAGAACTTTCCAAAGACTTACTTGGGCGTTTATTCACCCACCGGGGTTTACAAGGTACCTTTACGTACGTTTCTACATCTTCCCCCTCCCTTTGTCGTCCTTGGGCATTTTCTGGAGTGTGTTGAAAGGGTCCTACAAATTCATTTAACAACTGCGAAGCAGAATGTTCTCTACGAGTTGATGAAAGTGGGGGAAAAGGCGGAACAAAATTCCTCCCATCCACTGTTCCCGTAATATCTACAGTATAATAATTCCGAGCCATATTACCGCACCATTTTACAGTCTAACCAACCTAGAAATATTGATATATTGATAGCCAATTGTACACAAGTACCAGAGACAGAACCAGCATGTAACCATGCTCTGCTCTTATAATCCTCTACGTCTCTTGTTTCCCCTTTAATACCAAAGAAGTGAGTCGAGGATTGTCTTATCGGCGCAGTGGATGATCATATATTAGGTACTTAAACTATACAATTGGAACTTAATATTCGTTAACCCAATATTTATTACAAAACATATTAGTACTTATACTTTCCAAATACAATTAATTCAACAGAAATGTCTATGGATTATCTCCCAGTTAACCTAGTTTAATTTGTCCCATTTGATAGTCAGCAGTCAGTACGTAAAGGCTACACGAGTCAGAGCAAATCGCAACCCAGCCCAAAACCCCCCACAGCCAACATGACCCGGAGCAATCCACCAAAAATCTAAACTAAAACAATTTCCTTTTCTTGCACTTTTAAGAACTCAAAATAAATCAATGGACTTTAGGTAAATTACACTCGGCCATGAGGGCCTATAAAGGGCGATAGACTGTAATGCAATATACTCAGCCTGTCCAGCCAGTGTCCAGTACGTCAGAAGTCTCTCGTAGTCGGCAAGGATCTGCCACGCTAAACTTCTCGCTCGACCAGCGCAGAAGCCCAGCCAATGGCAGAACCTTCCAGAGTCACCTGTCTGTTGAGTCTCCATCCGTCATTCATGAGCAATATTACACTATGGGCTTACAACTGCCATACGAAATGCCCACTGCATCTGCTGTTGTTTGGATTGTCGACCACCGGTCCTGAATCAATGCCTCCACAGCATCAACATTGCTCTGTGGGGGGATGTGCGAGGCCGTTCAGAATGGGGTTCATCGAAGACATTTGTTGAACTTTTCACACCAGTTACAGACATTTGTGAATGTCATGCACGTGTAATCATACTGGACATGGCTCACGATAGATTTCAAGTGGTGTCTCTCCCTTTGACCACAGAAACCGAATCTCACACTGCAGCTGAACTGTGTCGAACGTCTCAAGCGTAGCTGCCATTTTGAAACAACTGCCTCTCTGTATGCACGAGGTGCACACACCTGCCATCTCGTGGAAAAGTGGCGAAATACATGTACTTCCAATGTGAATACATTTTCATTTGTCTGTAAAAAATTGACTCAATTACTTTTTGATATCCCCTCGTATATTGACTAAAAGTGTGTTCAATATTGCAAGAATGGGAGTGTATTTCAAAATTGTCTTTTTCGCAAGAAATTCTCCCAACTCTTTCGGTTACACGGGGACATGTAGTTATTGTGCGAAGATTGAGTATATGTTGAGAAATAATGTGCAGAAATAACTAAAATATGAGCCAAAACGTAATTTATGTACAAATAGAAAATAAAAACTTAATTTTACATACCATGATGCGCAATGGTAATACGAAATATAATTGATTTCAAATTGCTGGGAAGACACAGTATTATATATATATATATATATAAAGTGAAAGAGGAGAGAGGAAACACTCACCGGACAAAGAAAAAATTCAAATTTTCGTGATGGTATGTCACATCTTCAGGAGTAGAGAGACGTTGTAGAACTAAGTGACGAGATGGAAGAGTAAGCATGACCTGCAGTGTTGCCAGATCCCGGAGGTCTGGAGGTGTGGTTGCATTCATGGTCGATATGTAGGCCCTCTCCCATCTTCTACGTATTGAGGTGTTGGTGTATTGGTGCAAGGAGTGGACGATCGCTACCTGGAAGCAGTCATTAAAAGGAATATTGTGGTGATTGGTGTGAATGGCAACAGCAAAGTCCAGGTTTTGGGTAGAGGAGCGGTGGTTGTTGATGCGGAGGTTCAGGGCTGTGGATGTTTCCCCCAGGTAGAAGCTCCCACAGATGTTGCACGTGAGGATATAAATTAGGTTAGAGCTGTTGCAGGTTCCTTTGGGGGTAGAGGGTGAATTTGCCGGTGGCAGTGTGGATCTGGAGGGTGCGGGAAGTGACAAATATGGGGCAGGTTTTGCACCTTGGGCGGTTGCATTTGTGGGCAGGTGCGAGTTGATTGTGAGTAGGTGGATTGTGGTGGACCAGGATGTTTTGGAGATTGGGAGGGCGTTTGAAGACAACTCTGGACTTGTCGGGGAAGATTTTTCTGGTGTCAGGATCACTGTGCAGGATGGGAAGGAGGGAACGTAGAGTGTGTCTGATTTTGTTGAGGTCGGGGTGATAATGGGTGACAAGTGCAGGGGGATTGGTGGCAGGTTTCTTGGTGGGAGTGTATGAAGCAGCTCGGGATATTTGTTTGGTGACCAGGGTGGAAGGATATCCACGGTTGGTCAAGGCTTGGTGTAAGCGGAGGTTATAGTTCTGTTGGGAGGTGGCTGAGGTGTTGAGGCATTGACCTCTGAGGGCCAGGGAGAATGGGATGGCTTTCTTGGTGTGGAACGGATGGGAGCTGGAGAAGTGTAGGTATTGCATATGGTTGGTAGGTTTGATGTGGATGGAGGTTTCCAAATGTCCTTCCTTCATGTGCACATCCACATCCAGGAAGGTGATTTGGTTGGTGGAGTGAGTCCAAGTGAAATTGATGGAGCTGAAGTGGTTAAGTTTGTCTACGAAGGTGGTCAGGGAAGGTTCTCCATGCATCCAAAGCATGAAGAAGTCATCGCATAGATGGCATATATATATGCATATTTTGTGTTTATAATTCATGCTCATTTCTGCAATTTATCTTTAAAGTAATTTTTATTATTGTATTGTAGATACTGCTTCTTAAGTTTGAATCCCATACAAATGGTATTTCCTTATGTAAATTGAAATCTAGTAGACTCATCTTTGCATGTCCTAGTTGGTTACTGAGTATTGCAGGGGAACCGTGAATGAATTTTAATTGCTTCCCTTTTCTCCAAGCAAGAGATTGTCCACAATTTGGAAAAGAATTGCTAAAAAACTGAAAATTATATTTACTTATTGAAGAGTTATGTGAAAATTGTGGCTCAAGTGGGGGATTGGCAGTGTGTGTCAATTTTATTTTGAAGGTTTGTATCTTTACGCAAAATAATAATTTTCATCGTGATTTCATTTTGTGTTTCATACGTGAAATGAATGTTTTATTTCTGTGTAAAGATATCTTAATTTCTATCCTAAATTTTGCCACAAATTAAACAGTGTTTTAGGATTTTGCATAACTTTGTGTATATTTAGACCCAAAGCCTCCCTGTTGCCATAGTAATAATGTTGTTACCTGGTAATCAAGGGTTCCCAGGTTCAATACCCGGTGGAGGCACATAGTGGTTTGGATCCCACTTTTAAACTGTAGGTCCAGTCCTGATTAGCCTTCTGTGCAGAAAGGAGTTTTAAAACAAAACTCTAACAAACTCGTATTTCAGAGCCAGGAGAGTGTTTTTTCAACAAATCCACTCCACATTTTGTGTTCAAGAATTTATTTAATATTTTGTATAAATAAAAGTTGCACTTCACACCTTTTGAAAGCTACCCCCCACTTCCTCCCTAACATTGCAACATGCCATGAAGTCATAGGAGGTTTAAGGGGTGACCTTCCACGTAGTACACTCTGGACTGCTTTTTGCAGACTAACGAGGCTCTGGCGACTGGTCCTGTGCCCAGTATAATTCTGTCTATTGTCCTCATGTAAGCTATGTGCCCCTTTACAAACTCCGCTTTTAACCAAAGTCTGAATGTTTTAGTATTTTAGTTATGGTAAGGGGCTGGACCCCATATAACATGACGGGTGCAAAATAGCCTAAGTGCTGAGGGGATGTTGAGATGGGGCAACACGTTCACAAACTTGGCCATTTGTGGAGGTGATGTGATCCACACCATGCTGTGGCTGCATTTTATCCCCAGAATTGCCCCCAGGTACCCAGACTTGCTTCATGTAAGGACACTGCTAAAAAAAAGTTACCACCTGAAATCCCCCACACTGGGCATTGAACCTGGGTCTCCCACATGTCGGTCAGAAGCATACCAACGGACATCCGTGACTCCAGTTTTAAAATAGAAACATGGGAGTGTTTTATTTCTCATATTAAATTTTATACGTTCACAGAGAGAAGAACTCCAGCAGCAACATGAAGATAGATACGTTGGCCTTTGTCTACTGTTTGCTGACATCACATTCGCCTGAAGTTTTCCACCCTCACATGACGGTGCTTCTGCCTCCTGTCATCTCTGCTGTTGGGGACACTTTCTACAAAATTACAGCCGAGGCCTTACTTGTACTGCAGCAACTGGTCCGAGTCATAAGGCCATTAGGTAAGATTTTAGCACATTGAAAAACTTCTTGTGTCACGGCAACATTCTTATTAAAAACAACACACAAACAGCACGATATGTGACATTTTAAAAGTTTGTCCGAGCTTTCGACTTCATCCTGGAATCATCATCAGAAAATATCGTAAGAGACGATACAATATTTTTTCTGTAATTCATAATTAATTTACAGTATTTCATTTTTAAAGTAATATGTAGGTCTACTTTCAACAAATAATTTCCTTAATATAACTAGTAAAGAATAGATTTTAATCATCTTCGTCACACACCGCAAGGAATCAAGAAAGTAATAGTGTAACTCAGAATAGAAAATTTCCAGAAATGAAGGTAATCAGCGTATTAGAGGCACCCTGTTTTTCAGACCTATTTTTAAAGAAAAAGAAGTGCATCTTATACGCTGTATATATAGTATATCACCAAATATTGTGACGATATATTTCTGACACAATATATATTGCCAAGATATCATGACGATATATTGCTGACATGATATATATTGCCAAAATATCGTGATGGTATATCACCAAAATATCGTGATGATATATTGTCGATATTGCCTGGACAATATTTTTTCAATATATCGTCTGGACGATATATAACCCAACACTAGTTGCGATTCAGCAGTTTTTTTAGTTTGACTGTGTTACACCACAATAAATAAAAATTTCCATGTACATAAATTGTCGTTCATATTATTTGTATTTTTGATCATTGTACACCGTCCTAGACATCCTGTCGTATTTTTCCTTTAGAATGCACCAAGATGGAAATGCAATTATGTGGTAATTAGTGGTTGGTTTCTGTGACGTGTGTGGCCAACCTGGAATAGTTTTCTTTCCTGCATATGGATCCTATTTGGTCTGAGAGAGTGTATTTAATGGGTCGTGCTGTTTGTGTGTTTTGTATTGTTGTTAACAATTAAATTTTATATTTGAAACTTAAAGGGGGGCAAAGAACCAAAGTTCAAAATTTTCCATAATTACACAAGATTTCCGAATGACGTAATTTCTGTTTGTTTTTTTTATTATTATTTTTATTAAAGTTTTGGCATGAGATTACATGTCCTCATAAAGTGGTCTTTTGTCATGCTGCTCTCCAAATTTTGTGCACCCAGCGTCCACAGGGCCAACACTAGAATCGAAGTTCCACACATTGTCCCAAAGCTGACAACACTACCACTTTATATAATATTATTATTATTTTTTTTTTTACTCAAGAAGCATCAGTCGGATTTCAACAAAAGTTTGCATGGTTGTAGAAATGTACCACCACTACATACTAAAGTTTTAAATTCACTTCAGTCTATTGAGGAGAGACAAATTTGCCAAATGAAAAGAAAAACAATCCATTCTTTTTTCCTTTAACACTAATGATTGTGTTGCACAATGTACACTTTTTTTTGGTATGTACGCATTGCTTACATTGTAGAATTATTTTCCTGTAGTTTACGGTTATTACAAGCATAAGAAAACAGTTTCTCGTTGTGACGTTTCAGAACACACGCTCCCTTCATCAGACATTTATTTTGAATTTGACTAAAGATACAGTTATAACAATGGTTAGCAATTTTTTAAACAAAAATAATCCATTATATAATGGATGCTGTCCATGTTACATTGTTGTAATATAGCAACTTAACTATGAAAAGAAGCAGTCTGTTTTATTTTTATTTCAGATAAAAAAAATTTGATCACATTATTTTTTTATTTAAAATTATGAATCCCAAATATCATCAGGTAATTCAAAGTCATCATTGTTTTCACAAAGTCTCTTGATGTTTTCTGTTACATTAAATTTTAAAGATGGTGGCTTACTCCATTTGTGAAAAAGAAAACTCCATACTGGATCTATGTTACCATTTTCATTATTTATTTTATTCCAGTGTTCTTCTGCAATGAAGGAAGCTTCCCAGACATTCAACTCTATGTTTCCTGTCAATTTTTATAAAACCCTTCTCTTTTTACTCAAATGCTTCTCTTCGATGATGTGAGCTGACAAACTTGTTCTTGGGTTTAGATTTATAATGTCCAAATCGTGTTCGTGCCATCTGATTGCCATTTTCCTTGCTGTTTGTCCTACATAATCTTTTGAACATGAACAACTTATATTATATATTCCTGTGGTTTCCACGTCTGGTAAAGAGTTTCTCATTTCGAATTCATTAAATGTACATTCCAAACTTCTTGGTGATCTAAAAACAATTTTGAAAACATAAAACTTTTGGCAATTTTATGTGAGAATCCCTTGTGGAATGGAATGCACACAAATTTCTTTTCAACAGATTTTTCATCTTTGTCTGTATTTCTCTTTTCCTTTAGTTTTCTTGCAACTTGTTTTTTGATTTGGTTTATTCTGTTAATGTGAAATCCATTTTCTTTTGCTATATTAAAAAGCCTTTCTTCTTCATTTTTGATATTCTTATTATTAGAATATAGTCTTTGTGCTCTTTTTGTTTAAAAAATTGCTAACCATCGTTATAACTGTATCTTTAGTCAAAATGAAAATAAATGTCTGATGAAGGGAGCGTGTGTTTTTCTGAAACATCACAACGAAAAACTGTTTTCTTATGCTTGTAATAACCGTAAACTACAGGAAAATAATAGTACACATTTTGTCTCTGCTAAAAGTCCTGTCTTTTAGAAAGAAAACAAAATCAATTTCATCTGTCTACGACAATTAGTTCTCGAGCTACGATTTTGTTTGTACTTCACAGGCAAGTTTGACGAGCGCACACTTGAAAAGCAAATAGAATGTATGTGACTAAACATTGTAACATGAAGGTCAGTCATTTGCACAATGCCCTGTGAACACTGTTATCTTTTTCAGACACTGCTAGTAGTTTTGACTTCACTCCATTTACTGTCGAGCTCTACAATTGTACGCTGGTACGGCTGAAGGCTGCCGATATTGATCAGGAAGTGAAAGAAAGGGCAATATCCTGTATGGGACAGATAATATGTAATCTTGGGGATCATTTGCAGGTGGGTATTTTTGTTATTGTGTATATGTATAATGATATTTTGAATAATATTAATTCAAATGATCCAATATAAATTAAATTCAAGTATTTTTATAGAAGCAGTGAATAGAAGTCAGTTCTTACTTTGAACATATTCGTGATATTTCCTACTCAGTATTTTGCAAAGCTCACACCATTTCTTCAAGAGTAAGCCGCTGTTTGGAATGGTAAGGAGACAGGAAATGTCAAGAAAATGTTCAGAGTAAGTGTTTTTTACTTTATTGCAGCAGTGTGATGTGTCGAGGATGGTCTTAATGATAGAGGCATATTTTTGGTAAATAAAAAAGCAAAATTTCGGTACAAAAACAGTCAATTTCGGGTTCAAAAGCGGTAAATAAAATGAAATTTTGCTGTTATAGCGGTGAAAAAGCAGTTTTAAAAATGTAAATATAATCCCAAATTTGATTTAAAAACTGCACTTACTACACAAAAGAAACATATCCCTTCTAATAGCACATTAAATCATTACCAGAATATATTATGTTTATTCCTGTATAAAGGGGTCCATTTTTGCTTCTCAAATATTTACAGAAGCCGTGAATCGCATCGGGATATAAATGGTAAATTTTGTGTTTAAAAGTATATGTCGCATTTTGCAATTCATTTCGCCTTATTTCATGACAAGACAGGTTAGGAAAATGCACCTCACACCTTTCAGAAACATGAAAAATTAACATTACAATGTGTTATTTCATATTTCGTGTTTTCATCAAAAACGAAATATGCATGCTTCTAATGATAGTAGTATGGTAAATTTTTATAGATTTCAATTCTTACCAATACTGATAGAATATAAAATTAACTGATGTTGTTAACTGATATATAGAGGCTTACATATTGCATTTTTGCTGAATGGTCCTGCCTTCTGAACCTCAAACTGTATTTAAATTGCTCAGCTTAGCATTTTCTGTTATAACAAATTACTTTCTTTAAAACTAGAGAATATATTTAAATCAGTTTTTCAGAGTTGCTCGTTCACAATGTCCTGTAGCTTCATTGGTAAGATTTGTTGTGATTCATGTATTTTCAATCTATTCTAGATGCATTTTGTTCATCACTATATAGTTTGAAAGTAACTAAGCTCCCACTACTGACATACAGCATCACTATGATTTATAGGGGCAGAACTTTCCTCTTCAAATTATTCTTGAACAGTTTCCACACTATGGGAAGTCGAATTAAAACTTCTAACACTGCTGCCTTTCAATAAGATTTACTTCAGTTCCGCATCACTCACTGGGTGCAACAAGGCAGCCATTGCGATGTTTTACTCATGAAAACAATGATGTGCATGTTGTTTTCTTACTTCCCTGTAGATGGCAGTGAAGACTAACATTCTTCTGGTCAACTGGTGAAAATAGTTTATTTCTACTGCCAATAGATTGAATTTAAGTGCACTTTGAAATCAACCATGTCTTGAACGTATATGTGTACGTCAAAACTGCTTTCAGCACAGAATTCTGTGAATGTACACGTATATGTTGTCCCATCTTGAGGGGTTAAACATTCCTTTTTATACATATGTACTGTATTATGAATTGTGTTGGTTATTTTATGTATTGTGTATGAGCGCATTTGCGTAAGTTATTTTATAACAGTTTGTATTACTTCATGTCCCAATTCCAGTACAAAAACATTTGAAAGAATGAGTTACGATCGTTTATGTTGATGTGAATTTTACAACTTTTAATGTTTTTTTGATAGTACTTATGGAAGAGCATCTCTGCAAATATCATTAAGGAAATTTTTTGTTAAAACACTAAAATCACACACTAACAGCACGATAAAAAACACTTCGGAGTTCTTCCAAGCTTTCGACTCCTTCACGGAGTCATCTTCAGGGCTGGTCGAGGACAGACGGAGTAGTCATACAATCATATTAAGGAAATTGTTGGTTGTAATTCTTTTTATGTGTGCAATAAAGATTCTTTCAATTTCTTCTTTAATTTTTCCTGCTTCTTTATTTTCAGGGTGAACTTCATACTTGCCTGCCAATATTTTTGGACAGATTACGAAATGAGATTACGCGATTAACTACAGTGAAGGCCTTAACTAAAATTGCAGCTTCACCCCTTCGGATTGACCTCAGACCTATTTTGGTAAGACATGTGGAGTATATTAGTTTTAAATGTGCTAACCTGGAAATCAGCAGCTGTTTAGTATATATTTCTTGTGATGGCATTGCACGTTTCAAAGTTACGGTGAGAGTTCCTGGGAAAGTTAAGGCTTGTGTAGAAACAATCAGAAATATGATAAATTGAAGGAATTAAGTATATTAATGCTACAATTGCAGTGAATATAGATTCTTACATACTGCAAACTCAATTTGTGACAAACAGTTTCTAATACAATACGTAGAGGCATATATTTTTGGTAAATAAAAAAGCAAAATTTCGGTACAAAAGCAGAATAAATTTCGGGTTCAAAAGTGGTAAATAAAATTAAATTTTGCTGTTTTAGCGTTGAAAAAGCATTATATAAAATGGCATTTTGGTTTTAAAAATGTGAATATAATCCAAAATTTGATTTAAAAATTGCACTTACTACACAAAATAAACATATCCCTTCTAATAGCACATTAAATCATTACCAGAATATTAAGTTTATTCCTGAATAAAGGGGTCCATATTTGCTTCTCAAATGTTTACATCAAAATTAATCAATCAATTTTCCATGAATTGCATAACTCTCAGGATAATTCTGACTTCAGAAAAAGTGTCGCGTCTGTATATAAACGGTAAATTTCATGTTTGAGTCAATTTCGCATTTTGCCGTTCATTTCGCATCATTTTATGACAAGACAGGGTAGGAAAATGCACCTCACACCTTTCAGAAACATGAAAAATTATCATTACAATCTGTTATTTCACATTTCGTGTTTTTGTCAAAAACGAAATATGCATGCCTCTAACAATACGTAATATTGTTGTGACTTGCAGATGGTTTCATACAGGGTAATTATGAAAGAATGAAACAACTGCTTATATCAGTTGTTACCGGTATTGTACCAATTAATCTGTCAATGTGTGTGCGCATGCTTGCAAAAGATATTATAAAATAAATAAATAAATTAAGAAATTATAACCATTATGTTTTTAGGCTTGAAATCAGAAATTTTATCCTGAAAATATACTTAATAGATGCTGGATGAACCAACCTGTATTAATTTTGGAAAAATACTTGTACAAGTTGAAAATAATATATTTTACTTTTATATAGGGTGAAGCAATGCCTATTTTGGGATCTTTTCTCAGAAAGAATCAGAGGGCATTGAAACTCAGCACTCTTACGTTACTTGACACTTTGGTTCAGAATTACAGCAGTGCTCTTACAACGGACTTACTGGATAAGGTTTGTTATAGTTATTGTCCTTAATTGTTATTAAAATAGTTGTTGAATATTATATTTGATGTTTAGCTTCACAAAAACACTGTGACACTTGAGATTTATCCGCCATAAATGTGTGTTAAGGATGATCCAGATTACGCAGTTCTGAAAATATTTTGATCTGATGAGATCTGGGTACTCAGATCTAGAACCAAAAATTGGGTACCTGAATCCAGAACCGAGAGGAAGTACACAGATCTGGAGATGGATATATATATATATATATATATATATATATATATTTGACATGAATGCTTCAGAGGTACATCTTATTCAAGAGATGTATTGGTAATCCATGAACGATGCATATTGGCAATATCAAAATGTCAAGAATACAGAAGGAAATGTTTAATATTCAGATCAAACAAATACTAGTACAGGGTGTGATATGGTCAAACTACGGGTACAAACACTGCCAATCTATCAATACTTCACACTTTTAATGTTCTACAGTGGAAACGACACAAAATGATTAATGATGGGAAACTAGTGGTTTTGGCTCTAAATCCAAGCTATTGTGTGTGGCTATCCCCACATGGATGTCATCAGGTGTTCATTTACAATCAAAATTTCAATTAGGCAGTGAAATATGAATTTGAATGACTAACCAAATGTGGAAGGAATCTCCCCATTGCCCAGTAGTCTGAAAATATCAAATATTGCATGCTCATACAGTAAAAAGGTTCAGTACAAGATACAAGTTTTCCCATCAAACATATAAAGGCTAAATTTGCATTATCAGAAAATGTAACATGGTAGATTCAGTTGCTAAAACATCATTTTGTGAATTGTGATTATTGATTTCAAACAATGTTGTGTAACTAGGACAATTCCAAATAATTTTAATGAAATATGGATTATGTTCCGGCACTAAGGATTGCCTTAGTGTCTGATGATCAACACTTGGCGAAAACTGTCCAAGGTTCATTCTTTGCTGGGAACCAAAAATGTCAGTGTTAACTCAGCATCATGAAGACAATTAGGGAGCTACTTGAAAAGCAGGAGCAGATTCTGGGTCAAGAATTCCAAATAAGAGTGCACAAATCATGCATTGATCAATGAAAATCATCTTGGACAGCCTTCACATCTAAAGTGAAAAGTTTGCTGTATTATTTATTTCATTGATACCAGCAGTGTATATAAAATGTGATTGATAGAAGTTTAATTTAAATTTTGAGGGTATGCGCTTAATGTCCTGGTACCTTTAAATAAACTAGGATGTCAGTTCTGCTTAATTTATACGGTTCACCCACTTTTTTATCTCCTTTATTTTCATGTATTAATTATTATATACGCATTACAAAAAAAATAATATAGATAATATACGTGAGTCAGTCAAAAAGTTAGTTGCACAGCATGAGAAAACAAACCGGGAGTGAACTTTCTGAAACTTTTATTTGCACATAAAAGTTACATACAGAAGCTACTTTTTGACGTAATCGCCTCCTTTATTTAAACATTTGTCGAGGTATGTCACAAGTTTGTTGGTGCCTGCTGCGAAGAAGTCACGTTAAACGTCCGATAACCATTGGTGGGTTGCAGCTTGTACCTCGTCATCGAGAGTGATAACGTCGCTTTGCAAGCCCTTCTTTCATGGGTCCGAAAACATGGAAATCACAAGGTGCAAGATCTGGGCTGTAAAGGGGGTGATCCCACACTTGCAACTGAAACTTGCGTAGAAGATCCGATATTAGTCTTGCTGCATGCAGTCTTGCATTGTCATGCAGAAGCACAATGCCTTTCGAAAGTTTACCTGGCCGTCGATCTTTAAGCACTTTTCACAATCGTTTTAAGTTTTCACAATAAGATGATGCATTAATCGTAGCACCCTTCAACATGAATTCGGTACACAAAAACTGAATCACTGCAAGCACTTCCACTTTGGATGCCTCCTGCAGCTGCCGAAACATGTTCACGGCTGGTTAGCAAGCAACCTCAAAGTGCCACCTCAATGCTGCTACGTCACACACCACAGATACATGTCTGCAGTGTTGCCACCCTTTGCAAGAAAATATCCCTGTACCAAAATTTTTGACGGGGGTGTGCAACTAATTTTTTGACTGGCCCACGTATAACACAATGATGATGTTTTAGGTATTGTTGGTTTGTAGTATTACCCAGAATGGTAATAAGTATAATGTGTTGCTTAGTATTATATAATTTTATTTATTATAAAAAGAGAACAGAAAGTGCTAGTTGTTTATTAGTTATTTATTTGTATTGTAATTGTTGCAATCATTGATTTCAAAACTAGATTATTTTATTTTATCGCATTTTATTCTGTTATTTAGTTTTCTGATGTTCTAACCTTTCTGGAAAAACCAGAACAAAACAACTCATTAATTGAAAGTTGAGAAGTTCTAATTTTTGAATATATTATAAAATATGTATTTTCCAGGTGATAATGGAACTGCCTTCTTTGTTGAGTGAATCTGACCTTCACATAGCGCAGCTCACATTGACCTTGCTGACATCAATTGCACAAGTTCACTCTCCAGCACTGTCTCGAGTATCTGATAACATTCTACCTGAAATATTGATCCTTGTGAAGTCTCCTTTGTTACAAGGTGAGATGAGAGTACAAAATAACTTATTCTTGGTTTTTCATTGTCTCATGTACATATTCAGTTGTCTAAATTGATAGATGAGCAAGGATGTAGCGGGCTGGAATTTTAATAGTGGCAACTAGGAATGGATAGTATCAGAAATTTGATTGTGTGATATATCGTCACAGGCCGACATGATATATTTTTTCCATATCGTGATATATGTCCCCATGATATTTTTTTTTCATATCTTGATATATTGTCCCCACAATATATATTGCCAAATTTCGTGATGATATATTGCTGACATGATATATATCACCAAATATTGTGACGATATATCGCTGGCACAATATATATCTCTAAAATATCGTGACAATATATCACCAAAATATCATGATGATATCTCGCCAACACTATATACAACCTCTGACAATAAAGTTCGGTGAATGATCCTGAATATCGAAAGTAGACGAATTCTTAATGAAACCTACCTTACTGTACTTTGAAGTAGTCCCCTCCCATGGCTATGCACCGTTGAGAACGGCTGTACATGTCCTGAAAACTTTTAGAAAAGTCTTCTTTCGGGATGGTGTTCAAGACCCTCGTCACGTTCCGTTGGATGTCCGGAATATTCTCAAATCTCTGACCTTTCAAAGCAATTTTGAGTCGTGGGAAGAGAAAGAAATCTGGAGGATTCAGATCCAAATTTCTTGCAATGCATTGCTACAGAGGATGAGAGCTGGTGTGTGAGGTACGACCCTGAAACGAAATGCCAAAGCATGGAATGGCGTTCTGCATCACCCCGTCGGAAGAAGGTCAAGGCGTAAAAATCACGCATCAAGACGATGCATATCACTTTCTTTGAGAGTGATGGCATGATCCACAAGGAATTCCTGCTGGAGGGAACAACAATTTTTCCGCCTTGGCCTAAAACGGTTTCAGATCTTGAAAACACAGTTTTTTTTTGTTTTTTTCAGTAATGACCAGATTTTCCAGTGATGTCAGATACGCGTGACATTTTCATATAATAATAATATAATATAATAAATATAATAATGCTTTTCCCTTTGCTTATGCAACCATCTTCGATGAAAATCTTATGCCACTCGTAAATTTACTTATGACGAGGTGGCTGTTTGTTCTATCTACGGTGGAATTCACGTTGCATTTACCTGCAACGAGAAATAAAGCATCATTGTTAGTGCAGGAACGAAACCAATTGTCTTACAACAAAACTTTGAACCTTAATCTATCCAGTGATATGCAGATTATGTATCTGTCGTGTATTGTTTGTTTGAAATAACATTGTTTTTGACTAACCCTGTATTTTCTATATTAACACAATACAGCAAATTGAGAGCAAGGTAGATGGTGATAACTGATGGATAACATAATTCCATTTGTAACACAATAAGACAACACTGTTCACTTTGTCTTATTTTTTTAAAACACATCAGGTAGATAACCATCGGAGTCTATGAACAAAATTATCATATACAGACAACAGCATTAGGAATTCTTTCCTAATTCTTCTCTTAGCTGTTGGGGATACATGTTCAAAAATTCTGCTCTTGAGATACCTTCAGAGATAGAAATCCCAGGCAGTCAGTTCGGGTGATCTTGGAGCCCACTCTATGTCAATGAAATGTGAGATGATTCTCCCTATGAACACATCATATAACATTATGACGGTATCATAATGAGTACCATCATAGCATTAAAAATTAAAATAATTTTTATCAGTTGAAATCTACGATTTATGCTCATATTTGGTAGTTTGTATTTGTAGAAAATTAATTTGCATCACTTTGGCTTTGATATAATTGAAGTACGTATGTAAATTGCATGTATTTAAAAATGTTTTATATCTCAGCGATGTAATTTGGGTTAGTGAAGTAGCACGAAAATTGCCAATTTATGCATAATCACAAATATGTTTGGTTTCAATGGCTTTTATTTGCTCTTTTATTATTATATGGGCGCAAACATGTATTTAAAATGTATTAATAGCATGTACTAACCATTTAAAATTAATTTTGGTTGATTTTCGACAAAAACTTACGATTTGCTAAAATGAGCGCCTTGAAGAGTAATCCTAAACTTGAAGAGTAATCCTAAACTTATGAAACATAGCCAACTCACATAAAGGGAAAAATCTAAGTTGAGCGTAAATAACCTTTTTCCCACCAAAATTGTAAAACTTAAAATAACTGAAAAAGGTAAAAAGAAAATACATAAACATGTAATAGAATATTGTAATATCTATTTTATTGTATCTAAATTATTTTACAAGCGTTTTTATGCATGATATTTGTACAATTCAAAAATTCTCATTTGAAAAATATTCGCGAGTTTGTATTCTGTGCTGAAAGTTGTAACAGTGGGAGTTTGGAGACACTGCTTCATCTTTAAGATCATCTTGGACTGACGAGAAGTCACAAAATGTTTCGGAAAGTGAAATTTGAAGAATTTGATTAAAAAGGAAGATCCGTCGATATTTTAAAGCATATCAGCGCAGATAAGTATTATGTTTACTTTTAAAAGTTGAAACTTCCTCGCTAATGGCGTAAAAGGTCCAAAGGACATAAATTTGGTGACCGGCTGGAATCACATAAAATGGCAGCCATCTTCGTTTTATAAGGAATCTACGAATAAATATTATACATGCATGTAGATACTTTAAATTAAAGGCCTATTTCGTAAATGTACAAAAAGTGCTTAATTGGGATGTGGAAAGTGAATTGAACATATTATTTACATAATTCGTCTTGGTTTTCGCCGATTGATTATCGAGCATTTCTTGCCGAATTACGACGTATAAATCTGCGAAAGATCGGAAGTAATTCTTCTTAGAAACAATTTGACTTGAAGTAATAAAAGTAAAGATAAACCTGAAATATGCCAAAAGGTTGATGTAAAGCAATATTTATGCTTCATTGTACAAATATATACTAAAGAATGTACAGAATTTATGTGTGAACTTGTCTAATTCATTGTTCAATTTTGTTTAAATATAAAGTGCATTAATACACGTTTTTGGTAATTTTCCTTAAGTACTCAAATGTGAATACATATTTATGCCAGCAATTTTGCAACATAGAAATTTAAAACTTGAACTTCTCGTATTTTGTCATGTAAAATTATGAAACCATTTTCTTTATTTTTTAATGTGAATTTCATCTCGACCGTATAGTTCACTAAGCCGAGGAAAGAAGGTCGTGGTAGATAGATTAGTGAGACTCATTTAGTCTCTTAATTCTTAAGAGGTAATTTGTCAAAAATACATTTAGTATAACTTGGATACATTAAGATTGATCAGAATCGTTTTTCGTCTCATACTTTGATAGTTAGATTGATGAGACTCATATAGTCTCAGTTATTACTAAAATAACTGAAAATTATTGTTGTTGCTGGTAATAGAAAAGTTGATATTTGAACATGATTACCGTGATAGTAAGATTATAGAGACTCATTTTGTCTCTTAGTTGATAAGAGCTAAATTGTCAAAAATTACTTAATGTTGTAAATTTGTGTTTAACTTGCTAGTCTGTTCCAATATTTAAAAATGCCGGAAACAGTTGAGAGTAATATCACACTGGCGGACATTGTGGGCCTAATTAATGCACAAAATAAGTTGCAAGCAGAACAAAATAGTAAATTAGACACTGCTTTGCAAGCACAAAATAGTAAACTAGACACCCAAAATAGTGATATAAAGACTGCTTTGCAGGTGCAAGCAGATCAAAACAAAAAGGTGGACGCAGCTTTGCATGCATTAACCGAAGCATATAAGACTCATACCAAGGAGTTCAAAGATCTTAAAAGGGAAATAAGTCAATTTAGAAATGAAGGTATAGGTGGAAATGACAAATCGGTAAAAGATTTGCATGCTATTGACTATGAAGTAAATGTGGGTGTCGGAAACTATGAAAGTGAAAGTCAACCTAGAGTTACTCATGTACCACCTAACTACAGTAATAGCACACATGTTTTAGGTGCAAGTACTAATTCAGAAACTGTTGGTGATATCAATTATCATAAGTATAATGCACGCTCAAGTGAAGTAAATAATAATCATCATAGTGATTTAAGTGAGTTCTTTCCTAAGTTAGGAGATCATCAATTACTTGGTGACAGTATGTTAGTTAGATATGCTAACAGTATCTTAGGTTATAGATGGAATATGAATGAATCTGCTTTCAGATTCATAGGTTTGTGTGTCTCGGGACAAACCATTGATGATCTACATAGGCGTGTAACAAATGCTAAGAAACTCTCAGACAAAATATTGGTCATGATAGGTACCAATGATTTAATTAGGAAACGTAGCTTTGAACAAATGCAGTTATCTTTCAGTAAACTCTTGCATACTTTGAAGAGTAAATGTGCTGAAATTTCGATACTGTGTTTGCCACCTCTTCCTAAATATATGTCATCTCCTAATGAACAATTGTGGCAGACATGGAATAATTTCAATCTGTATTTGATGTCACTACATGACGAGTTTAATGTAAAAGTATACAATATAGCACCTTTATTCTTCTTGGAGAATGACCGCATAGATAACTCCTTGTACCAAAAATTCCTTGGTCACCCGTCTAGAGGTAGAGTAGATATGATACATTGGAATTATGCGGGAATGAATAAGGTTAAACAATTTTTGTACAGTATGGGTTTTGGTGATACACCTAGCACATCAAGTGATAAAGTGAGTAGAGATGTAAAAGTGCAAGCTACTGTGCACAACGTCAATGTTAGTCATTTTAGGGATGCAAACAGCATTGATAGTTATCCCGATGAGGATAACGTTTTGTCCTTGCGGGAAAACTAACAAGCGACCTTTGTTTTAAAGTGGGTGATGAAGGTCAAGTTAATAATCCCACTACTGATAACATTAATTTAGGCAAATGGGAAGAATTTCATAATAGTGAAGACTATGAATCAAAAGAAATTCCTACACCAATTAATGCTCTTGGCAGTAACACACATACTGCAAAACTAAAAGTTTTAATATTTGATAAATTTTATACTGCTCTCTGCGACACTGGCGCAGAAATTAGTCTGCTTTCTAACACTGTTTGGAAAGAAATTAATATTAAGGCTAGTAGACCCAGGCTCACACCTGCGGATAATGTGAGATTGGTAGATTTTTCTGGTAATAAGAAGACCAAAGTATTAGGTATGGTTAAACTGATCATTCAAATAAGTAATTTGCAATGTTACGTTCAGTTTTTGGTGGTTCACAATTTACAAGTGGATTTAATTTTAGGATTAGATGTGTTATATGCACTACAAGCATCATTAAATTTTAAAGATCAAACAATAACTTGTGGCTCCGATGAAGAACGCACTTTTGCGCGCTTCATGCCAATAATGGAAGATGGCAATAATTTGTCTTATTTTGAATGTTCTCATGTCAATAAATATAATGGCTTTGAGGAAAAATCCATTAAGTTTAAAGATTACATGAATAAGGCTGATTCGCTTACAAACGAACAAAAGACTTTGTTCATAGAGTTACTACTCGAATATCAAGAAATATTTTCTAATAAACCTGGTTTGTGTAACGATTACGTTCACAAAATGGTTTTAGATACAGATCTACCTATAGTAGGCAAAAATTATCCTATACCTTTCGCTTATAGAGATCAAGTACGTGAACAAATAAAAATCATGCTTGATTGGGATGTTATTGAGTTGTCCAATTCAGAATATCTGTTTTAGTAGTTCCTAAATTTGGAGGGGGCATACGTTTATGTGTTGATCTCAAAAGAGTAAACCAGCATGTTAAGCTTATTCAAGTACATCCCATTAAAATACAAGACTTATTGGTAGAATTCCAAAATTGTAAATACTTCACTTCGGTGGATCTTTTGAATGCTTTTTGGCAAATAAATCTACATCCTGACAGCAGAAAATATACTGCGTTTATGTTCGAGGGTATCCTATATCATTTTAAAAGAGTTGTATTTGGTTCAGTAAATGGTACAGCTGTATTCGTGGATGCGTTAAATCGAGTGCTTAAGGACTGTCGAGATTTCGTTGTAGTTTATGTTGACGATGTTATCATAAAGTCTCAAGATTTTGCATCTCACATAATGCATGTAAGAACAGTTCTTGAAAAATTGAAGCAGGCAGGCATGACATTGAAACTTGAAAAATGTGAGTTTTGTAGATCAGAAATTAAATTTTTGGGTCATATTATTACTTCGCAGGGGTATAAAAAAGATCATAAGTATGTAGATTCTATTGTTAATCTGCCTGTGCCCAATTCAGTTAAGCAACTGCAAAAAATCTTAGGTTGTTTTAATTGGTTGAGTAAATACATAAAAAATTATGCCATCATAGCACAACCTATGTATGACTTATTGAAAGCTGGTAAGAAATGGCAATGGAATGACCAAGCTTCTACAGCTTTTAAAACATTAAAAGATAAAGTTAGTGAACAAGTACTTTTATCTTTTCCTAACTTTTTACACACTTTTTATGTACAAACTGATGCATCAATAATAGGTGTTGCAGGATACTGCTATCAGCTGATTGATAGTAACATCAAACCTCTCGGTTTCGTGAGTAGATTGCTCAGAAGTTATGAAAAATCATACACTTCTACAGAATTGGAGGTTTTAGCAATATTATTTACTATTGATAAGTTCTGTTCTCTGTTAAAAGGCAGACATTTTATTATCATAACTGACCATAAGGCACTTACCTGGTTAGAAACGGCGCATACATGGAATGCACGTTTAACTCGTTGGTTTGTACAATTACAACAGTATTCATTCCAAGTACAATACTGTAAAGGGTCGGAAAATATAATTGCTGATGTTCTAAGTAGGACATTTCCGATGCAAGAAGACCTCTTGTATCATGTAAATTCTTTGCAATTTAAGGAAATAGTAGAACCTTTCATTGATATAGAAGATTTGATATTAGCCCAAGAAAAGGATGATGAATTGAAGGAAATTAGGCAATATATTTTGCACTCTTCAATACTTAATGATAATCCAAGAAGTAGGACTTGGAATGATCGTTATCTACTAAGGGACAATATTTTGTGTGTTAGAGACTTTCATAACGTGCAAAAAATTAGAATTTGTGTTCCAATTACATTAGTAGGTTCAATATTGAATAAATTTCATGACTTATCGGGACACTTTGGTGCTAATCGTACACTTTCTCAGATATATAGATACTTCCAATGGAAAGGTATGAAGAAAAATGTACAACAATATGTAGCAGACTGTGATTTATGCATTCGCACTAAGCCGAATAAGCATCCGTCTAAACATTTAGCCAAAGTACACATTACCGACAAGCCTGGGAAAATATTGTTCATTGATTTACAAGGTCCATTCACCATGGGTACTAAACGTGAACGCTTCTTATTTACTATATTGGATGCAGCATCCAGGTATTTAGTGGCATATCCAGTGACCAACAGCAACGCGGTTACGGTGCTGAATAAATTGTGCCATGTATATTTTGTACATCTAGGTATTCCAGAAAAAATAATTTCTGATAATGGACCACAGTTTCGTTCATGTCTTTTTAATACTAAAATGAAAGAATATGGTGTCAAACTTATGTTTACTCCACCTTACCACCCTTCATCCAACATGGTTGAACGGTATCATTCGGAACTTAACCGTTTAATGAGAGTATTGTGCATCGATAACCATGCTAAATGGCCCCAGCAAGTATCCATGGCTTTGCATTGGTTAAACAATACTATTTCCTCACAAACTGGTTTCGCTCCGATAGAGTTAAGGTTAAATAAGGAACCTAACCTACAAATAGGAAATGTCATATTTGATGATGGTACACATCAGTCATGGAATGACAAACTGCTTATGGCTCAAATTAAAAGTCATGCAGCTAGATCCAAAAAATTAAACAAAGTGAATTGTAAACAACAAGATAAAATATCAATTTCTACTGGAAATCTTGTTTTTATCAGAAATAGACAAAGAGATATGGATGATAATCCAATTAAAAAATATTGTTTTCTGTATGAAGGTCCATACTTGTGTATAAAAAACATTGGTGACTCTCGCATATCTGCCTTACGTTGCAGTGATGGGATTCTTCTGGAAAACATTGCTATTGAACATGTAAAATTATGGAAATGTTCAAAAGACAAGAAAATTTCTTGGTTGAACACTTTGCATAATGCAAGTAGCACACATAACGATGTGGTGCAAAATATACTTGATCAAACAAAGCAAGAAAAAAATGTTATTTCTCCATCTGTCATTACAGATGTGTGTACAGTTTGTTCATGAAACAAACTTACCATTATTGAGGTTAGCCATAGTCGGTAGTATACCTCGTATAAGAATTTATAGTGTACTTAAATAACTCTCGTAGTTATTCCATGCTTTTAGAGGTTGGCCTAAATTGGTAGTACACCTCATATAAAAATATTAATGGTTAAGTAACTCTTATAGTTAT
Organism: Lepisma saccharinum; assembly: GCF_977018435.1. NCBI lineage: Eukaryota > Metazoa > Arthropoda > Insecta > Zygentoma > Lepismatidae > Lepisma > Lepisma saccharinum. The sequence continues at coordinate 43,410,828 of NC_139257.1, read as the reverse complement.
TCAATATTTTTCTTTGGTTGGCCTATAAATGGTCGTACTTTAAATACATTTTTATTAGAGTAATAATTTAGATTTCGTTGTTAGGATTTACCTCATGGACTGTGGGATACTTAATTATAAATGCACAACAATAAAGTGCATCAAAGTCACACTCTAGAAACACTTGTTAAGTGAACTGTATTAACCCATAACATCTCGCTTAAGTGTCTAAGGTACAAGTTAATCAAGTTTTAGTCAATAACACCCTGGGATTTGTACCAAAAATCCAAATGCTAATTTGAATGTGATTTATTTTGAGTTATTTGATTCCATAAAATGAATCAAATACTCACTGTGTGTTGCAAAAAGTAAGCCAAGAGATCCATGAGTTGATCCGAGCTCGTTGCACATGCGGTTATGCCATAGAGCATAAAAACTTGGGGTAGGTTCACGTAAAAGGCAATAAGTAAGTCCTATAGTGCCACTCAAGAAACTGAATATGAAAAATGTTATTAATATTTTTTGTCAATATTATTGAGTATTAACCATTTTATTCTAAATGGCGAAGGTTGACAAAAAACTTAATATGAAAAGTGTATAATTTTATTAGCATTGGATATTGGATGGTACGTTTTCTTCACAAGATGAAACCTTACTAAAGCGATATCTTGTTGTATGGTTGGGATAGTTGAGTAACACATTATTTGTACTGGGCAAACGAGAAGTTTTGAAACGTTAAGATTGACTCCATGTAATGTATCACATACTGAATAGTATCTGACTTTTTGGTGTGTTGATTGCTCAAATAAGTTACATTCGCATCTTATAAATAGTCATGCTACTTGAGATAGCAGTGTATGCAGTGTTAACATTAAGTAAGCTCTAAATTACTGGTTTAATTTTCAATAGAAAGTTTTCTCACGTCCACAGCAGTGTGAATTTCCTCTCAACAGTGTTGTCGTTCATTATAATTAATATGATAAATGTAACGCATATGTTGGTAGTGTTGTGTCAAATATAATTTAAATATTTAGTGTACATGTATGTGACATGGAAGACGAGCAAACTTGTGATAAGATGACTTTGCAAGTTGTTTATTTCAATATTGTGTCTTTGGTTTGTTAATATGTAATGAGCAGTAGCCATATTGTGAGTGGTGAAGTTTTGTGAGTATTGTCTCATATAAACAATAGGTTATAATAATTTCATGTTTTGTATTCATTTAACTAAAGTGTTGTTGCATAGTTTTTGTAGCTCATTCTACTACCAATGATGAGCTAGAAATATGTTGAACGTATTAATTTTTGCTTTCGTTTGTCATTTGACATATAATATATGATATGCATTTGATGTTCACCATAATTTTGAAGTCTGAACTTCGTTTTTCATAATTTAATGTGACATGATACATTTGTCTCTATAATTAGTTTCACTTCACAAGGTTTTGAAGATTATTAATATAGTAGCATGTTGCCATATAATGTTGGTATTGTATTGGTACTATTTTCTTTTAACAATTTTTTTTTTGGTTTCTTTGAAAAAATGGATCATATTTTGATCTCATGTGATGTTACAAGTTTAGTAAATTGTAATTTATAATTTGGCATGGGTAAGCCCATTGGGCGCCAGTATGACGGTATCATAATGAGTACCATCATAGCATTAAAAATTAAAATAATTTTTATCAGTTGAAATCTACGATTTATGCTCATATTTGGTAGTTTGTATTTGTAGAAAATTAATTTGCATCACTTTGGCTTTGATATAATTGAAGTACGTATGTAAATTGCATGTATTTAAAAATGTTTTATATCTCAGCGATGTAATTTGGGTTAGTGAAGTAGCACGAAAATTGCCAATTTATGCATAATCACAAATATGTTTGGTTTCAATGGCTTTTATTTGCTCTTTTATTATTATATGGGCGCAAACATGTATTTAAAATGTATTAATAGCATGTACTAACCATTTAAAATTAATTTTGGTTGATTTTCGACAAAAACTTACGATTTGCTAAAATGAGCGCCTTGAAGAGTAATCCTAAACTTGAAGAGTAATCCTAAACTTATGAAACATAGCCAACTCACATAAAGGGAAAAATCTAAGTTGAGCGTAAATAACCTTTTTCCCACCAAAATTGTAAAACTTAAAATAACTGAAAAAGGTAAAAAGAAAATACATAAACATGTAATAGAATATTGTAATATCTATTTTATTGTATCTAAATTATTTTACAAGCGTTTTTATGCATGATATTTGTACAATTCAAAAATTCTCATTTGAAAAATATTCGCGAGTTTGTATTCTGTGCTGAAAGTTGTAACAGTGGGAGTTTGGAGACACTGCTTCATCTTTAAGATCATCTTGGACTGACGAGAAGTCACAAAATGTTTCGGAAAGTGAAATTTGAAGAATTTGATTAAAAAGGAAGATCCGTCGATATTTTAAAGCATATCAGCGCAGATAAGTATTATGTTTACTTTTAAAAGTTGAAACTTCCTCGCTAATGGCGTAAAAGGTCCAAAGGACATAAATTTGGTGACCGGCTGGAATCACATAAAATGGCAGCCATCTTCGTTTTATAAGGAATCTACGAATAAATATTATACATGCATGTAGATACTTTAAATTAAAGGCCTATTTCGTAAATGTACAAAAAGTGCTTAATTGGGATGTGGAAAGTGAATTGAACATATTATTTACATAATTCGTCTTGGTTTTCGCCGATTGATTATCGAGCATTTCTTGCCGAATTACGACGTATAAATCTGCGAAAGATCGGAAGTAATTCTTCTTAGAAACAATTTGACTTGAAGTAATAAAAGTAAAGATAAACCTGAAATATGCCAAAAGGTTGATGTAAAGCAATATTTATGCTTCATTGTACAAATATATACTAAAGAATGTACAGAATTTATGTGTGAACTTGTCTAATTCATTGTTCAATTTTGTTTAAATATAAAGTGCATTAATACACGTTTTTGGTAATTTTCCTTAAGTACTCAAATGTGAATACATATTTATGCCAGCAATTTTGCAACATAGAAATTTAAAACTTGAACTTCTCGTATTTTGTCATGTAAAATTATGAAACCATTTTCTTTATTTTTTAATGTGAATTTCATCTCGACCGTATAGTTCACTAAGCCGAGGAAAGAAGGTCGTGATAACATTGCCATCTTTTCTTGAGTGGTAAGGTTCCTGGACCATATTTAAATTCATCCAGGAAAAATATTTCTGGACCATATTTAAATTCATCCGGGAAAAAGGTTCCTGGACCAAATTGAAATACTTTACAGATAAAAAAGGTTTTTTTATGGTCCAAAATCCATTTACTGATTTTCTTTCCTGGACCAGAATTGGATTTATTTAAAATTCGTGGACGTTTAACAACTCTGGAAATATATTGTTAATATTATGAACTTTGTGATTTGTTAATATATCCTTCTGCTGCATGCTTTAATACACTCCTGAAAAAAAGTTAGGAATATTGTTACGTTAGACGATAGGTGATAGACACGGCCTTGGAATGCAACAACACATGGTATCTGTCTGGTGGACGTTCTCGAATTTTCGCCGACATATGCCACCATGCCTATCACCTATTGCCTAACATAATAATAATCCAAACTTGTTGTGCCTAATGTAACTTTTTGTGAGGAGTGTATATTGATGCTTCCAACTTGCATCTTTTCCAACGCCAGATTGATTAAGGTTGTGCTCATATACACCAGCTGCAAAATTACTTCGGACCTCATAACAAAAGCACAAAAAATTACATCTTTATCACAGGCCGGAGGCTAAGTCCCGAATCATTGACTTGTTGATAAAAGCAAGAATCTTGGTAGGATTAATTGTTCTATCATTAACGATATTTTCAGTCGAGTAGCCAATTGATATCTTCGCTCAGACGGCCGCTATCTTGAAAATAATCCACCACATTTGATGTTTTTTGATTTGATATATCTCGGGAATGGTGTCTCCTATCAACATCCGGTTTTCTCAGAAATGTTCCAAATAGTGTAAACTTTCATAATAAATCAATAAATCTATTTTTGAAAAATAAGAAATAGAAGTTTTTCAGAAAGTCTTAATTAATAAATCTCAAACCAAAAAATGGCATTTTCTATTTTGTAAGATTACTTAGTGTTTGTTAGAAGTCTTTAGATGAGCTGAACCCCTATTTTTTCTAGATTTATAAATTTACCTTAAATAACATTTTAAGATAAATACAATTTACAAACAAGTCAACATAATTTTTGTAAAAGAATCATTGTTAAGACTTTCAACTCGCACTTATTCTCATAAAATGTTTTGTAGTTTTTCTGAAAAACTTCTATTTCTTATTTTTCAAAAATAAACTTATTGATTTATTATGAAAGTTTACACTATTTGGAACATTTCTGAGAAAACCGGACGTTGATAGGAGACACCATTCCCGAGATATATCAAATCCAAAAATATCAAATATGGCGGATTATTTTCAAGATGGCGGCCGTGACTAAAAATTACTTTAATGATAGAACAATTAATCCTACCAAGTCTCTTGCTTTTATCAACAAGTCAATGATGTACTAAAGATGTAATTTTTTGTGCTCTTGTTATGAGGTCCGAAGTCATTTTGCGGCAGATGTATAAACAAAACTTAGTTCATAACATGAACACTAGTAACGCGGACAATTACAGTGAATTTGAATATGGCAATATTATAAGAGTGATTGTTGTTTTCCTCTTTCAGGGGCTGCTTTGCAGTCAATGTTAGAGTTCTTCCAGGCGTTGGTCAAAGCCGGCTTACCTGCCCTTAGCTACAGAGATCTTCTTAACATGTTGATTGCTCCGATCACTACAACTGGAGCAGATGCTGGAACGCCCATGGCTGTTGTTCACAAACAGGTTTTTACTTTTTTCTTCACTTACGTTGGTAGTAGAATGATAGAACACTAACCCTTAGATGTCAGCGTGTGTGTGTTGCAGCTACTTGTGGCAATTCAAGAATGGTAGAGCTTCACATAAATGGGAATTGTGGTTTTCCTGGTGACGTGATTCAAAGAAATGTTCTAGGCCAGGTGTTACCAAACCTTTTTTGTTTCACGGCAGCCTTAGTGCTAAACTTTTTTGTTTCACGGCAGCCTTAGTCCTAAACTTTTTTGTTTCATGGCAGCCTTAGTGCTGAACTTTTTTGTTTCACGGCAGCCTTAGTGCTAAACTTTTTTGTTTCACGGCAGCCTTAGTGCTAAACTTTTTTGTTTCACGGCAGCCTTAGTGCTAAACTTTTTTGTTTCACGGCAGCCTTAGTGCTAAACTTTTTTGTTTCACGGCAGCCTTAGTGCTAAACTTTTTTTTGTTTCACGGCAGCCTTAGTGCTAAACTTTTTTGTTTCACGGCAGCCTTAGTGCTAAACTTTTTTGTTTCACGGCAGCCTTAGTGCTAAACTTTTTTGTTTCACGGCAGCCTTAGTGCTAAACATTTTTGTTTCACGGCAGCCTTAGTGCTAAACTTTTTTGTTTCATGGCAGCCTTAGTGCTAAACTTTTTTGTTTCACGGCAGCCTTAGTGCTAAACTTTTTTGTTTCACGGCAACCTTAGTGCTAAACTTTTTTGTTTCACGGCAGCCTTAGTGCTAAACTTTTTTGTTTCATGGCAGCCTTAGTGCTAAACTTTTTTGTTTCACGGCAACCTTAGTGCTAAACTTTTTTTGTTTCACGGCAGCCATAGTGCTAACCTTTTTTTGTTTCATGGCAGCCTTAGTGCTAAACGTTTTTGTTTCACGGCAGCCTTAGTGCTTCAAAATTTTTCAGCAGCACCCAAGTCAGAATGTAGGCCTTTATAACACTTGCAAGACTCGGTTAGTGTGGTTAGGTTGCTTGCCGCAAGTTCAAATATAATACTTCAAATTCAGAAACGCTTGATTTGTAAAAAGTACTAAATAAGCACATATTTGGAACAGTCATATCTAGAAGCTTGTGTCAATTCCCCGGGCACACTTTGAGAACTACTGTTCTAGGGTTGCCAGTCAGGCTATGCCTGGATTTACTTCCAGATTTTCGAGCATATACGTGGGAATACCCAAAAGAAACCGAACTAATTTTGTGGTGGGCAGAGCTTTTGTAGTACCGCGTTTTGCCGCTAGGAGTGCATAGAGCTAACCTTCCTGAGTCCGTAAGCCGAGTGCCGTCGCTGAAGCAGGTCAGGACACTTTTCGGCAGAGTTTAAGAGTGACAGCTGTTTTGTGTGATCGTCATTTTTGCAATGGCTGATTTTCGGGAACAGCGTGCGGCGGTGAAATTCTGCTTTTTGCTTGGAAAGAGTGGAACGGAAACTCTTGAAATGTTAAAAACGGCGTACAAGGACGATGCTATGGCGAAAACTCAAGTGTTTGAGTGGTTTTCCCATTACAAAAAATGGTGAGATGTCAATTGATGACAAATCTCGTTCTGGTCGTCCTTCCATGGCCCGAACACATGACAATGTTGAAAAAATTCGTGAAATCATCAACGAAGATCGACGCCTGACCATTCAGAGTTTGTTCCGCAGGGTCACAAAGTTAACCAGGCGTTCTGCTTGGAAGTTTTGAAACAATTGCACAACAGTGTGCGGTGGAAGCGGCCTGATTTGTGGCAGTCTGGTGACTGGTTTTTCCATCATGACAATGCCCCTGCTCACACAGCCATGTCTGTATGACAATTTGTGACCAAAAATGGTATGACCCCTGTTCCTCACCCCCCATACTCACCCGACCTTTCCCCGTGCGACTTTTTTTTGTTTCCTAGAATGAAAGGAGACAAGAAAGGAAAGTGTTTTGCTGATGTTGCTGAGGTGAAGAAACAGACGACTGAGGCACTGTCACACACCTCAAAAGATGACTTTAAAAAATGTTTTGAAAAATGGAATCAAAGATTGGACAAGTGTCTTAATGCAAGTGGAGAGTACTTTGAAGGGGATTGAAGGTTTGTACTTAAATTGTGAATAAACAAGTTCACAAAATAATTAGTTCGGTTTCTTTTGGGTACGCCCACGTACATTGCTCTGATCATCAGGGAACGTTGATTGGAGGTCAAGTGCAAGTTTAAATATGCATGGATGAGCAAGCAGAGCTTAGTCTGTGTCCTGTGATTGGTTTGCTCTGGACCGTGGTGTTTCGTGTTGTGGACTTCAGGCATGACTGAGCTCGAGTTCCATATCCCTGTTGAGGTTCGTCAATTCTCAGCCAATGGCTATGACAACTTTACTCTTCTGTCCCTGTAACCGGCACATTTGGCTATCATTTGGATGTCTGCAAATAAAATTCTGTGACCCTCGGTGATGCTGTGTTCTGCTAATGCTGACTTTTTTGGTTTAGAAGAACCTGATGTAGATTTGATTCTGTGATGCATTCTGTCTGTCCAATATACGTGGGTTGGAAATTTAATAGTGGCAAATATTAATTTACAAATGGTGTAGTTACCAGCATTGTGTACAATCGTTGCCAGCGATGTGGAAGTCGTAGTATTTCTGTAGCAGTGCCTGTTCTGTTGATGGTTTGAATGGAGCCTGAAGAAAATCTGGAACAGTTCGGAAGCTTCATCTTATGGATCAAAGTCACAGGGGCTGGTAGAGCATCTGCCAGCATAATCGAGCTAAAAAAATCAGCCACATTTTGCGCTACATGCACCTGAGCATTGTCCTGCAAAATAACAGGAGCAGAAAGTAGGGATGGGCCGATATGAAATTTTGGCTGATACCGATAAAGTACCAATATAAAATTAGAAATGGTCGCTGATGAACCTGAAACGTTAATTGATCTCCTTAATAAATGTGTGTTTCGAGGTGACCACAGTGCAAAATAAGTTGAATATTTAGACTTTTTTAGAAAGAAGGGCATGGAGATTATCCACATAAATTACAACAAAATGGCAGAATTTTACACTAAATTATAAGATATTTATCGATATATCGGATTGGTAAAATAATCGGTAATTTTACCGATAAACCGATATGCCTATATCGGCCGATACCGATAGAGTACCGGTTAATCGGTCCCATCTCTAGCAGAAAGTGTCCCCTCTTCTTTTACAAAGCAGATCACAGGTTATGTTCCAATAATGAACAGTAATACCAAGTTAATAAAATTGACTTGTCTGTGGTAATACTGCACATTGACGATCTGTCCCGGAGATGCAGCAAGAATCACCAGAACTTTCATGTTACTTGGGTTCTGGGTCTGAGTACACAACTTTAGACCAACTCCAACGATACTCTACTCCTCTCGTCACTGCTTATGCACCTAGTGTTGGAAGGAAGAGTCCCTTTACTGGAAGGTATCTTAGGTATCAAACTAACATGTGGTATAAGTGAGATGCACCGGTTCTGTGTCATGGCAGTGTTGCCACTATTTAATTTCCAACTCTCGTATATGGTATCCCACATTTGCAAGAAATGCAGTATACTCCTGGTTATGCAGAGTTCCAGATTGTCTTTTACTAAGTGGAGTAGGGTCTTTGTCTTGGGGTAGCAGCATGTGAATAGCAAGAATTCTGTTCAGTGTCCTTGGTGCGTGTCCAATGAATGGTACAACAGTTGTAATGGAACATTCCTTTCCTGGGTTGCTATCAACAGAAGTGCTGTGGGTGAAGAATGATTCCTTTTAAGGTGTCAGTCATGTTCTCATGTAGTGCAGGTTGTGGAGAATCGGCTCTTCTAAGTGCCTCACTCTTCTCTGTGACTGGTCTCCTACTGTGCCGTAATGGCCTGTTAAGAGCCCTGTCGATGATGATGTACGTATCTGTTTTGTGTTAGAGTGGCACTAAAATACTGTAATACCTTGTTCATCCGGACCCCGATAAGCCAGACTTCGCTTAATCCGGACAGGCAAAGGGGGGGAAAAAGCAGAATGCAAGGTTTTAAATGCGGCTAGAAGTCAACAAAAGAACTTTCCAAAGAAAAGGCAGTCAACCACTGATGAAATTCTGTTTCCCGCAGACTGTACTGTACTGTATATTGTATTTAGGCCTATGCCCTTCAAATGCACCATAATAAACGTGTTTTGTTGCTATAAACGGAGTTTTAATGCACTTTCTATTGTTCTTTTATGTTATTTCAGTTAATCCGGACTTTCGTTAAACCGGCCAACTTATCCCCCCCCCATTAGTCCGGATTAACGAAGTTTTACTGTAGTTGAATTCAGATTTTGTAGGTCCGAAATGGTTACTGCACTGGGGGTTAGTTTAGAAACTGTGTATTATGCTGAAATGGGTGGAGGGGTTTCTATATGCACTATTCCAAGCATGCATTCCGGCTTGCGGCAGATAAGAATGTCCAGGAACAAGAGGTAACCATTTCTATCTCCATGATAAACTTCATGTTTGGGTGGTACTTGTTGAGGAATTCCAGAAATCTCTGTAATGCCAGTAACCTATGTGGCCAAATTGATAGATTGAATTTAACATTTTGGGTGTGTTGCCCCCATCACATGATGCGGGATCCAGCACCTTACCTTGCCTAACAACTGTAACGTCAGAGACTAAAATATTCTGACTTCAGTTAAAAGCGGGGGCTGTAAAGGGCCACTCGGCACAAACAAGGACGAAACGCACACAGTCTGGCCGTAGGTATCACGCCAGATCCTCTTTAGTCTGAAAAATGCAGTCCAGGGTGTACTATGTAGATGTGAAGTTGACAATTGGGTGAACTATGTGGAAGGACAAGTGTGTAGCATCCTTCAGGGCTTCATGTTCAAAATATTTGATGTAGAAGTTTGCAGAATTTACACTTCGTCTCCAATCAACATTCCCTGATGAGAGCAATGTATGCACTCAAGACATGGAAAGTAAATGCCGACTTGAACTGGCTAGTAACCCCAAAACACATGTTCGAGATGTAATGCATGACTTGCGAGGCTTACTGCTGCTCCGATAATGTTTAGGAGATTCATGGTAGCTTCGTTACATGAGTTTTAAAGAGCATCATGACCAAGGTTGATTGATTTAAATCAAGATTAAAATCAAGTGATTTTTTTTTAAATCACTGATTTAAATCACTTGAAATAAATAATTTATAGAATCACTTATCCTGAAAGAACAATAATCTTGTAATCATTTAATGGTGCTTATTAGGCTCTAAGAAAGAAGAAGAAAAGACACAAAATATATGCACTGTTGGTGTGAAGCTCATACGAAATGAAATTTAACATGTAAACTGTATACAAACAACATTTCTCTTGATTTAAAAATTCAATAATTTTTATAGGAAAAGCAAACATTTTGTGTAGAATAATATTCAAAATACTAATTATGTTAAACTGTAAATACTGTCATTGTCATTAAACTGTAAATATTTTTCAAACTATCGTTAAAAAATTACCAAAATTCAGCTCCCAAGACTATAAAAAATATTTAGTTACAATTATGTAGTATATTACGGTCCGCTCTAACGGGGTTGCCCAAGCCTGACTATTCTGTAAGGTTACTTATCTCTCCTAAATTGTCACTACCACTTACCACATCCAAGATTCCAACAACCTAACTTTCTCGCGATCAGTTCCCTCTCACTTCATAGAATAACCGTACGGTCGCGCCGGCGACGATTGATTGGTCTCAACAAGTCAATCCCTGCTAGTAAGAAATAGTGCAACTATGCTTCACGTCGACCCCTACTTAAGATGAAATATCAGAAACTCAAAAATTAGTCAATCTGTTGAAAACCACCCTGTATTAAGCAGATGTACAAAGCAGTTACTGAAAATTCCTTGTTAGTGTACTCTCTCTTTCCCTGCATCATGCCCGATAAACATCACTAATGTCAAACAAACACTCGGACATCTCTCCCACCTGAAAGAAATTTCATGGTTAGTAAATATTCACAGATGGAGAACAAGACATCATGCATGAGCACCTCGGTGAATTATAACTCATTCGTACATTCAATTATTTATTCAATTTAGTGACGAATCCAAATTTACATCAAATGTTGCAATTAGTTTGAGTGATAATAATTTGGTACCAAATAAACAATTTATGTTCATTAATTCTTGATTTACCAACAATGACGTTAACCTTAATGTTTAGAATACTCGAGGTACCTCTTTTTCAAAAGCTAGACTGAAGTTAAGATTAAACGTCAAAATAAGTTTTTGTGTGCTTACAAACCAGCTGGTGCACCAGTGAATCTAAATAATACATGCACGAACTAAATATTACCAAAATGACCTCATATTATGACAAAGCAGGTTTCAATATATATCCAAAGTCAATTGTACTTTCTAATAGCTATTCATATTTGATCTGTCCGTGCACTGGTCGTTACCCTAACCCAATAGCGCTAATACCAATTGTTCATGCTCGAGCAACGCGAAGAAATATATATGTGACGTCATGATATCGTACGATCAAATTATACTGTTCTTGCCACGTTTCTTCAGTTACCAGCTACGGAACATTTTATGCATAGTTTAGATTTAATTTTCTAAGAGAATATTTCGTCGACGAAAGATATCTTTTCTCTATTCAATATGGCAGCTTCCGCTGAGCCACATGTACACCTGGATTTAAGTTGAATATTGCGATCCAGTACTGTGAATGACACTTTTGACAGTTAGTACAATAACTAAAGATTGTATGTGACGTGTATTTTATTTTCTCTCGTCGCGATTAACATGAAGGTAGTTTCACCCGACGTCGATTTCTTTGTCTCGACCGTTGCTGCACTTGAACGAACGAATGGCCTTACCTCATGGGCGAGCTCTCATCTTTCTCATTTCACAGTCCACGCAGCTGTTACTCACAGCTAATTATGACCACAATTCATCTGCATCCCCATTTAGGTGATCACGAATATACTTTCGTACTGGTTTTTCGTCCATAACCGTGCAAAACTTGTCAATTCTATTGCGCCGTGTTCTTGTCATCCACCATCTTTTTTCTCCATCCTTTGGGTGCGTTCATTATTTTTCCCACGCCAGACGCAGTCTCCGAACACTTCATAACCAAACTCCATCGCACTTTCACACGCAAATCACTTTAACGTCCACTTGTTTCTAACTACTACAGGTGCGTGTGTTAAGGTACCATTATCAATTCCTTATATCCCAACTATGGAATTCTAATATTAAAATATTCCCTCGAGACGTAGATATTTTGATGTCTATTTTCCATCACTTCCGCCCCCGAGTTTCCGAACACTACCGTTTCTTTATGGTTAGTTAAAATGTCCCTCATCAAGTGATAATTAGATTAAAAGTATTTACGTAATTTTGAAAATAAACATTTGATGGCTGTTAAGTTCCCAATTAATAAACTGAAAGTTCTACAAAAAATTTAATAATATTTACTACTAATTCAACTAGTATTTCCACCCTTTTTTTTAGATTAATACAAAAAGCGACCTGTAGCGGTTAAATTTATAACCCTAATTTCCAGATCAATTTATCCCCGTAAGCAGCTGCCCTCTCTCGTGAATTTCTCCGAGTTTCGTGTGCGTTCACACCATGGACGAGCAATTTCTATAGGTTAGGTCAGTTCTCCAACCATCAGAATATTACTGTAGCTGGCTTACTTTTTATCAACAAGGGAATTATGACTCCAAACCGTCATAAGTACACCAGAATGTTTTATTTTCACTGGAAGAAAAGTTACTGAAATTATTATTAGTTTCATTAACACAGTCAACGAACATTTCCATTTGCTTTAATCAAACTGTTAAAATATTTTACAGGGCTGTTTACCAGAAGAAGCATTTCTATAGAAAAAGCATATCCATATGCATGGCATCAAAAACCATACAAGCAATTTCAAGTGTGTTTTTTAAAAAAATATTTAAATAAAAATTCCGATTTAAATTTAAAAAATCACCAAAAATGATTTTTTAAATGAAAATAATGATTTTTATCCTCCATGATCATCATTTGATTGGTTGATTTAGTGTTTTAAGTCCACTTTATGCACAGTAAGGCTAATTGGGAATGGACCTACAGTTTAAAGTGGAATCCGGACCACTATGTGCCTCACCGGGTATCGAACCTGGGACCCCTTGATTACAAGGCGACGACGCTACCACTGCGTTATCGGGGAGGCCACCATGATCATGACTAATGTAGTTTCCATTACGGTCATATTACGGAGGAGATTGAGGGTTGAGGAAGCAACAGACCTTTAGGTGTCTGGGATCCATTTTCAGAAGAAAATTAAGTGAATGAATGGATCGATTTATTTTACTTCGAGTTTCTGCCTCTTTTGCCTAATTGCGAAGATGATTATGAATGGTGATGAAATGAAACGGATAAAGAGACAATCGCAAACACATATGAACAGCGCACAAGTCCCATACAGGATTATACTGGCCAGAGCCTCGTCAGTGTGCTATGTGTAAGTGAGGTAGACATTTGGGTGTCTGCAGAAAGTGCTGCTCTGAAGAAATGAATAAAAATATTCTTGGAAAATTAAAGTAACAAGGCATAAACATTCTTTGTACATGAATGAAGCATGTACCATTTCAATTCTGAAATCCCAGAGTTGCTCATTTTTTGTGAAAAAAGAAAAGTTGAAATTTCTCCTTCTTCTACTAATTACTAGAGGCACATATTTTTGGTAAATAAAAAAGCAAAATTTCAGTACAAAAACCAAGTGCATTTTGGGTTAAAAAGCGGTAAATAAAATAAAATTTTGCTGTTATAGCGGTGAAAGAGCGGCATATAAAATGACATTTTATTTTAAAAATGTGAATATAATCCCAAATTTGATTTAAAAACTGCACTTACTTCACAAAATAAACATATCCCTTCTAATAGCACATTTATGTTGTTACCACAATATTAAATTTATTACTGTCCATTTTTGCTTCTCAAATATTTACAGCAGAATTAATCAATTTTCCGTGAATTGCATAAGTCATGTTGGTAAATAAACTGTAAATTTCGTGTTTAAGAGTCTTATTTCACATTTTGCATAATTTGGTGGGAAAATGCACCTCTCACCTTTCAGAAACCTGAAAACTTAGCATTACAATGGGTTATTTCACATTTTGTGTTTTCGTCAAAAACGAAATATGCATGCATGCCTCTAGTAGTTACTAATACACAGCCGACATCTGTGCGCATTGCACTACAACGCCAGGGGTCCTGGATTTGAATCCCTGTTCTTTGTGAGTGTTCCTTCATCATGTCATCATCCATCCTCATCTTCGTGATTAGCCAAAAGTGACAGAAAAGCAAAGTAAAATGAACGAAATCAATAAATCAGTACATGTCCTTTATGAACATGACCATACAGATTGATATATACTGAACAGATGGGCTACTACTTAAACCAATATTAGTTTTATATTTTACATTTTATTTAGAGTAGTACTTAATTTTGAATTATGCCCCTAGGCCTGGCATTGAGCAAACACTGCTGACATCTAAGTGTTATATCTCAATAGTTTTAGCAATTCACTTACGTGTGCCACTGTCATCAAAGTTACAAGATATGAGAATAATTTTCGCAAGCAACAAGGAAAGAGTTTTACGTGTAAGAAATTTTAATGGAATTTCCAGCATGAACTTAAATTTAATTTATTTTAGTGGTTTCTTATAGAAAAGAGACAAGTACTTTTGCAATGTTCCTCTGTCCGAAACTCCCAGAAGCTAAAAAATATGACACGTGGAGCTCTTCATTTCCACTTGTTCTGTTTCAGTGATGAAATCTATATTTTTTCCCCCAAACTGTGTACATGGAAATGTTAATTTTACGTTCCCAGATTTTACAATTTCCTACATTTCACATTTCCAGTCTGAGTGAAGCAGAATCTTATAAACTTTTCCTGCGTTTCCTGTCTTATAAGTTCTTTAGCCACAATCCCCTGAAGAAAGATATAATTGAGGTTCCACTGCTACTGGGACAGTGAAGGACATTTAGTCCTTTGCATTTGATGCATATTTACTATGTATATTCAACATAGGAGAAAACGTTCTACTTTGGTTAATTTGTGAAGATGGGGATGAGTGATGATATGATGAATGAACACACACAACCTTCCATGCCCAAGCCAGGATTCGAACACGGACCCCTGGCATCGTAGCGCGATGTGCTAACCATGCCGCCATGGCTGAAATATGTATGAGTAAATTAATTAACTTAAATTCACTGAAAAATTGAAGCTCTTATAAAATATTTTCTCAGAAACAGAAACAAGGATGTGCAAATTGTGTCTTTGTACACATATAATCAATAACAAAATGGGCCGGACCCTGGCCGAGTGGTTAGCACATCGTGCTGCGACGCCAAGGGTCCCGGGTTCGAATCCCACTCAAGCTTGCTTGTTTGTGAATGTCCATTCATCAATTTCATCACTCATCCCCATCTTCGCAAATTAGCCAAGAGGCACAAAACGTGAAGTAAAATAAACTAAATCAATCAATCATTCAATAACATAATGGCATAATTGTGCACTATATGCTATTTACATAATCATCAGATTGTTCAAATTCAATTAAATGTTTGTTTATGTTAACTTCATACTTGTATAGGCTAAGCGGAACTGGGCATGCAGTTTAAACAGGGTGTCTACAAGTCAAGAAAAAGTAAAGAAATCAACAAGTAGGTCAAGAAGTCAATAAAAAGTCAAGAATTTTTGCTATGCGTTAATAGATAAAGCAAGTCTTAATTCCCTTGTTAAATACAGCTTCAGTTTTAATCTTAACTAGCCTTTGGGTATGGGTTTTGCCTTGAATAAACACTTATTTTGTTAATTGCTCATATCCAACTTTACCTAAGTGAGGGCCATATAAATAAAGGTTAAGAAAAACTGAAGAAAGGTCATGAAAAAGTGAAGAATTTTGTATTTGTATTTTGGTAGACAACCTGTTAAAGTGGCAATGTGCCTCTACCAGGGATAAAACTTATCTTATTTCTGTAGTTTAATACATTGTGGAACTTACGATGGGATACACACAAAATTTAAGCAACTTCAGACATGAACAGCAAAATACTAGTAAAGTAAATTCATGTAACATCATACCAATTTTATATCACATATTTGTAAGACAATTTTTCTCATGGTTTCCCCTCTTTACATCTTTTTACTGCACAAGAGCATTTTTACTCCATATGGATCCATATATGTATAGGATATATGTGTAATGGTAATTTTCATTATTGTACCTGCATTTTATATATATATCCTCGGTTGTTTACTTTAGTTTCTCTGTGGCAGTGTCTTTGCAAGTATGAAAATTGATTTGATTATACGTTGCATGAAGTTGGTTTTATTATTACATGATACTTGGATTCTGAGGACCCGAATAATGAACTTAGTTGTAACAAATAACTTTATCAATATTACTGTAATGCATATTTTAGACATGCCTGCAAATCCTCCAACACCGCTCTGTAAAATTTATGTATTTTATGTTGGATCATTTTGTATGCGTTTTATCTTATGACAATTATTATGTGTGATTGAGTTGCAACAATAACTTGACAGAAATGTGAATTTTTTCGTATAAATAATATTTTTCCTGACTTTTTTCCACCATAGTTTCACAAAAAGTACATTGTACATGATGTGAAGGCTCAGCATACCAAGGTAAGATGATGCTTGTTGCAACTGCATTTCTTTCTTCATTCATTGAAAGCTACATTGAAACCATGTTACAAATGACCACAACTTACATTAATGTTTAAATGAACTGGCTGCTAGTGGGCTGCATACAAGTGCACTATTTTTATCTGCTATCCATGGGTCACCTGTTTTTCAATCAAAAGGAACGCAATGTGCTGCTGGTAACCAGGGGACAGAAGAGAAGAGTCTATTGCAATCAAATTTCCTTTTTTCAGTCGTAAAGATCCCAGAAGTGTTCATGAGATTTAGTTATTACTTATTGAAATTCATATTCGTTTCATGTAATATTAATTTTCTTAGGAAACAAACATATTTTTTGGACCGTGAATATTACAGTGATTAATAATTCCCCTTGAGCTTGAGTAGTTATGGATCGCTGTCATTGGAATTGACAGAAAGTTCAAGTGTCGTAGTTCATGTACTAGCCACATATCACCCAACGTACTTCCTGTCAACTCTTGGTATGCTAGATGGATTTAACTTTATTCCCTTCTAAAGGGGTTGATACCATTATTTTACCAATCTGATATGTATATAATAGCTTGTAGTTTTGGGCAACCGCACACCGGACAAAATTTTATTATTTTATTGCTTTGCTTTATTTTACTTCGCTTCTTGTGCCACTTTTTGCTAATTTGTGGATGAGTATGAGTGATGATGTGATGAAATTGATGAACACTCGCAAACATCCATTCCTAGGCTGGGATTCGAACCCAGGACCCCTGGTATCATAGTGCTAACCACTCCGCCACAGGGGCAGGCCACACCAGACAAAACATTTGACTCAAGTCACTGCGACAGTTTGAGACAAGACAACGATGGTCTGGAGAATTTGTGCTCTGCACAAGTGTGAATCGTTGCTCTTCAACTGTATCATTTGACAGCACATATGTATAGGTTTGAAAGCTGCAGTCAAGGCAAGAAATGGAGCTCGATCTAGAGAAGCTAATCATTCTTGTGCAAGCAAGACCTCCACTGTACGATTATTCCTTGACCGAGCACAATAAGGACAAAATTGATGCACTATGGAATGAAGTGGCACACAATTACATAAACTGACAAAAAATAGGTCTATTGGAAGTTACCTTGTATTTGGACAGAGAATGTAGTGTACAAAATGTATCGTAAATTGTACAAGAAAAACAATCTTCAGACCAGTTTGATATTGATTGCAGTGCATGAATTAAACTTTTTCCTTTTTTGGAAGGGAGGGGGTTCCATCTATTGCTGGATTCATGTGAAAACGGGAAATATATTTCCAAGGAAATGACCTATTTTGAGAGGAGATAAATTTACATTGTAATGAACAATAACTAGAAATTAGGGATGGGTCGATATGAAATTTTGGCCGATACTGATAAAGTACCAATATGAAATTTACCGATACCGATAACCAATATTCTACCGATCCGATATAAAATTAGAAATGGTCCTTGAAGAACCTGAAAGGTTCATTGACTACCTTAATAAATGTGCGTTTCTAGGTGACTGCAGTCCAAAAGAAATTGCATATTTAGACATTTTCTTTTTTATAAAGTAGGGTATGGAGATAATTTATAAAAATTACAACAAAATGGCAGAATTTTGCACTAAATTATCAGATATTTATCGATATATCGGATCGGTAAAATAATCTGTAATTTTTCCGATAAACAGATACACCAGTATGCCTATATCGGCCGATACCAATAGAGTACCAATTAATCGATCCCATCCCTACTAGAAATATACAAAACAAAGCTACACATTATATTACTTCTTTCTTCACACACAAAAAATGTTTCCAGAACTTCAATGGCTTTACTGAAATTGAATGCTTTCACATACATGTTAGAGATTTTTTATTAAGCAACAGATTAGTTTTTTGTACAAACAACATTAGAATTAAATTATCATATTTAGATAATATAAAGTGCCAAAAAGGGGAGGGGATAGAAACACCCTGGTAGTAATGAGAATTTACTCTTGTTGACAGGAAAATTTGGCTTCCATTAGGGGTATTCCTGATACCCCTCTCCCGTTACCTTGTCTTACACCCTTCCCTACTTCTCTTTTGTTAACGATGTGTAAAGTTATGTTGCCGTGGAACACTGCCATGCTTGGAATCAAATTAATGAAACACATTTTCATTTGTTTTGTTTTGTTGGAAGCAAAGTGACTCATCTTGCCGCATACTGTCGTGTTGGATCCGGCTGGCTTTAATGTAACAGTCTTTTCATTTTGTAATGTTTATGGATGTAACATATAATTCACGTGACCTAGTTTTTAAAAGTAAATATCTAAATATACAGTTTCTTTTTTAAATTAAAACCAATTAAGGAGGTTTAAGTAAATTTATTCTTCAAGGAGCATTTGTGTTTTTATGTCAGATCGGTAGAATATTGGTTATTGGTATAAAAAAAAAAAAAATAATAATAATCTGTTGCGCAACAGCCCGTGAGGGCCAGGGCCAACCTATCTATTGCCGGCTTCTCTCCCACCTCAACAGGTGGGAAATCTTCCAACCAGTTATGGGTTGACGCGTGGTCAGCACAACGATCCCCCTGTTGTTATTGTAGGTTTCAATGACCAGATTACGCTACTCGTTCATAGATTCTCACGATGATGGGTGACCGACCACCAATCCCATACATTGGCCGAAATCTCTGGAGAGAAGTTCTTAGCTTCTCTCAGGGGACTCGAACCTGCACGTGTCCCGTAGCCAGAGCCCAATGCATGATGCTTTAGACCGCATGGATATATTGTGGGACGGTTATTGGTGTCGGTACTTTGTCAGCATGGGCAAAAATGTCATGTTCCTAATTGTATAATTTTTTCCACTCTTCTGCTCCTGAGGTAAAAATTGATAGGGGAGTGGGACTTGAAACATATCTCCAAAAAACATGAAATTGCATTTTTCTTCTTTTTATCCAAT
Source organism: Lepisma saccharinum (assembly GCF_977018435.1). Classification (NCBI taxonomy): domain Eukaryota; kingdom Metazoa; phylum Arthropoda; class Insecta; order Zygentoma; family Lepismatidae; genus Lepisma; species Lepisma saccharinum. The sequence continues at coordinate 43,391,364 of NC_139257.1, read as the reverse complement.
CTTTACATAATGTTGGTCCTTCCTTTTCCCAAACAACGAAAGACCATTATGAACTGAAAATGATCCATTAGACGTAACAAGGGTGTTCTTAGGACAACATGCAAAACAACTTCATCCTTCAAGCAATACTCTTCAATCTGAAATTTATGATTACTACTGCAGTTTTGATTTTTATCTTGTGTAGTATCCACCTTTAGATAGGGCAGGGAAACATGGTATTAGAAGACGGGGTTGAGAAGTTGAAAACTAGTTTAGCAATTGCTCTTTTTATTCTAAAAGTGTAATTACTTCTTGGCTCATTTTACCCATAGGAACAAAATGAGTGGTCATTTCAAATGAGACTATAATTAGAACACAATCCAGACATTTTATTGAAGTAGTATCTATTTCTTTGTTCATTCTTAAGGCTCAGCTGGACCTTTCGCAGCCAAATGGGCAGATTTTTTTCAAATTTTCCTCTCCGTTCGAAAAATCACGCTGTGATATTCCTCCTCCATGGCTGCGCAGTCTAAGGTGCTGTGCTTTGGGCTCCGACTACAGGATGGCATGGGCTCGAGTCTGTTTGGGTTCAGTGTCTGGGTTCTCGGCCTGTGTATAGGGCTGGTGGCAACCCACCATCGTGAGGAAATTGGGGAGCTACGAGTGAGTAGTGTAACCCAGTTTCCTACAACAGCTGGGGGTTTGATATGCTAACCCCGCGTCGCCACATTACCGGTTGAAGAACTCCACACCTCTAGGTAGGATTGTGGCAGGGAGACTGGCAGCCGAGAGATAGGCCCAGGCCCTTCCGAGGGCTGTCGAGCCATGGGTTATATTATTTTATTATTTATGATATTCCAAAATATGAAAAATTACATACTCTTAGAATTCCTTCTAAAGCAATGACGTGAATTTGTAGTTTTCTATCACTGTACTCTTTCGCGATTACATAAGTCTATTAAAGTTTTGATAATATCTAGATAACATTGAAAGAAAACTACATGAATATTCACGTCAGTGCTTTAGAAGAAATTCTAAGAGTATGTAATTTTTCATATTTTGGAATATCAGAGTGGTTTTTCGAATGGAGAGGAATATTTGGAAAAAAATCGCCCATTCGGCTGCCAAAGGTTCAGTCGAGCCTTGAGGTCGCTTTATACAAGTCTTTACTGGGACAAGATGGGTATTGGTGTAATTGCTGAAATTAGATAGTTTGTAATTTGTGAAAGTAACCAAATGTTATGGTGTGGTTATTTCTAACATAGGTAATGTAGCAACAGATTAAATCTAAAAAAAAAAGAACGTGCACTGTTTATACAAAGTATAAGTAATCGTTGCCTTCACAAGAAATACTTTGCTGTTCTCTGAAAAAAAAATACATTGCTTGACAACTTGTTTTCATGTGTCATCTTTGTACCAATTTTTCTTAAGCATGGTATGCATCACGACGCATTAAACGGCTTTAGCAATTGTCGCACATTTCAAATATCTTGGAAGCAAAAAAAAACTCTTATGCTAAAAATCAGGTGTAGGTGATTGTACATAAAGATAAGCTACTGTCTGTAAATAGATTATATACATATATACTTTATGTATAGAATTATTTACATGGGGAGTGAATGTCTATGATCAACTTGCTTTGTTTCTCACTTTCTAACTTCAGGATGAAAAGTACCGCACAACTAACATTTCCATTAAGAAAAAAATAAACATGTATTTTCCTGATGTTTTGTGCTTCTTCACCCAAACAAAGTGGAAGTACAAAGGATATTTATCCATTGAAGGGAATGATTTATTGTCATATATACTAGCATATGAATAATATAGTATTGTGTGAATGAAATAGAGATAAGACAACTTGGAAGAAATGGCCAGGACTTCTATACTCCGCGACAGGTTAAGTTTGCAGCAGGTTTTATGTATTAATCATGCGAGAATGGCCCTCGGCATCTTCCTTGCCAGTCCTGCCTCAACTGCCGAGCTGTTTATCACAGACAGTGAGAAAATCGGCAGTATTAAGCTCAACTACATTCTGCGTGCACGTTTGAGTCTATATGTGCGAAACGTTGCTGCAAACAACCTGTCGCGGGGCTTAGTGTTTCAAAAATTGAGAAAATAAAAAGAGTAAAATGTGATATCAACACTACACATATTTTTTAAAATGTTGTACTAAAAAGAACATGCCTGCGGCATACAACATTTAGTGTTTTCATCCTGAAGTTAACAGGTAAGGAAATGTTTTTGTTACATAGCACAGTAATGTTCTTATTTATTAATCAATTATTTCCTATGGCAACGTGTTCTTTGTCTTGGTTTTGTTTTCTTTTTGGTTATTATTTTTATTTTTGATGCAGCATGTAAAGTTTTAAGATTATGTTTGAGTATCCACTTCCCATTGCACAAGTACAATGTTATAAAATATAACAGCCTTCAGTATCAATTATGTAAAGATATAAGAAGAACTCGTCCTCCTCCATGGCCGTGCAGTCTAAGGTGCTGTGCTTTGGACTCCGACTGCGGAATGGAATAGGTTCGAGTCCACCTGGGTTCAGTCTCTGGGTTCTCAGCTCGTGTATAGGACCGGTGGCAACCCACCATCATGTGGAAATTGGGGAGCTACGAGTGAGTAGCGTAACCTGGTCTCTGAAATCTCCTATAACGGCTGAGCATTTGACGTGCTAACCCCACGTCACCCCTTTACCAGTTGAAGATCTCCACACCTGTAGGTAGGATTTTGGGAGGGAGACTGGCAGTTGGGAGATAGGCCAATGCCCTTATGGGCTGTAGAGCCACAGGTTATAGGAAGAACTCAATGTGTCATTTATAATTGTTTATTAATCCTACCTTTGACAAACATCAGCAAATGTTACAGTTTGATCTGTATTGGCAGATGAAGGAACTGTAAAGTGAGTCACAAATAGATTTATTAAGTGATTAAAGTTACAGTATGCAAAACTGACATTTTCATGATGGTAGAAAACATTGTATCTGATTTGTTGGCCTGAGCAGATAAAAGACAGTAGAATGTCATATCGCTTCTGGGTAAAGTTTTTATATTTTGTGTGTGTCACACTACTTTGTTTGACATCAAAGTTTCCAAAGAATATAGAAAAGTGTAAAGCTATTGTTTTCTTTGGTTGAAAGTGCTGTCACGAAGTAGACAGTTGTCAATTCTAATGTATGTCCAATAATATTTGGAACAGATTCTGATGCAAATGCTTAACTAATTTTAATATATGCATTTTTTTAATAAAATATAAGCACAATGGCATTACAGTCATTAACATTATAATTGTATAAGAATTTTTGTTGTTGCATTATCAGTGTGGTTACTCATCGGGAATTCCTTGAATTCTGGGAGTTATGTGTGAATTATTGGCTCCGGGAATTATGCGTGCATTCTCTATGAATTTTTCTCCGTAGACATGAAAAATCGAAACTTTTAATAATCCAGATCCTATTGAATTTAATATTAATATTTATAAATGTCCTGAGGAATGTTATTCACAACTTTTATTTTTATGGAAGATGGAAAAAAAGCTGCATGAAAAATAGCAACAAATTCTCTGCCCGTTTACTTTGTTGGTGTACTGCAGAAGATAAGATATCTTGAAGTTGACGAGTTAAATTTGAGTATGAAATTCATATACAATTACCAATTTTTAGTAGATTAACATATCCCATAACATTTGTGACTTGTGTTCATAGACATATTTCGAGTCTGAGTATGTGAAATTACAAATGTAAACTCCTCACCTTAAATTCAATATTTTTAACCTATACACCATTTAATGTAATTGAATTATAATTTTTGGATACATTGGAATCACATAGACCCTTTATACTGTTAATATATTTGCGTGTGTATGAGTGTGGATGGTGAGAGGCGAGATTGAAGCAGAGAAAACATCTGCTTGTAGCCCTAGAGGACCTGGTATCAGATTTATACTTTTCTTAATGAAATGAACAGTTTATGGATTTTTTTCCAATGTCCCTTATACACCATTACAAAAAACTTATCCACTGGCAATCCTGGATCAAGCTGTCAGATGCAGATCTGCGAACAAATCTGTAACGGGCAACCGTTCCAAGATTAATCACGGTTTGATAGTATCGCAAGAACCTGGCTCGAAGGCAGTACCCATTTAGGGTACAGGTAGTTCTCCCTACCAGGTTAACCTGTGATACCAGCCTAATGGCAACCGGGTAAGAAAGCCAAAATATACAGAAATCTGGTTCCTTTTTATACGAAATGGTTGTTTGCAAAATACCAAGGAAATTTTGTCGATATTTACTAGGGATGGGACCAATTAATCAGTACTCTATCGGTATCGGCTGATATAGGCATATCGGTAAAATTACCGATTATTTTACTGATGCGATATATTGATAAATATCTGATAATCTACCCAGCGTCGAATAACATGGGTACCCGGGGGAAACAGCAGTCAGGGGCATGGTGCTGATCACATCACCCCCACTCATGACCGGATCAAGAAAGTGTGGGGCGTTAACCCCACACCCCCTATACGCCTTCATGGCATGGTGCTAAGCACAGGGGAGCATTTTACCTTGTTTTACCTTTGCACTGCAGTCACCTTGAAACACACATTTATTAAGGAGGTCAATGAACCTGTCATGTTCTTCAAGGACCATTTCAAATTTTATATCGGATCAGTAGAATGTCCGTTATCGGTAGAATATTGGCCCATCCCTAATATTTGCATGTATCCATGGCATTACTACATCATGTAACTTAAGCTTTTACAATGTTTACATAAAATTATTAAAGTTGTAAATTACATACCTTCTTCAAATATTTTTCCAATGCTGAAAAAGATCACAAAATAATTAATTTTGATTAATTTGAGAATGTTTAAATTTCGCGCATGGCACAGATAATGTACGCACAGATGTTGCGCTGCTGCTTTACAAATCAAAGCACGTCCAGATTCAACTGGGGCGACACAAACTTCACTTACCTATAGTCTTTCTTAAACTTGTTTATATGGAATTCAAGATAATTTTTGACCGTTAAAATTTCCAGCACCAGAGAAAATCCCATTGCCAATCACAAATGAACAAAATAAAAAAAAAATGCAAACTAAAAACAAATATACAGGGGCATGTGCAATTTTGAAGATAGTAGAATAAGTATGGTTTATATTTGTCCAGTGTAAAGCTGACTACCTTCATCAACATTTGATACTCGTTTACCTCAGAGTACCACTATATAATAATGTCTACGCACTATGTATTGTATAAGCTCTTTACATTCAGAAAAGTCTTAAAATTTGATTTGATTTGATTTAGTTTATTTTACTTTGCGTTTTGTGCCTCTTGGCTAATTTGCGAAGATGGGGATGAGTGATGAAATGATGAAATTGATGAATGGACATTCACAAACAACCAAGCCCGACCGGGATTCGAACCAGGGACCCGTGGCATCGCAGCGCGATGTGCTAACCACTCGGCCACAGGGTCGGGCAAAAAAGTCTTAAAACAACCATCTGCATATGACATATAGATTCAATAGATTGATTGATTAATTTGGTGTTTTAAGTCCACTTTATTCACAGTAAGGCTAATCGGGACTGGACCTAGAGTTTAAAGTGGGATCCGAACCAATATGTTCCTTCACCTTGTATCGAACCTGGGATCCCTTGATTACAAGGCAACGACGCAACCACTGTGCTATCGGGGAAACACGATTCAATAGATACAACAGAGCACTGGCTCATGTAAGGAATGTAGGATTGAAAAGTGTTGAATACAGCATTCATAAGAAACAATTTTATGTACATATCCTGAGCACATAAAATGCACAAAACCAGAGTATACATAAAACAAAATTAGAGGTAACTTAAAAGAATTTTTATAAATAGTAAAGAAAGAGGAATTTGTTTTGTTTTTAATATATACAGCACTTTGCTTGTTTTTTTTTTTTTAAGCTTAGCATGATGCTTGACAATATTGTTCTAGCTTGAAAGTAAGTACATGATGCTTAATTAATCCATATTTTATATACATATATCTTATATTGGTGTTCTGGAATCTCACACAAATGATCCTCTTGTTTCTCTCCTGCAGGCGTACCATTCTCTAGCAAAGTGTGTGGCAGCTCTTACCATCACTTGGAGACAGGAAGCACTCCCGGTTGTTGAGCAGTTCCTTCGAGACGTGCAGAACCCACGAAGTGATGCCCAGCATATATTTGCTCTGTTGGTCATAGGAGAGATTGGCAAGCATATGTAAGTAGTATTGTGCTCATTACTTTTGTTACAGTGTTTATGTATGTTAAATCATTATTTTGATTAGTGTGGTTTCAGTGTAATATGCAGGGAATGGATTTATATGTAAATACATATGAAGCTGAAATCAGTTATATTTTGTATTATCTTTGCGTATCATGACATGTAGACTCAAAAAAATTCAGATGTTATTTTTCATATTTATTCATATATTAGGTTTTGGCTCATATTTGAGTTATTTTTACATTTTATTTCCATATTTCAAAACATTTCTCAACATATACTCCATATTTGTGCAATAACTACATGTTCCCTTGTGATGATAACTGACAAAGTCCGAAGCGATGTAAAACAAAATACCTTTTTCATACCCACCAATTGCGTTAATTACAAGTTTTCTGTCATTCGAGCAATAATATATATATATTTTTTTCAATTTTACACCTCACAAGTATTTGCTTTTGCTATTGTAAAACACATGAAATTCCTGTTTATTTACAATTGTTGTCAACAATAGAGAATGTGCGCTCAAGCATCAGCTCCTGGTTGTTAGAAATGTTATTTTGGCAATGTTGGAACAGAGTCCAAAGTTGAGCAGCCCACTGCTAACCCCACCCTTGCTACTATTGGTGTGCTCGACAGTAGCACCAGAAGCATCTATTTTGTGGCTTCTGATTTCTCTTCAAGGCAGTCACGGTAATAGTTACAATGCCAAGACTGTATTTTATGTAGCTCATGTAGTGTCTTATATTATTTAAAATGTAATTTTTTACAATTTTAACCTTTACTGGCCCGATGCATCAAAAGTAAGGTCGTACTGGCCCGATGGTACCATATGGTATCATGGTGCTGATTACGAAATGGATGTGCTTTTTGGACCTTCATACTCTCATGTTTGCGTGGAACTCTTGACATAGGTCTGGAGCAAGCCTGGGAAATTCATATTGATGACCAACCTCCCCCCTCTCTGCAACATATCCATGCCACATTTCCGAACAGAGTTTCACATTTTGGCTCATTATTCAACTTGTATGGCATCCAGGAACATGAAACTCCAGATTTTTATGTTTTTCCCATTGAAATTTGGGAAGCGCACCACTCCCCAAACCCCCCCCCCCCCCTCGGTTCGGCATTCTGAATTGTACACAGTTGCATGCTCTGATGTTTTAGCTGCAAAACAAAAGTTATCCGAAGTCGATTGCTCCCATAGTGCCCAAGTTATAACAATTTTCCTCCAAAGAGTGTTCGAATTTAAAATTCCCGCCGAGAAGCCTGGGCCAGAATGAAGTTACTTTCGTAATCCTGCTCGGCCGTCTAAAGGTTAAGTGCATATGTAACTCCATATTTTGGTAAAAATAACTAAATATGTATTTATGTTTTTAGCACATTTTTACTGCATATATATCCGTTCCCTGTGATAAACTTAACATTTTTTTAAAATGATCAATCAGCCTTTTTTTAATGAGAGATTTGCGGAACTCAATGTCAGAGTGGTTAACATAGCCCTCTGCAATGCTAGTGCTCCCATGTTGGAATCCCAGCCTGGGTATGGGTTTTCTTTGTGAGTGTCTCTTCATCAACTTCATCATATCGTCACTCATCCTCATCTTCGCAATTAGCCAAAGGTGGCTGAAAGGCAAAGTAAAATATAAACCAAATCCTTTTCTCTAATGGATGGTTGGTGCTTGTTTTCTTGCAATCTGTCATCAAGCATCCACTTGATTGTTCCATCATATTTGCTCCTATATTAGTAAGTGATGATGGAAAGGACTTATTTGCCTTGGGATTTAGTGTAGTGGCATTTGAAATCAATTGTAAATCTGACCTCCATGTAGGAGATTAGCACTAGGGGTCCCAGCCATCATCAATTTCATCACCATCATCGTTAGCCAAAAGTGGCAGAAAAGTGACACTAAATAACAAAAACCAAATCAAATCAAATGTGAATCCAAATAGTTTTCCTTCCCCCCCCCCTCCCTTTCTTTTATCATTCTACTGGGTGTGTTTCTTACTGTAGAAGATGCTGGCTTTCAAATTAAATCTACCAGGTGTGCCGGTTAATAATTCTTAATTGATTCGAAAGAAAACAAGTGTATCTGGGAAGAAAGGTAACAAACGCTTTATTCAAAGTATGCGCCATCGGTAGCTATACATTTTGCCCATCTGTCCATCAAATTGTGGATGCCCTACCAGAAAAATCGTTCACATTTTGACTGATCCAGTCAGCAAGCCATTGTTCGACATCTTCATAATTGTTGAAGTGTTGCTGAGAAAGTGAGTGAGACATCGATGAAAACAAGTGGTAGTCCGAAGGGACTAAGTCTGGTGCATATGGCGGGTGGGGCAAGAATTCCCAGCCATGTGCAGAAATGGTGTCTCTGATGCCTTTAGCTGTGTGTGTGTGATGAGGCATTGTCATGCTGCAAAGTCACTTTTCCGTGTCTTGTCACCCAATCTGGATCTTTCCCTTGGCATGAAGACGATCAGATAAGGTTTGGCAACCAACATTTAACTTCTCTGCCAGTTGTAGTTGCGTTTGCGTATCGTCTTCATCCAACAGTGCTTGCAATTCGGCGTCTTGGAATTTTTTCGGCTGGCCCAGGCAATCTTTGTCTTTCAAGTCGAAATCACCACTTTTGAATGATCGAAACCAACACACACACGCGTCTTGCATTAGGACATTGTCACCGTACGTTTCCACAAGGATACGATGGCTTTCACCCGCGGTTTTCTTTTGATCGAGCAAGAAAAGCAGGACGTGCTCCTTATTTGCTTTTAAGGTCAACATGTTTACCACACAAACCCAATATCACGATTACTCGCACTCGGTTTCACATCCACGGCATTTTGACAGGTACTGTCCTGGCAACACACAAACGTAACAGTTGAGACTGTGCACCAACCCTTGCTTCCAGCGCCATCCAGCGAGGAAATTAATAATTATTAACCGGCACACCTGGTATGCAGCATTAAACATGAGAATTATCAACCAGCGCTCTTTCACTCGTAAACTGGACCTCGGTGCCTCCATTCACACCAATAGCCTCAGTTAAGGTTTGGCTGGATCTTTGGCTGCTGCCAGGGCAGAAGTTTATAAATGTTCCTCTCCTTTTGAAAAACGTTTGCGATATTCTCAAATCTGAAAAATTACATCAGCTTAAAATTCTTTCTAGAACACTGACGTGAATTTTTGTGTGGTTTGCTTTTGCTATTATCTAGAAGGAAAATTGTGCTGGTCAGCTCTCCAGTAACACTCCCGTCTAACCGAACGACCAAGAATTAAAAAAATGTCAAGGAAAGTGGATAAGAAACAAACATAGAACACACACACACAAATGCACATATAAAAGTGCATTAACTCTTTCGCTGCACTCGTCGCATTTATGCACAGCATGCCAGGTGCCTTGCTCCGTGGAAGTCGCATTATTGCGAGTTCATGCTTCCACTCGCTGCGGGTGTCGCATTTCCGCAGTACATCGCTTTTAGTAGCCTTCAGACATCTGTTGATACTATTTGGAACTATTTGAACTTGTAGTTTTGTTTATATCCGTATGATGTCGCTAATTACGCCTCCGTTTAGAATACGAGCGTTGAGTGCTCTGACATGCCAGTTTCAAATGCATGTTCGAATGTAAACAACATGGCTTCATCAAGTCGTCAACACTTGTCTGATAATGATGTTACTCAACTGTTGAATCAGAAGGTGAATTAAGTTGTGACGATAATATCGACAGTTTTTATGAGACTTCAAGTGGTGACAGTGATTGTGTAGTGTCTGATGAAGAATTTGTACCGCCGTCCGTAACATCATGGAGCAGAGTGCAAAGCAGCATTGATCTAGGTGCGGGAAGTTTGACACAGGCAAGTGCTAAGTTACTTGGTGACAGTACAGTATTTAGCACACCATTTTCTTGTTTTATCAAATATTTCCCCCACTCAGTATTTGAACACACAGCAGAACAAACTGAAGTTTTCGCCACCCAGTATACTACTTACGAATTTCCATGCCGCTCCACCACTCTGCGTCATCCCGTGTTTTGAGAAATACCATACCATCAGGGACTACAGAATGATTTGCCAGTGCAAGGAATAACTTTTGTAATTTCTCTATAACATATTTTGCAATGTAATTTTTTTAAAATTATTCTTTCTAAAATTTTTTTTTTTCAAAATTTCAAAATTTTTCAAAATATCATACCACCAGGGACTACAGAATGGTTTTCCAGTGCAAGGAATGAATTTTGTAAGTTCTCTCTCATATATAACACAATGTAATTGTGAAGATTATTTGTTTATAAAAAAAATATTTTTTCAAATTTAATTACGCAGCCAAGGGATATTGTGTGCCAGAGAATTCCACAGCGAAAGAGTTAACATACATATTATCAAATAAATGAAACTTATAAGACTAATAACCTGTCAGTCTAATTAAAATTATTAATAAACGTACATAATGTAATACGTAAAAAAGGATGAAGTAAAGACTTCATATGATTATTTGGTGAATGTTCTATGTACATCATGAATTGGAGTAAAGAGTGAAATGATATTACAGTTAACAGTTAAAATAGTTAACCTTAGGAAACTAATGTATCATTCCGATCAATATAACCTGTTGCACCTCATTTAACCTTTAGTGGATAATGCCTTTTTTATTTTGTAAACTGTCTCGCAATGATAGATTTTCAGATGCTCTATTTTACAATATCCAGTGATGTACAAAATAAATAAATTAATTGCTAAAGGAAACTACTTTTCATAGAGAGTTGAAGTAAACCCGTCTCTCCCTAATGCTACAACATCCCTTGAGGGCCAGGGCTCTCCTACCGACTGCTCACCTCACTCCCACAAGCTCCAGCAGAGGTGGGAGATCATCTTTGTTATGGGATGTCAGAACAGCGAACCCCAGTCAATGTTGTAGTTTCCATGACCTGGTTCCACTACATTTTCATAGCTCCTCAATTTCCTCACGATGGTGCGTGGCTACCGATCCCAGCACCTCGAGCCAGTGTGCATCCTGAAACCCAAGCCTAAAGCCTGATGCCCTAGACTGCATTGCCATGCTGCAGGATGAAGTTGGAGGGTGGCGGGGAGGGAAGCGGGGACATACTGTTGCAGGAAGTAAAATATTTCCAACCCTCCCAACATGTGCAGTTCCAAGAAGAAGACATTTACTGTTCATTTGTTCAACTTTTTTGTTTTTTTCATACATCATCATAATTATTGAAAAGCATACACTTTTTAATATTGAAATTCATTTGTTTTAAAATAATCCACTCTTGACAAGCCTGGAATCCCATATTGCATTGAAATTTAAATATGTCATACATCCATATGTATATAAACCAAAGAAGAAAATGTGAATGAAATAGTTGTTCCAAAAATATTGTATTTATGCATGTATAATGTGCACCCTGGTTTTTGATGGGGAAAAGCAACAAAAAAGTATATCTCGTGTGTAATGCGCAGTACAGTTCAGGTTCAAGAAATGGCTTTCTTATAGGTCGTAAAGCTGTTGCTATGTTGATCTAGAGCCAATGACATCATACCTATTCAATGAGTCACCTGTTGCTATGTGGAACAAGACGAGAATATTCTCTTCTGCATACAATGCATCACCAATCCATGCTTCCCCCCTCCACTTTGCATCCGAAGGCTTTCACTTTGTAACGTACCAGGTGGGTAGGTATAAATATGCAAACTGAAGCTGTGCATGAGGCTGCGAATCATCAATTATACCCCGTCCTAGTAAGTTACAAGTCACTGTGGTTAGAAGTATATGACTCATTGTTACGAATCGCTTCTGTCTCATCTGAGAACCAATATCCTTTCCAACACGTACTTGCGATAAACCAAGGTATTCTGATTTGATTTATTAGCATCCATTACAAAATGCCGATTCATCAAATAATGCGTAAACTCTTGGGGGGAGGGGAACATTCCAAGAACATCCTGTATATTCACATTCTAGTATGTCAATCCTGAAAATAATGGTCATTGTATTTTAATACACAACTCAACATCACTCAATTAGTATGTTTCTTACACTAATTGAAATTGTTTGTACGCTTTAAGCATAAATAACATTCATGTCCAATTAACGTAACTAATTTTTTTTTATTACATTGATGGGATTCAAGAATGTGCTTTGTTACAATTAATAACAACAATGACGTACCAGCTTCTTAATTACTGTTTCAAAAAGGGTGTTCATAACAATGACTTTAATTCTAGCATAAACAATCTTTTGTTCAAATTCTCAAACAATTAACAATAATTACTTGTCTTTTCATTCATGTAACGCGTGCATTCATGATAACATTACTCACCATCCGCATTAATTAGGTTTATTAAGATCAACGTTACACTACTCAATTAAGCTCCTCCATTTGATCCACTAATGCTCTTTAAATACTCAAAGGAATAGGAATAGGAATACCAATTCGGCACGTAATTGTACTCGTGACTCTACTTGTCTCATTTTAGTCCGACGCTAAATAGTTCCGGCAAGACGTTCGCAATTATCTCTTAAGATTGATTATTATGTTCTGTAAACACAGATCTGCACACAATACGAAATTTCAAGAAGTTCATTTTTACATTTTCGTTCTCTTGTTTAATTCGAATTGCATAAAGAAAATAATGACATCACTGATAATTATTCTTTGGATTAAGGCATTATCATTCGCTGTCAGGTTCGAGCGACCTTTCACATTATACACGCAAACACCACAATTTAACGCTGCACATTTTTTATAGAGTACATACCTCAAAATCTAGTTACGGCATCCTGTGGAACTGGTGAAAGGTGATGGCTGTTTCGTCCGGTGCTTCAAATTACGTCACATCTCGTTTTCTCTCGTACTTCAAACTCGTGTAGAATCTCTTTGAACCAACGTGGTACATCAGAAATGGAATGGGCCGTCAAATCCAGATTCGGGCAACCGCGACTCTTCTTTTCCAGACGTTACAACATGTGGCGTATCTTGGATCAATCCATCAAACTTGTCATGCACCGACATTGACCAGTCTTGCACGTACCATTCTTCTTGTTGCTTAGTATATTTTTATTCATCCAGAATAACCATTGTGAATGTGGTCCTTAATGCGCAACGTACCCATCTGTAAAATTGACGAAACTCTCATATGCTGTTCCCGTCAAAACTGTGTTCGGTGAATACTTCTCTTGGCCCGTTTTCACTCACAAAGCATGTTGAATGAGACACTCATCAAAACTCTTCTTGTTGGCTAAACTTCGTGGCACATGTATCTTCCCTGAAGAACCTGCATCAAAGTACGCTTTTTTTTGGTACCCAAACCAACAAGAACTTGGCACTACAGTTTCACTATCCATGCATTCTTTCCTTTCCGTGAATCCCCGCGAGTTGACAGAACGTACAACTTCCTCCTTCCTTCCTTCCAGGTAATTGTAGAGCGAGAACGTACGCCAAACTGTGTGTGCAATTCTTACCAATCGTAGCAATGCCAAGACTAAGTAGAGTGCCTCTAGTGGAGAATTCCACAACTACTAACAAAACAGTATCGTGACGCGGAAAGCGTGCCAAGTGAAAGGATGTGAACCTGTGACGTATTTTTGCAGCGTAAAACAACAGTTTTAAACACTTTTTTTTAACAGCCGCAGGAAAATTACGTCACAACATCTGTAACCACTTTGCTTATTCTGTTGTAGAAGAAAGAGAGATCAATATATGAGGGAGGGCAAGCTATACTGTTGTTTTCAAATTGCGTGTTCTGCAGTATATGCAGGAAAACAACAACGGGCCTGCGGCAAGTTTAAGAGAATGGGCAGGCTTTTTTGAAGTGTAGCAGCAGCTACAGAATTACGTTGTGGATTTGCAGCACTCGGGAAGATATTTTCTCTTATTTCTCATGCTGCAAATGGGGACGTGCGTGATCGAATCCTGCCTTTTCTTGATGTCTCAAAATGGCCAAATACAAGGTGAAAAATCATGTCAAATGACTATTTCTCTTTTATACACATTTTTTATAAATTTTATTACTAAAGAAGCCCAACCTGGTAATTTGTATTTGCACGTGTTGCACAATATACGTGTTATATGCAGTGACATGGTGAAAACATGCATGGTTTTATGTTGGCTGTCTGAATTATAATACGCAACATAGTTTTTGGGTGGAAAAATTTTGGAAAAAATGTGCATTATACATGAGTAAATGCAGTATTGGTAGGAACTTAATCACATGCTCCTGGTACCAAAAGAGCCTTGTCACATTTAAAGGTTAATGTTGATTACAGTGAAATCTTCATCAGATAATGTAATAAAACATTATGTTCAATTTACTTCATCTACAAATTATTGTACACAAATCAATGTACAGGGTGATTCTTTATGTAGTTTACAACTTCAATAAATTATAATTATTTATTGGAACCACATACAGACTTGGTTTATATGTCATTATGCAGCAAAACACTTCAAGTTTTTACTCACGTAGTGTGTAATTGCGGAGTTGATCACATGCGGCGCCACCGGTCTATCGTTGAAAATGGCGACTTTCACTGGTGCGGAAAGAGCTAAGTGCGTGTTCTGGTTCGAAGAAACCAAGTCAGGAACGAGTGTACAGCGAAAGTTTCGCACAGAATACGGCAAAGACCCGCCCAGCAGACCAACAGTGTACAAATGGCACCAGACATTTATCGAGACAGGTTGTTCTGTGCGACACACAAAGGCTCCAGGGCGTTCACCCGTGGCTGACGATGTGGTGGAAGCTGTTAGGGAGAGTTTTGTCCGCAGTCCTCGAAAATCTACACGGCGTGTGGGGGTTTGTGAAAGATAAGGTGTACACCCCTCCCCTACCTCATAATCTTCATGAACTTCAAGATCGCATCACAACAGCCATCGCTAATGTTACCCCTGAAATGCTGGTTAATGTTTGGCAGGAAATTGACTTTCGTTGGGATGTGTCCAGGATGACCAACAGTGCACACATTGAACCATAACAGATTTCTAATATAAAACTTGAAGTGTTTTGCTGCATAATGACATATAAACTAAGTCTGTATATGGTTCCAATAAATAATTATAAATTATTGAAGTTGTAAACTACATAAAGAATCACCCTGTATAATTATGACATAAAGAATCACCCTGTATAATTATGGTCAATGCACAATGTGGGTAATACATATTTCCTTCTTCCTCAGTGTTATCAGTGAGTATCTATCTGCTGCCTTGATCGCATGCATTGTATGTAGATATTGTATTGTATTCATTTCCATGTTCTAATCTTTCATATACTTATACTTTATTTTAGTGATTTAAGTTCAATTACATCCTTGAAGCAAGTCATTTTGAATTCCTTCTCGCCTCCATCAGAAGAAGTGAAATCAGCAGCATCGTATGCTTTAGGGAGCATAGCCGTAGGGAATCTTCCCGAATACCTTCCTTTCGTACTACAGGAAATAGAATCAAAGCCAAAAAGACAATATTTGTTGCTGCATTCTCTGAAAGAGGTTAGTCATTTGTAAAATACGAGACTATTAAGTACAGGGTAGTCTATAATTACTGAAACCACTTCACTGTTTTGCCACTTGCTCTGCATCCAGGAGAACATTCTCCTTCCATGGAGACGTGACTTTGGAAAGCGTACCTGATGCTGGCAGCGAGACACGGCTCCTGTTGTATCTTGCCGGTGTCTAGTGCAAACCCACGTTCCCTGCGGTGTCTAGTGCAAACCCACGTTCCCAACTTCATGTCCTCCTTACTCAGCTCTACTGCATTGTAAGATTTTGGGAGAGTCTGACATTGTCGACAATGAGAACATGCCCATGGACATCTTTCCCAAAGTACTCGGCTTGCATCCACAGGGTGGATACTCATTGGGAAATCCTGGAATCCTGCGTGAAGTACTGGCTCTGGGAATTCGGCATGAATTCTACGTGAATTTTTCTCTGTAGACATGAACAATTGCAACTTTTATTAATCCAAATCCCGTTGAATTATAAATGCCCTGAGGTAAGTTTTTCACAGTTTAGTAGGGATGGGACCGATTAATCGGTACTCTATCAATATCTGCCGATATAGGCATATCAGTTTATCGGTACAATTACCGATTATTTTACCGATTCGATATATCGATAAATATCTGATAATTTAGTGCAAAATTCTGCCATTTTGTTGTAATTTTTATGGATAATCTCCATGCCCTAATTTCTTAAAATGTAAATGTCTAAATATGCAATTTCTTTTTCACTGCAGTCACCTTGAAACACACATGTATTAAGGAGGTCAATGAACCTTTCAGGTTCCTAAAGGTCCATTTCTAATTTTATATCTGATCGGTAGAATATCGGTTATCGGTATCGATAAATTTTATATCGTTACTTTATCAGTATCGGCCAAAATTTCATATCGGCCCATCCCTACAGTTTAGGTTTTGTTATTACGGAAGGAAAAGAAAGCTGCAAGGAAACTATAACAGATTTCTCTCACTCCGTTTACTTTTTTAGTCTCCTTTGCAGAACAATCTATCTGACAGACGGAAGATTATTGCAAGATAACATATCCTGAAGTTGAATAGGCAAATTTGAGTTTGAAGTTCTTGCACAATTAACAATTTTTCATAGATTAGTATATCCCGTAACATCTGTGACTCTGTGTGGTGAGAGCCGGTAAATAGAAAACATCTGCTTGAAGCCTTGAATTTTTGGAAAGTTCTCCTTCAAAACCGGGAATTGTGTATGAATTTTATCATCCTCCTAGAGTGTCTACCCTCATCCAAACAATGGAGGAACATGTGAAATGTGTCTCGGTCTTGTTATTTCTAAAAAGTTTAAATTAGTGATTGTCAGGTTCATTTTGATTGCTTTGTTTTTAACAGAATGGCATTTCCCTGAACTTTTCTTAATTATGGGCAACCCTGTACTGCAAGTTCAAAACCAGGTAGATCAATAGAAGTCAGTATTGGTTTTTTTGTAGATTCCAAATTATTTTCGTATCCAACTAGAGTTAGATAATTAGATTAAGTATAGTTTGCTTTCAGGCTGTGGGAAATCAACCTACCAGATTTCTCTCTTGTGCATGAGAAATTACAGATATTAATATAGTTTGCTTATTATATGAAATGGTTAATAGCAGAGCCCATGAGATTCCAACCATTTTGGACCATCATTTTATGTATACAGTGAGTCTGGCTTAAAAGTATAATAAATGAAAAATTAATAACTTTCAAGTTTAGTAAGATATTTCCGTAGAGTTTTCTTCTATCTATAGAATAACTCAAAAAGTTTTTTTTTACATACTTAATACACCTTGATATGTGCACCATTAGTAGCACAACAGATGTCCAACCCATATTCAAGCTCTGCGCATGTGTTGTTCATCATTGCTAGTGTCACATTCCGGATGCGATGTCATAGATCAGGAATATTACGAACTCGTGTTTGGTACACTGGAGACTACTATGGACATTACTGTGCTTGATTTTTTCTGTGGGGTTTTGTAAACACTCAAGTGATGTAATCACAAGATCCTGATCTTCATGATCTACGATGTCTCATTTGTGCTACAATCCGGGCTGCGATGCCAGTAATGCTGTATAACACATGCGCAGAGCTTGAATATGAGTTCGACATCCATCGTGCTACTAATGGTGCACATATCGAGGTGCATTAAGTAAGAAAACATTTAAGTTACTTTATAGATAGAAGAAAACTGTATGGAAATATCTTAATAAACTTGAAAGTTATTAATTTTTCTTTTATTATACTTTTAAGCTGGACACACTGTACATTAAAGATGGACCAGTATGAATTTGCTGCCATCACCAATAAAGCACTGATATAAGATATATACGGATCCAATATACGAGGTAATATCCATAAATTTGGGGATTGCATTCGGGGATTTCTGTCGTTAAACATCAGAAACAGAGGTGAAGCAGCATCCAGGAGGTGTAACAGGATGTTGCAAAACGTGGCTTAAAGCAGCTTTTCCAGCACTGGCAAAAGTGTTATCGTCATCCAAGGGAATTACTTTGAAGATTGTTGCGCATTGTTGTTTTGAATTCATAATAATAAGGAACTATGAGTCGAGTCCCTGAACTTTTGGATTGTACCTCATAAAACTGCAAATACCGGGTTTTCGTAAATGATTGTCGGGGTTTCCTCATTGTTGTAATCGATCTGGGTGAATGACACGGTGAACACAAATACACGATATTATTGAGAAACTCAACAAGTTTTGTTCCTTATTTGTTTCATAGACCTCTGTTTCCCGATTCTGTCGCCAGGTGGCAGTTTTCTAAAATGGCGGATATTACTAGTGAGAAGGCGTTCTGTGTCCTTGAATATCATGCAACGAGGTCCGTTACAGTTGTGCAACGACATTTTTGTGCGCGATGTCGGAAAGATGCACCGTCGGACAATTTGATTAGAAGGTGGTATGCGCAGTTCAAAGAAAAAGGTTGCATTGGAAAGGCAACATGTGTCAGCGTCGGAACATGATGTGGAGCGAGTTCGTGAAACCTATCTACGGAGCCCGAAGAAATTGATTCCTGCTGGATCCAAGGAACTCAACATTCCGAAGACAACATTATGGAGTGTTCTACAAAAACGGCTAAACATGAAACTATACCGCCTAAGTCTGCATCAAAAGCCAACACGTAATGACAGTCGTGTACGTCTTTCGTCAGCGATATGCAGAATCTCATGGCTGACGACAATTTCATCGAGAATTTCGTTTCCACTGACGAGGCGACATTCCACCTAAGTGGAAAAGTAAACACACACAATGTGCGCATATGGGGAACGGAAAATCGTCATCAGTTTGTTGAGTTGGTTCGGGACTCGCCTAAAGTGAATGTTTTTTGTGCTGTGCCACGAGAAAAGGTGCACGGCCCATTCTTCATGGAGAAAACGGTTACGGGATTGACATTCTTGGATATGTGGAATGAGTGGCTATCCTCAAGTGGAAGAAGATTCTAACACCATCATGCAATTGGATGGAGCCTCACCTCACTTCCACTGTGAAGTGCGATCATTGCTCAACAGAAAATTGAGCAATGTTGGATTGGGCGCGGGAGTGATGAGGATGAAATCCTTTCATCATGGCCGCCTCGTTCCCCTGACCTTTCTCCTTGCGATTTTTTTTTCTCTGGGGATACGTAAAATATACAGTTTCCCATTACCCACTACCATTGAGGAACTGAAAACACGCATAACAAATTCCATCAACAGTGTTACACGTGATATGCTATCCCGAGTGTGGCAGGAAATGGACTATCGCTTAGATATCTGCAGGATATCGCGAGGCAAGCACATGGAACATTTGTGACTTTGTCATAAAAACTTGGTGAGTTTTGTAACATTTTGCAAAAAATTGCATGTATCTATCTTTATTACGTAAAATACAGTGCTTGTTTTTAACCCCGACAATCATTTACGAAAACCCTGTATTCCTTAGAGGGCCTGAATGGCTCATTAACAAGGTGTGTACCAGTCAAGAAAAAGGCAAGAAATTATGCTTGTGGTCAAGAATTCTTTCTAATTTTTAAAGTATAGTGAGTTTTCATTGTTATATACCTGCACTGGGACTTGATAAAATTGAATATCTGGAAACCTAAAATTGTATTGAGTTGTGGTTATGATTTATTCACCTTGTTTCTTAAGTATTATGTTTTTATATGTGTGAAGTGTTGTAAACATATTAAAGTAATGTGGCCATTCCCCATCCAGTCTGAAGTTAATTTTTCATGCATTAATAATTAAAGCAAGTCTAAATCACTTGTTGAAGTACAACTTCAGTTTTCATCTTAATCAGCCTTGTGGTGGGGATTTTTCATTGAATAAAAATTAGTGCCGATAAAAAAATGCCGATACTCTTACTGATCGCCAACGACACCAATACTCGAAAATTGAAATAATTAAAATTTGTTCAAAATAGTGATCAGTATTGGTGTGTGAACATTCGTCTCCAATTACATGTATCAATTTATCAAGAAATGTGCTTTAAAATTTTCAGGAATTATATCAGAATATTAAAATACGAGGGGTGATCTCCTCTGTAACTCCAATGCACTTTTCCCATCGGTGCTCCAACGCCTGGATACCTTGCAAGAAAAATTCTTCCGACTGGTCCTCCAACCATGAGTCCACAGCCCTTATCACCTCAGCATCACCAGAAAATCTTTTCCCACGAATGTCATTCTTCAAACGTTTAAACAAATTGAAATCACTGGGAGCCAAATCTGGGGAATGGGATGGGTGGAGCAGCAATTCGAAAGATGCATCTGGGATAGCGGCCCTCGCAATGCGTGAGGTGTGGATAGGTGCATTGTCCTGGTGAAGGAGCACACCACGGGTCAACATCCCACGCCTCTTTTTCTTGATGGAATCATGTAATTTCTTGATTAGGTCACTGTAGTATGTGCCAGTGATGGTTTGGCCTCTTTGTAGATAGTCCATAAGAAGGCCACCCTTGCAGTCCCAGAAAATTGAGGCCATCACCTTCTTGGCTGATGTTTGCACCTTGAACTTCTTCGTTGGTGGAAAATGTGGGTGTTTCCAATCCATGCTTCGTGATTTTGTTTCTGGGTCGATAAAAAGGAAAGAAAGGTCATGGAAAATCAAGAATTTTGGGTTTGTTACTTTTGATAGACACCCTGATTAACTCTGTAATCATTTTGTGTAACAACCACAATCGATTTCCAAAATCTGCAGTATAGAATTTTGATTGCCGTTGCAATCAGGTTCTAATATTGCTTCCTTATTTTACACTTACTTTATACATAGTTTCTTTGCATGTAAATTTAAACAGAAAGAAAATAAAATCTCATTCTTTGCCTTTATAAATTTCAGATCATCACTTGCCAGTCATCCTCGCCAGGTGGCGTTCAGCTTCTTCAGCCTTTCGTTCCAGCAATTTGGCAGCAGCTGTTCAGACACTGTGAGTGCAGTGAGGAAGGAACAAGGAATGTCGTAGCAGAATGCTTAGGGAAGTTAACATTAATTGATCCGGCTAGCTTACTACCTCAGTTACAAGAATCTCTCAACTCTGAGTCCGCACTCATGAGAACAACAGTGGTGACTGCTGTCAAATTCACTATTTCTGATCAGGTATATTAATAATAATTAATATTTTGTTGCAGGAAAAGCATATGCTGGTATTGAAAATGACAGTATATAAATTAGGGATGTGACGAAGCTGAAAATTTACCGATGCCGATAATTTTTGGAACCGATACCGATATATAACCGTTCCGATACATAAAATTATTAAACAAAAATGGGATGTTATTTTCAGCATGACAAAAATAAATTTGGTATGTACATTTCTACAAGGGTTGATCAAATGAAAAGGTACAAAACTACACTGTCGGTGTAAATGAATACTTTATTCAAAGTATCCTCCATAGGCCTGAGCACATTGATCCCATTGATGAACGAGCCGAATGATTCCTTTTTCCCAGAATTCCTTTGGCCGTGACATGACCCAGTCCTTCACAGCGTCCTTGAGTTCATCGTCCGAGGTGAAACGCTTTCCTTTGAGATGCTTTTTCAGGGGACCAAACACATGGAAGTCACAGGGGGATAAGTCCGGACTGTAGGGCAGATGATCTAGCTGCTCCCACTTGAACCTGGCCAGTTCCGCGTATGTGACCCTGGAGACGTGTAGACGTGCGTTATCATGGAGCAGAACCACACCCTCCGTAAGCAGCCCCGGTTGTTCGTCTTCCCCGTAAACGTTCACCATCCGGCGATGAATATCGGCCTGTTTAACACCTTCCGCTGTCACAAAATGGATAACGCCTCGCTGCTCCTCAACAGTCGAATTTGACAATGTTAACGCCATCCTGTCCGAACACGCACTGCCGCGTCACTTGGACGGCGCTCTGTATCAGAGCCTCTGCTCTCTCCTGCGCATGCGCGTTTCCCTGCATGCTCCGATGCCGCGTGGCGACTCCAATCGCACCCCTACATATCACGCTACATTCTCCCATCGCAGCATCGGTATTATATAAACGATTCCGTTGTTACAACATTTCGTACCTTTTCATTTGATCAACCCTTGTATTGCATATCATATGTATATACAGTCAACTCTCGATTCTACGACCCCGGGTATAACGACCCTCTCGAAGTAATGACCCTTTTCCCGGGAACCGTGAAAAATTTAGAAAAAATTAGAAAAATTTGGAAAAAAAAAGTTGAAAAATTGAAGGAAATCGGCCGAAAAATGCGTTGTTTTTTCCTCCACTCATTCCCTTTACGAGCGGTCTACCGCTCACAATTAGGTCTGAACTAAAAATAGACACCACCACACCATGCTTGAGTGATATCCAATAGCACTTGACCTCTGCCCTCCCCTCCCTCAAGCGCACCAATGTTACACCGCACCCGACGGCCGCTACCCAACGTGCCAGGCTTGCTCTTGGATACGCGAGAAAAGAAAATCGAATGTGCTTGGATGTTATTTTAAATCGACTTGACTTGTTTCCTTGTCCTAAGAGCTGCTTAAAACTCGCGGAGGAGGGGGGGGAGCAGCCTGAAATGACTGCTGGACTTGCAGACTTTGCCAATGTGTATGGCAGGTCAAGCTCTTTCATCGATAAATACACCACCTTGAGAGATAAGATCGCAGGAATGTTCGAAAATACAGATGCTTGGCACCTGGAAGTCTGGCCCATCTGTCCAGCTCTGAGAGTTCAGCAGGTTCCCGTGAGTGAGCAACTCTCGGCCTTGTAGACGACAACTTCCGGTAACAGCTTTCATTCAAAAAGTGTTCGTTGTTCCCTGCAACATTTCATAAAAAAGCGAAAGTTTTAGATAATCAAAACCACATTGGTGAACTAAAGATCGTCAAGCTGCTTAATGCGGTGTCATCCAGGTTTCCATAAAAGTTTACTTCGATCTTACGTGCATCATAATCCCACTTCATACGTTTGTGTAATTGTGTCGATGTCGTAATATCTGCCAAAAAAGTGTTCCGTTGGCTGACTGACTTCTCCCACTTTTCCTGTCAGCAAACGTGGGGGGGGGGGGGGGGATGCAGATTGTTTCAGCCCCGATTTTCTTTGCTGATGCGGGCTGATTACAGGGGTGGGTGATTTTCCACCCCTCTTCCTTTCCTCTCTGGATATATTCTTGAAACGAACAAAAACCATAGAACAAGTAATAAAAAGACGTGACCCAACTCCCTTTCCCCAGCTCATTCTCCGCCACTGGTGTGCACGGCAATGTTGATAATTGCAGAATTGCTGTTGTCTGCATAGGAAATATTGCCCCTATTATTGTCTGTTGCATGGTAAAACGTAAAGCAAGGGTCATTTCTTTCTTCCTTACACTGCTGTTAAAAGTTCCATCTTTGACAGTTGTGTTATCTTTAAAATGCTGGGATTATTCTCTTCCGCCACCTGTTGCTCGAACTTCCAGCCGGTCTCCTTGTTTTTACGATCCTTGTTTTTACGATGCAGCTGGTGCCAGTGTTTTGTCTAGCATCTGCAAAGCTGTCCCTTGCCGATAACAGCGATGACTCATCCAGCGTGAAGGAAAAGGTTATTGTTTTGAATCTCGCAAAGCTGTTTTGATTTGACGATAACGAAATTCGATCTCCAGAAAGGAAAACAAGAGTTAAAATAACTTCATGTTCTGCGCCTTCTGATAAGCAAATTTGCATCCGCTTTTTTTTTTCAGAACCATTCATGTGGAGGGGGAAAAAAAGAGTTCAATGTAGGAATGGTCGCTGAGACTGATTAAAAAGACATTATTCAAGGGGAAAACGTTTGGAGGGGTGGGTGTTTGACATCGAGAATACTCCTAAATCCAACATTCAATCGTCCATTAACATGAGAGTAAATAACGATCTACCATTTTGATATGTGAAAATGCGCAGCTTCATAAAGCTTGTTTTCAGTTCATTTTATGCTGATGGGCTAATCGGGACTAAATATACAGTTTGAAGTGAAATTCAATTCCAAACCCAAATGATTATCGACTGCCAGGCTGTTTAATGACGTGTCCTAGAATAGGCATTGGGTTAAAACAGATCACAAGTTGCGCGTTTCCTTTTTCACGCTGGATTACAATGCAAGTCAAGGAAGGAGTTTGGACTGCTCCCTTGAATGGGGAAGGAGGGTGAATGAAGTTGGTTGAAGCAAAGAAAAGTGACTTTTTTTACGATGTATTTTACACAGCCGAACCAGAACGAAAATTACAGCCCTGCCTTTATTTTTTTGTCTGGTACCTAGAGACAACCTGTGTTGTTTCTCCCGAGAGATCTAATCTTACCAGTTAATCTTGTAACAGACAATGCTCCAGTGAACCTGTATAAGATCCAACATTCATTCTGCCCGATTATCTCCCGACTTTTGCTGGTACCAGTCTGACTGGTGTCAAGATTCTTCGAGTTTCGCTTGCAATAAGCGAGAGATTGTTTTCCTTTCCATTGGTCTCAGTGCAAACTGGTTTCTCAGGAACTAGAATTGTAAGAATTTACTGGAAAAGCAACAATTGAAACAAAGTAACATTATTATAAATTCTCGTTTGTGGAAACTTTTTCATGTTCTATTTTCCTTCTCACAACATGCATCCTGTGCATAACAGGTTGTATAACTACCAGGTTAAATGGTGTTACCATCTCCTAGGCATCTTTCTGTCCATTTCAGCTCCCTTTAAGCTGAAAATTGGTGCAAATTCCAATAACGACCCCTTCGAAATAACGACCCTTTTCCTGGGAACTGTGAAAGGTCGTTGAATCGAGAGTTGACTGTACGTATATATTCTCAAGAGATGCGAATGTACATTTGCATCTACAAAAGGTTGTGTGAACCTCGAGATTTATTAGTACACAAGCAGTTCTTTGAAATGCAAAATGAATTCCTGTTCTGCCAGATTCAACTTCAGAAACACGAGATTTGGAAGCACTTCAGGAAGTAACCTACTTCTTCTCTTATCGCAAATCTGTTCAGCAACACTGAACACTCAATCACTGAATACTGATGCAGCAGGTATGCGCAAGTAATTTCTCAGCACTTGCTTCAGGTTTGAATACTCATTTTTGAATTTCCAATACAACAGCAGATCCTGGTTCAGCAATGTACTGTTTTATTTCCAATTTTGAGTTAGGTTGATCCTCTGAATGAGAGTCTGCAATAATTTTATTACAAAAACTCTACAATAATGACGAATCACAACCAAATTTTCAATAAATCTTACAAAACTAGAATATAAAACTTATTAGAAGGTAAAACTCTAGTATAATCTGTACCAGTTTAAATATCGGATTTTTGCCGATTCCGATACCGATGCCGATATGTCAATTTCGGCCGATTTTCAGACATCTGTAATCGGCTTCGGCACATCCCTAATATAAATCTAACAAACTATATGCTCAACGAGGACTCAAACCCTATTGGGTAGGAGTACTTGTCTGTGCCATTGATGCACTAACTGAACTACCGAGCCAGCTCTGTTTTTGCCTAATTTTTTTCTTCTGCTGTTAAAATTACCTGAACAACTGTAGAATCATCTTTAAAAAGTCTTGCATTTCCTGTGAAGAAATTGCCTTTATGGGTGCAACTTTCCATATACAGTGCATTCGTTTTGGCTCTGGCCCGAGATACCTTGTGGTGCAGGTGCCGGCATTTTCGTCTCTCTTATTAACACACATATCTGTAGATGTAGACAATGTTATAAGAGTTGTTTATGTGCTATCTCAGCCTAGAATCAAAATGAACGCACTGTATATCTTGTCCAACAGATTAAGAGGAGCTACCCAAAAGTGACTGGAATTATTATATTACTAGCTGATTGGCCGGCGTTGCCCGGTTATTTATTTATCCCAATCTTCTATTAGACAGGAAAATAATGAATTCTAACTATAGTGTAAAAGGAACTTGGAGTTAAACGGCATTGGGAGTGTTACTATTCATCTTAGCTACCCCGAAAACTATGTATTCCACACTAATATCGGTCGTTTATGATTATTTTTACATGTCACTCCCTTCCCACCCCACCCCTAGGTGTCTCAAGGGTGGCTTGAAGTTGAGCGGTATTGGGAGTGTCAATATTCATCTTGGTGACCTCAAAAACTATGGATTCCACACTAATATTGGTCGTTTTTATTATTTTTTAGGGATGGGACCGATTAATCGGTACTCTATCAGTATCATCCGATATAGGCATATCGGTGTATCGGTTTATCGGTAAAATTACCGATTATTTTACCGATCCGATATATAGATAAATATCTAATAGTTTAGTGCAAAATTCTGCCATTTTTGTTGAATTTTTATGGATAATCTCAATGCCCTACTTTTTTAGAAAGTAAATGTCTAAATATACAATTTCTCTTGCACTGTAGTCACTTTAAAACACACATTTTTTAAGGAGGTCAATGAACCTTTCAGATTCTTCCAGGGCCATTTCAAATTTTATATCGGATCGGTAGAATATCGGTTATCGGTATCGGCGGTAAATTATATATCAGTACTTTATCGGTATCGGCCAAAATTTCATATCGTCCCATCCCTATTATTTTTACATGTCACCCCCTTCCCAACCCCACCCCTAGGGGTGCCAGAGGTGTCTTGGAGTTGAACAGCATTGGGAGTGTCACTATTCATCTTAGCGACCCTGAAAACTATGGATTCCACACTAATGTCAGTCGTTTTACATGTTACCCCTCCTTCCCACCCCCCACCCCAGGGGTCTCTTGGAGTTGAATGGCATTGGGAGTGACTATTGATCAGAGCGACCCCAAAAACTATGGAATCCACACTAATATCGGTCGTTTTCGATTATTTTTACGTCACTCCCTCCCACCCCCACTCCTAGGGGTGCCAGGCATGTCTTACCCCCACAGTATTTCTTTCGAGATTGCAAGTGATAGGTGTTCCAAGTTTGTTTGAAATTGCTCCAGGCGTTCGAGAGTTATGGTGGAACAAACATACACACACATACATTTTTATATATTAGATTTAATATATTTGTATTCAAGTTTAAAATACCAAATGCTAGTCTCATTCAGAGTATTCCCCATGTAAGTCAGTGCATTACTTTTTTCTCCCCGCACCTAGAAACATTTCAGCACTCTTCAACTACAATTATTTTTATGAAACCAGCAAATATACTTCATCCACTTCAAGAAATCCCTTCCTTTTCATTGTTTCCTTCACCCATGGAAGTAAGAAAATAGCAAACAAAACAAAACAAAATTTCATTTTATCTAACCCAGCACCGGCCGTGCAGCGAAGTGGTAAGCACATCATGCTACTATGCCAGGGGTCCCTGGTTGAAATCCCATTCTAGGCATGGATGTTTCATCATATCATCACTCATCCCCATCTTTGCAATTAACTTAAAGTGGTAGAAAAGCAAAGTAAAATAAAGCATATCCATATCTCACCCTAGTAGACCTATCCCACCTCCACAGACCTGGATGAAAAAGCCAGTGAAATCACCTTAGTGAAAAGATCATGGAAAAATCAGGGAAACTGGATTTTTTTTTAAAATTTTGCCAGGAGTAGAAACTGAAGGAACATATATTACATTAATCTCCAGTAACCTTCGTGATTGAAGGTATTTTGTGCAAAAATATTTTTATTTTCCTTTATTTATTTGGTCTAGGAATTAATCTGTGCGGTTGTTACGCACACATTGAAGCTGTAGTTCAAACACAAAATACATAAATACCTTAAGAAAAATATTGTCCATCGCAAGCCACCACTTTCGCCCATCTGTCAGGCAAGTTACGGATTCCGTGGCGAAAGAAGTCCTCATCCTTTGAAGCGATCCAGTCAGAGACCCATTTTTCGATATCTTCTGAAGAAGTGAATCGCTGTCCAATCAAATCGTTATTCATGCAATCGAACAAGTAGTAGTCCGAAGGAGCAACGTCTGGTGAATACGGCAGGTGGGGTAAATCTTCCCATCCGACATTTTCTAAATAGGTTTTGACCGGTTTTGCGACATGTGGGCGAGCGTTATCATGTTGAAAAATAAGTTTATCATGTCTGTTCTCCCATTCTGGTCATTTCCTGGCCAGAGCTTGCTTCAAACACATTAATTGTCGTCGATAACGTTCTCCAGTAATAGTTTCACCCGGTTGCAGCAGCTCATAGTACACCACACCTTTCATATTCCACCATATGCACAGCATAACCTTTGCACAGTGAATATCTCATTTCGGTTGTGATGGACCTGGTTCACCTGGCTTCACCCAGGCCTTTTTTCGTTTCGGGTTCTCGTATTGGATCCACTTCTCATCGCCAGTAACAATGCGATGCAAGAACCCCTTTCTTTTCTGTCTTTGAAGCAGCAATTCGCAAATAGTTTTTCGTCTTTCAACGTCTCTGTCTTTCAATTCATGTGGAACCCAATGTGACATCTTTTGAATCATTCCCATGGCTTTGAGGCGTTTGGAAACTGTTGTTTGATCAATGCCTAATGCTTCTGCAAGTTCTTCCTGCGTTTGACACGAATCCTGATCGAGCAATGCTCTCAATTCTTCGTCTTCAAATTTTTTTGGCTGTCCAACTCTTGGTCTTCCAGGTCGAAATCACCACTTCTAAACCATGCAAACCACTTCTGACATGTTCGCTCAGCTAGCGCATGGTCACCATACACTTCCACCAAAATACGATGACTTTCGGTAGCACTTTTCTGCATGTTAAAGTAATGAAGCAGAACACCCCGCAAAAACACTTTATCTGGCACGAACTGCGCCATGTTAAGTTGACTACAAAATGCTGTTGTTGACACGTCAATCAACTGCCCTATACTACGAACGATGCGCGCTGACAGGAGTTTTCAACGCATGTGTGGCTACACGGAACTGTGGGACGATACGCTCGTTACGCCATCTCTTGTCCAGGCGCACGAATTAATTCCTAGACCAAATATTTTTATTTTCCTTTAGTTATTTATTTTCAACTGTTGAATAAATTTAATTCAAAGTTGAATACTTAACATCGATAGTCGTTTTTGTCCAACCAGTAGCACTAGTCACTTTAACCTCTTCACAGAGAATCTTAAGGGACCCAATGCTCTTAAATTTTTATAACTTAAATTTTGTTCAGCTTGTCCTTTATCTCACCAATTCCTGATTCATTTAGAAATCATACTTCAAAGAAAACCCAGTCTCACTTTTGCAGCATACTGAATGATCATTGCAGACTTTATGCCAATTTGTTTTGGAAAAAAATTTGGGTGCAACCATTATGCGAAGCTTTTCAAAATCAAATTGTGCTGGTATTACCTGTACTTAAAAGTAATTTACTGGTAGTCAGATGTCTTTGGTTCTAAATTAGAATGCAAGGAATATTCGTGAATATACGTTATAATTGAATAGTCCAAATCCACGCACATAATTTTTTCGTGACAGTTGAACGAACATTTTTCTGGTGTGAAAACGTTAACACATTAGTTGTTTGATTTGTGCATTTAGTCGAAATATTACAATGTTGTGAAGTACAGAGTTACAAAATTTAATCTTCTGTGTCTGAAGATTCTGCCGTTATCTGACGTGCCGATAAGACAATTGCATGATGAAAGATTATAAATCAATTTTTGGACTGAAAAAGCAGGGTGTGAAGATTATGCATGGTGATGATTATGTGGTGAAATACAGTATATACCTATTGTGCAGTTTGCAGCAATCTTAACATAATTTTTTTAAGCATTATTGCAGAATTTTGTTTACATTCAATGCAGTCTCTCACCCTTGATGAAAACTTTGCCTCTTAAAAGTTGACTGCACCAGGCCATTTGAAGCATTTTTTTAAGCAGTGCAATTTTGGTTAGTTTTGCAGATATTTGGCTTCTTATAGTATATTTTTTTTTTATGAATGTACGCATCTACTCAAAATTCATGGCTGTATGGATAAAATGTGGAAAAGTTTGGTGAAATATAGTTTTACATTTATACTTCCATTTTTTTACGACATTTGTCATGCCCCCCCCCCCCCCCTTTCTGCAAGGCTGTGAGGCCATTAGTTATGCCACTGTGTCCAACCAGCTTAAGACTGTTGCAGCTGAACATATGTTGAACAACTACCTGGGCTGAGAAAGTGAAAGTTGCAGAAAATAAATAAAGTGGAACTTCAACTTTATGATTATCAGGTGACCAAGGTGAAAATAAGATGTGAGAAAATGCAAAATATATGAAAATTTTATATCATTTGGTATGTTGGGGCCATGAAGATGAATGAATTATGCAGGAAAATGTATAATCCAGAAACAGTTTGTAAAGGGTGCTAAATCGTGTTATATTCTTGGGAAGAGGATAAATATATCATATTTAGTTATGCATTTAATAGCATTCAGTGAAATTAAATCAATTTTGAAAGTTGCAGAGATTTTACTCTTGTTCCAAAGAGTGTAAGACTTGATCGTGCTGTGCATGTGTGTTTTGACACTGTCCATTCATCAGTTTCATCTTGTTGCCATTCATCATTGCAATTAGCAAAAATTGGGGTAAAAGTGAAGTAAAATGAAACAAGTCAACGAATGAACCAATATTCCAAGTTACATGAAAATTATAGACTGTGGTGCATACCTGTTTACTTTCTGAACTTGCACTCCATATTCACATAATTATATTTAGTTCTCTTCCATACCACGTGGAGAAGTGATTTAATAGTGAATTATTGTTTTTTGGTTATCTTTAAAAGGCGAGAGACCCATTTAATTCACTATTAGTTTGTCCAATTGAGACGAGACATTTATAAAGCGTAACTTGATATGATCCATATTTTTATGTGACGTCACCGGTAGAAAATATGTCACTAATATATTTATTTTTGTGAAAGAAAGCGTAATTCCCTTGTTATTATATGTAATATTGCACCTTGTTTGTAATGTATATCTTTTGTTTAATATTTATTGCATTTTATGCTCTATTATGAGTAGTTTAATGTATCTTCATGTTTGCGAGAGTACACTATACGAATTTGTATTTCTAAACATGTATAGATGTCAGTTTTGTTGGTAGCATCTTTTTGTAAATAGTGAGTGATTCATCTGTACTTGAATCTGTGTTCTCGAAATAGTATAAAAGCGAGGATGTTGCGTAAGAAATAACACACTTTATCCACGGATCAACGAAGCTTTTAAACCTAAAAATAACTCCTCGGTGTTGTGCATACATCTTGGTATGGTAGTTCGGGGTGCAAGCTAGGCCTATGCGATTATAGGTATGCCGATGGCCTTGCATTGATGCTATGCACAATACTGCAACCATTATTCGTTAAGAAATAAAGCTAGCCTATGATTAATTTGGACTAAAAGGCTAAAAAGCAAATATTGGCTCTGTTATTATTGCATATCTCTTGGTGTGGTAGTTCGGGACGCAAGCTAGGTCTATGTGATCATAGGCATGCCGATAGTCATGCATTGAGTTTAGAGTCTTAGTTGAGTCAATTCATCGACAAAGCGAAATCCTCGCCTTCGTCCCAAGTATATTCACATTATAATTGCCATAAATAAAGAATAAAACTTTTTAGTTTATCTACTGCAGCAATGTGGTTTTATTTCTCTGTGCTCTGAATATTCTTTGCCCAACACTATCCCTGTACCTGAGAGGAGTCTGTTCACCACTGATTATTATTAAGTTATTATTAATAAATATAATAATACGTTTAATAGTATAATAATACAGGCTTGAACGTTTCAAACTGCCTCAGCAATTTAAGTAGACCTTTAAGATTTGCATCTTCCACTGTGTGCATGTATAGGTTTGTGTGCATTAAACAAGCCAGTTCAATGTGCATAAAGTGTATTAAAATATCTCGCATCTCACTACACACACTGATGGTGGACTGAGAAGAGCTAGTGGTCAAGATTTTTTGCTATTTTGTACAGTATAGTGAATTTACATTGGAAAATACGTGTACTGGGATTTGATAAAATTCAATATTTGGAAATTGAGTTGTGGCTAAGATTTTTTCGCTTTGTTTCTAAAGATTATATTCTTATATGTGTGAAGTTTTGAAGCATTAATTTTTACATATAAATAAAGCAGGTCTAAATATCTTCAGTTTTCATCTTAACCTGCTTTGTGGTAGGGATTTTTCATTGAACAAAAATATATATTTTCTTAATTTTCAACTATACTTAAATAGGGGTCTATTAAATAAATGTTAAGAAAAATGGGGAAAAGTCAAGAATTCAAGAATTTTGGATTTGTTATTTCAGTAGACACCCCGAATGATGATGTATTGTGAAGTTGCTTTAGAGTGGAGGGGGGAGTGTGTGTGTGTTTAGGTGAAGATTAATTGAAGTAGAGACCTTGTCTTAAATAGGTTGACTTTGCACCTCAGGAGATGAAACTCTCATTCTTTGCCACAATTTAATGTTTCAGATTCCGGCCTCCCTTTTAATAAAGAAGTGTTGTTCTTTACAGCCCCAAGCCATCGACCCATTGCTGAGGCAGAACATAGGCCAGTTCCTACACACACTACAAGATCCAGACCTCAATGTTAGGAGAGTTGCTCTGGTTGCTTTCAATTCAGCTGCACATAATAAGCCATCTCTCGTGCGTGATCTGTTGGACTCTGTACTACCTCAACTCTACAGTGAAACGAAAGTTAGGGTAAGTTAAGTTTTGAAGATTGTCGAAGATTAGAAAGGTTACAAACTGGCAAGTATTTTTCTTTTTCTGTAATATGTCTTTTTAATGTTGAAATTCAATGAGAAAACGTGTGTAAGAAATTGCATTAATCCATACATTAAGACACTTCCATTATTTTTATGTCAAAACATTTCTGTGAACGTGGGTTTATCCAAGTAAAGAGTATTCCGCGGAACTTATTTGCAAATGTTCGATTAATTTCGGTGGCCTCTGCTACCATCCGCTTGGGAACTTGTAATTTATAATACTTTAGTAACTCACTTACGTCTTGGTATTATCTACCGCGTTTTTTATTCCCCCTAACATGAATAAAGTGGTAAGTTATAACTAGGGCCATGCATATTTCATTTTTGACGAAAGAACGAAATGTCAAAAAACACATTGTAGTGTTAATATTTCATGTTTTTGAAAGGTGTGAGATGCATTTTGCTACCATGTTTTGTCATGAAATAATGCGAAATGAACTACAAAATGCGAAATAAATTCTTAACCATGAAATGTAGAGATTATTTACCGACGCGACACCTCCTGAAGTCTCAATTATCCTGTGAGTAAGAACAATTCACGGAAAATTGATTAATTCTGCTGTTAATATTGGAGAAGCAAAAATTGACTCCTTTACACAGAAATAAACTTAATACTCTGTTAACTTCATAAATGTACTATTAGAAGTGAAATGTTAATTTTGTGTAATAAGTGTAGTTTTTATATCAAATTTAGGATTATATTCACAATTTTAAAACCAAAATGTCTTTTTATACACCACTTTTCATCTGATTTTTCACCGCTATAACACCAAAATTTTATTGTATTTACCACTTTGAACTCGAAATTGACTCGATTTTTGTACCGAAATTTTGCTTTTTTATTTACCAAAATTATGTGCCTCTAGTTATAACTAAGGCTCAAAAAATGACTTAGAGAATTACCTTAAAATGATTAAAAAAGGACCTAAAAATAATTTTCACTCTCCAAATGAAAGCTCAATCTTTGTCATAAATTACAAAAGTTTAGTTAAGTAATTGGAAAGAAGCTGCTGTTTGGTCGTTTAAACTACTGAATCAAAGTGGAAAAAGCAATATGTTCTGACTAATTTCACCTTAAAACCGCAAGGGATAGTCAGTTAAATAAAAACCACAGAGAAGGCAAATAATATTGTGCTTTTGCATTGACCATATTTACAGTTAATAGCGTACTTGCTAAAAAGGCCATTTTAGGGAATTTAAATATGTAAGTTATGCTAGCAAATTCGTTTGGAAGTCATGCAATGAAAATTGTGAAAAATACTGAAAAATGACCTAAAAGCCAAAAAAATGCTGGAAAATGCAAAATAAAAGCAATGTTTTCTGGTTCGAACTGAAGTTGAACAGACTGGTATCAGGTAATAATAATAATAATTAATTAATAAAATTTTATTGTGAATATTCGTCTAAAGAAGATCCTGTTAGAGGGTGGAAACGTTAAGTTTTTATGTATAATTTTTTGCCTTGGTCAGTGTTATTTTTATTAACATGGAAACAAGGCTTGACAGTGTTACCATTGTGAAATAGTGCAGTTGTAAGATAAATCAGGGACATGGATACAAATGCTTAGAGACAAATTCCTAAATCTGTTAAAAAAAAACAACATACACACGAGGTGTACCAAAACCTGCAAAGTTGCTCAGGTTCTGCAGAGTGAACATGTAGGTAATATTGATGGTGTGTGTATGACATCCCTCGCTTCAAATATGCACGTCTCACTATGTGTGCTGTGGAAAGGTCATTTTCGAGCAAGACATTGTTCAGAGATAATTGGAGTGCATTTTCAATGGACAATTTATACACATATACGTTGTTGTACATTGTAATAAATATAACTCAACAAGCATCTAACGTCCTGCTGTCACTTTTGAGTATCTATTTATTTGTTTGAAAGTTTTTGAATGTAAATATTTTTTTCCTTTCAGCCAAATATTTCTGCTGGTTTTAGAACACAAAATATTAATGTGTTTCAGTTTTTTAGCACCTAAAAATCCCACTCCTAGTGATAACAATGTGGCAAAAGTGTATATGGCAGAATGTTTACAAGTAGATTATTACTATTGTTAAATGTTGAAGTCAAGTGAAATATGCCAATTTGGTTGGAAAGCACATTGAGTACTCAAATTAGAGATGGGTTGATATTGTTTATTTTTGTGGCAATGATAAAGTGCTGATATAGATTGGACCAGCGTCAATAACCAATGTGGTATGCATAACCTTGAATGGCGATGCTGATTTTCCAGGTATTTGCACTAATGCGGAGTGTGTTTTCAGCGGGAAATTTGAAATTCTGCATGCTTCTAAATGAAATTTTATATTTCCGGAAATAAGAATGTTAGAGGTACAAATGATACTTCGTTTTGGTCAGTATACTTTGGGCTATAATCCTGAGAACAAGAAGAAAACAAGGGATAGTAACTATTTTTTTACACAAAATTTGAAATTCATCGGACCCCACGCAGGCTGCGCCAGGACGTGAATATCCAAAAGGTACCCACATAATGCCTGGTATGTTTGCCATTGATGTGGAAAAATTTATGCACCTATTGTTAATACTTTCAGAGAAAAAATTGCCAAAAGTGTGATGTTTTCGAAACCAATATAAATAAATAAATAAAAAAAAAAATTCGGACATCACCCTATCCCCTGAAATAGTAATCAAAACATGTATCTACGATCATTATCCAAGTTACAGTATGTTAAAAAAAAGTAAACTGCTTGTGACACCGGTGTCACAAGCTGTCCTTAAGGAAAATACCTCCTGTGACATCCGTGTTATGGCCCGTCCTTTAAGGGTTAACCGTCTTAATGCATATAACCATGTATGGCATGCTATACAAATTCAGGATTACACTTCAATTGTTTCTCCCTACTACTTTAATCAATAAATAAGAATTTTAAAAATTGCACAACAACCAACATTTTAACAACGCTATCAGTCCACTCACTTTTATATTTAGAATATTGCTAATTTGATATAGTAATTGTTGATGAGAACGAACTGATGTGGATCGTGCTAAATGTTTACAAATGTATTGCAACATTAAAAATTATTTGGTCTCTTATTTCTCTATCTCTTGTCCTCTCTGCCATAGACAGATGAACAGAGAAATTGAAATAATTTTACCATGTTGGACTAGTATTTTGTTTGATCTTTGATTGTTGTGTCAGAGATATCAGCAGGTTACTTACACTCTGTGGCCAGTCATTTGGGCTGACTGAGGAAATTTATGTTGCTTTGATAGATATTTGATAGATCAACCACTCCACTAAAGTTCATATTTGTAGCTCCAGTATTTTCAGAGATGGTCATATTTTATAGAAGTTATTAATGTTAATAACAACTTCATTTCTTCAATATCTGGCATTCTTTAATACGTTCAATGTTTTGACATACTGCATCCGGAAATACTCACTTGCCTGCAGGGCATTATGTGTGTTGCCTAACTCTATGATAGAAGTTGCCATTGAAAATTTACTATTAAAATCCATTCATTGCCTTATAGTTACACAATACACAATGCCTTGCAGGGAAGTGAACATTTCAGGATCTAGGTTTCCTATTTATATTCCTGGCGACTGTACATCTTTTTCAACACAATGAGATGAAATGTGTCATAATAATAAGTAGGTAGAATCTGGCCCACAGGGTGCATGGATAGAAAAGTGACAATGTACTGACCTGAAAAAAATTGTAGTCAACTTCACCTGTGAACCAGTATGGGTCACAATTAGTGTTGGGCAATATTTCATCTGTACAATATATCGTGATAATGAAAAATATCGTCCAGGTGATACCAACTAGATGATATATTGTCACAATATTTTGGCAATATATGTTGTGTCGGCAATATATTGTCATGATATTTGATATATATTGTGTTGGGGATATATATTGCCACGATATTTGGCAATATATATTGTGTCAGCAATATATTGTCACAATATTTTGGTGATATATATTGTGTCTGCAATATATCGTCACGATATTTTGGCTATATATATCATGTCAGCTATATATCGTCATGATATTTTAGTGATATATATCATGTTGGCAACATATCATCACGATATTTTAGTGAACATGGACAACCATCCTTGTCAGCTTTCCTGGACCAACTTAACCACTTCCGTTCCCTAAAATTCACCTGGACGCACTCCCCCAACCAGATCACCTTCCTGGATGCGGACGTGCACATCGAGGGAGGACACCTGACTACCTCCATCCACATAAAACCCACCAACCACATGCAATACCTACACTTCTCCAGCTCCCACCCTTTCCACACCAAAAAAGCCATTCCGTTCTCTCTGGCCCTCAGGGGACAGCGCCTGAACACTTCACCCACCTCCCACCAGAATTATAACCTCCGCCTACACCAGGCCCTGGTCAACCGTGGATATCCCTCCATCCTGGTCACCAAGCAAATATCGCGAGCTGCCTCACACACCACTACCACCAAGAAACCTGCTGTCACCAACCCACCTGCACTCATCACCCAATATCATCCCCACCTCAACAAATTCAGGTACACACTACACTCTCTTCTCGCAATTCTCCACAGTGATCCTGAAACCAAAAACATATTTCCCGACAAACCCGAGTGGTTTTCAAACGCCCCCCCAACCTCTAAAACATCCTGGTCCACAACACTCCTTCACCACACAACCAACACCCCCCTGCCCATAAATGCAACTGTCCCAGGTGCAAGACCTGCCCCATCCTCATTACCTCTCACACCCTCCAGGTGCACACGGCCACTGACAAATTTACCCTCCATCCCAAGGGAACCTGCCATGCCTCAAACCT
This sequence comes from Lepisma saccharinum, assembly GCF_977018435.1. NCBI lineage: Eukaryota > Metazoa > Arthropoda > Insecta > Zygentoma > Lepismatidae > Lepisma > Lepisma saccharinum. Next base: position 43,353,695 of record NC_139257.1, on the reverse strand, counting down.
AATCTACATCCTCACCTGCAACATCTGTGATGATTTTTACCTGGAGGAAACTTCTACTGCCCTCAACCTCCTCATCAATAACCACCCCTCCTCCACCCACAACCTGGACTTCACTGTCACCGTCCACACCAACCACCACAACATCCCTTTCAACGACTGCTTCCGGGTAGCGATCATCCATCTCCTACCCCAACCAGCCAACACCTCTGTTCGCAAAAGTTGGGAGAGGTCCTATATATCGGCCATGAGTGCAACCACTCCACCTTACCTGAACAAGGCCAACCAGTAACGTCCTTACCTTAACCCACCTCATCCCACCCTCCCAACACACCTCATCCCTCCTGACCCATCCTGCCCACTCACAGTTTCCAACAAGCCTGGTGACGAAACAGTGTTTTTTTCGTTCTACGCACCGCTTCTTCTTCGATGGGGACCTGATATTTGGTGATATATATCGTGGAGATAATATATCGCCGATATCACAATACGGAAGAAATAGCATATCGTGTCAACATTATATTGTCATATTTGGCAATATATCATCACAATATTTTGGAGATATATATCATGTCAGCAAATATATCGTCATGATATTTTAGTGATATATATTGTGTTGGCGACATATCATCATGATATTTTAGTGATATATATATCATCATGATATATCATGGAGATGATATATCACTGATATCACAATACAGAAGAAATATTGTATCGTATCGTCAATGATGATATTTTGTTGATGATATATCGCGATATCAAATTTCCGATATTGTCCATCCCTAGTCACAATCTACAAATATTAGTCAGTTATTTTGTTGTAATTGCACTGAAATAATTAATATACTATCTCGTTACAGAAAGAACTGATTCGTGAGGTTGAAATGGGTCCCTTTAAGCACACAGTGGATGACGGCTTGGACATCAGGAAAGCTGCCTTCGAGTGCATGTACACTTTGCTGGACTCCTGCTTGGACAGGCTTGACATATTTGAATTCCTTAACCACGTAGAGAACGGATTGAAAGACCATTACGACATTAAAATGCTAACATACTTAATGGTAGCTCGTCTTGCTCAATTGTGCCAAACAGCTGTACTGCAGAGTAAGTACTTATTATTCATAATTACAATATTATTAGGTGGCATTTACAAATTATATTTCTGCTTATGATAATGCTGTTTTTTCTTACATAGCAATTGTTTATTCACACAAAACAATTGCTTAAAAAGATGAATTATGTGTAAAAAAATACGAACTTATACATTTATTGGAAGTCTTGCCTTGAATGTGTATGTGGTTAAGTTGATGTAGCATTATTAGTAATGAAAATATTGACTATCATTGTTGTACGTGTTTCAGGGTTAGACAGACTGGTTGAGCCATTGCGAAACACATGTACAATGAAAGTGAAGGCGAATTCAGTGAAGCAGGAGTACGAGAAACAGGATGAACTGAAGCGGTCAGCAATGAGGGCAGTGGCTGCTCTTTTAACCATTTCTGATGCTGGTGAGTACATTTAATACAGTTTAATACTTGAACGTACTCACTTTTATCCGCGAAGCTGTTTTTTCTTCCTTTTCGATTAATTTCAGTGGCCACTGCCACCATCCTCGTTGGAACTTGCTGTGCTGTTGCTTGGCATGCGTCTTTTGTTTGTAGTTCTCCGGCTGCCGCTAGGTGCGCTGTTGTTAACTGTACGTCTGCGCCCATGTTGTCTGCTATTTCCGGGCGATAGCTGTTGTAGTAGGGGAATCCAAGAGTGGTGCGCTTGCCCGCTATCGATGTTTAGCTCGTGCGGGAAGTGCATTATGGCGTGAGTTTCCTTGATTTTGGTGTCTACGAGCATGTGGGCAGTGTGTTTCACTTGAACCTTTTGAATTTTATGGACACAAACGGTACTTCCTCTCCCCCCTTGATAACCCAGGTGTATATGATGCAGAATGTGAATATAAGGCTCATTACATCGGCAGGTCCATCAGATCTGTCAATGAAAGAATCCAACAGCACCTAGCAGATGCGAAAAAAAGCTCAACCCACTACTGGTCTTGCTAAACATATCAAATACAATAGCCATAAAATTCAATAGGTTCAAGTCAAACACACTGTCCACATGCTCATAGACACCAAAATCAAGGAAACGCACGCCATAATGCACTTCCTGCATGAGCTAAACATCGATAGCGTGCAAGCGCACCATTCTTGGATTCCCCTACTACAACAGCGCACCTAGCGGCAGCCAGAGAACTACAAACAAAAGACGCATGCCAAGCAACAGCACAGCAAGTTCCAACGAAGATGGTGGCAGTGGCCACTGAAATTAATCGAAAAAGAAGAAAAAACAGCTTCGCGGATAAAAGTGAGTATTAGTTTCTCCGTATTTATATACTACCGCGTCTTTCTTTTCCCAATTATGAAATTATTTTTATGTTGATATTTGATTACTCTAAACAGTAAATTTGGAAATAGGCTCAATTTGTAACGTGTTTTGTGTTGAAGTGGTATTTCATTTCAGGCCAAGTATTTTAATACTCTAGATCCATCTGTTTCTGTATGGAGTGTCAATGCGTAAATCACACATCCAACCATTTGATATTCAGGGTCCATGTTTTGTTGATAGGTGGCAGCACTGGTGGGTGTGAAAGAAGCACAAACATGATATCGTTGCATTGGAACGTTTAGAAGATTGGAGTCAGTTTATGTGTGCATAAAGAAATGTCTGATACGATACCCCTCCCCATAGTCTAGATGATTCCATAGAGGTTGCAAATGAGGCTACAGTCATGTGTGTGGAGGAGGTGATCTGTGCTAAGTGACGTGTATTGATAGATGATGTAGGTGAGGCAATAAATTGTTCCCATGCACGAACAACGATGCTCCCATAAAGTGTATGCACAGTGGGTCCCCACCAGTTGTCTGAGCACTGGGTCCACTGTTTTCAACCAGAATTGAAACATGCTTTTCTCCCCATTAACCAAAAAGTCTAATGTTATCCCATCAGTACAAAGGTTTTGCTAACTGTGTTTTGGGACTCGCAGCATCATACTGGCAGACTTTGTGCCTCATGGTCATACTGTCAGCTCACTTCATATTGCGTTACCTTCCAGAAACTGTGGCGGTCCACCTGCCAGCAAACATCCCATCTCCTGAGCGAAGGCATCATTCTCCTCTATGATAATGCCTGACAAATTCAGGAACTGTTTAACACTTTAGTTGAGAATGCTTAGAACACCCACCTTAAAATCCAGACTTAGCACCCATTGGTTTCCATCTCTCTGGCCACTCAAAAATCACCTGGCTGTTTTGGTGATAATGAAACTGTTCCAAAAAGCCAAAATATTGTTAAAAAGTCAATAATTTCCACAAAAAGCATCAAAAACATGGTAAAGTCAGTGAATATTATTAATAGAGCCCGGAAGTTTGGCAAAATACCTCTTTTTATCTACTGCATATATTGATAATTTTTTTCCGGATATACGTTTCTTATGTTGTTTCGAATGTTTTGGAAGCCTTTTCATTTTGCCTATTTTGCCTATTTGGGACCCCACTGCCTATTTTTAATTATAATGCCTTTTTTTGCCTTTTTCAATGAAATTTGACATTTTTTTTAAAAAAAATGTGTATCTCGTAAATTATTTTTCTCCCAAAAAACGTTGTTGGCATTTATTTTTCTTCCGTTTATTATGTGAATAATTTTCGCCTTATTTAAGTAATATTGAACTCACGCATGTTTCAACATTGCTGAAGGAGAAAAGTGTGAGAAAAAAGTATTTCATGCTGAGTCAGGATATTGCCTTTCGGTTAACATTTCTTGTGCATGATTGACTGCTGAAGTGGACAGGTTGATTTCGAACACAAAGAAAATATTTCTGAAATCTCCCTCTCGAACCCGAAAATTTCAGGAAGTTGCGATTGAGCTTAGTTTACCTCAGCAACCAGTCTTGACGAGATAGGGAACCTGGATATCAGCAGCTATATATTATGCTAACAACCTTGAAAAAATCAGTGAGGTGATCGATGCTCTTCCAGAAAATGAAGCGGCTTCAATTCGTGAAGTGAAAAAACTCCTGTCCTATTCAAGTTTACTTTTGCACATTATGGTGCATTGCCAGAGACAATTACAATTATAGCATCCATGAAAATCTTCGAGGAATCTATGCAGCAGATGATGGAAGTGCCAGGAGAAAAGGGGTCAGCTGTTGCGGAAAAGTGCTAACAGGTAGTGAGTGCAAATGAGGACTTGAAACAATTGAAAACAATTTGTGATATTCTAAAAGGTGAAAATGCTGTTACCAAAACGAGTCCAGCTACGTTAGCTTGTTATATGTATGCTCCAATAACTTCTGTCGAAGTAGAAAGATCATTTTCTATTATGAAAAACATTCTCTCTGACAGACGACTATCAATGAATGTTTAGAACTTAAAAAGCACCTTGTAGTTATGTGCAATCAAGATGGAGAAAATTGAAATGCTCTTCCCAATTTAGATTTTAACATTTTGCCAGAAATTATAGTTAAAAGTAAGCGACTTCTAAATGTGCCTTTTTTTTTCATTTTTAGTGCTTATTTACCACATTATAAATGCCTTTTTGCCTGCCTATTTTAAAGAAAATAAATGCCTGAACTTCCGGGCTCTAATTATTAAAATTGCTTTTTACAGACTGTGGATTTTTCTTATATTTGTAAACAGTAATTTCCTGCAACAGATATTTGTATAGAGCGCGATTGCTAGGGGTCCCGGGTTTGAATCTCTGCCTGGGCATGGACGTTTGTGAGTGTCCATTCATCAATTTTATCACATCATCACTCATTCCCATCTTCGCAATTAACCAAACGTGGCAGAAATGCAAAGTAAAATGAAGGAAATCAATCAGTTTTGTAAAATGTTTATCTTGCAACACAGACCAATGATTTAATATTTCCACTCAAAAAATTATACTGTAAACTGAGACCCTGGCCTTCAATCCCAAATTACCTTTTTGTTAAGTTCACACATTGCACAAATAAAAATTTAGGACAGTCACAAAACGAAGTTAAAGGAAGCAAAAATATTATGAAATGATCTGGAAAATTGGTGAATTTCTTTTGATAAAATAAGGGGGAACCCTGACTAGAATGCAAAACTTAAAAGTGAGTGGAGGAAGTATAATAAAACTATATATAAGAGTAGCATCATCCAAATAGAAACAAATACCTGAGGATTGTGAGAGCATGAGCAACTCTACATGCATAGTAAAGCAGCATTACTTGCTGCTTATGTCACGTGAGAACACATTACACTCGTGTAGTTCAAATGGCATTACTTCAGCAGATGTTGCCATATCATTCCTGCAGGGGGCCAATTGTGTGCCTGTTTTTCAAATGTCCCTTCTAGCACATCTTGATTTTTGTACTCCGTGGTTGGATACATGGGAGGTTTCCGAGGGCGGGTTTGCACAACCTTCAAGACGTGGTGGTCGTCTGTCAAAAACTACTCAGAGGATGGCCATACAGGTTAAGATGGATTGACACCGGACTATACTATTTGGTCTAGGAATTAATTTGTGCGCCTGGACAAGAGATGGCGTAACGAGCGTATCGTCCCACAGTTCCGTGTAGCCACACATGCGTTGAAAACTCCTGTCAGCACGCATCGTTCGTAGTATAGGGTAGTTGATTGACGCGTCAACAACAGCATTTTGTAGTCAACTGAACATGGCGCAGTTCGTACCAGATAAAGTGTTTTTGCGGGGTGTTCTGCTTCATTACTTTAACATGCAGAAAAGTGCTACCGAAAGTCATTGTATTTTGGTGGAAGTGTATGGTGACCATGCGCTAGCTGAGCGAACGTGTCAGAAGTGGTTTGCACGGTTTAGAAGTGGTGATTTCGGCCTGGAAGACCAAGAGCGACCTGGACAGCCAAAAAAATTTGAAGACGAAGAATTGAGAGCATTCCTCGATCAGGATTCGTGTCAAACGCAGGAAGAACTTGCAGAAGCATTAGGCGTTGATCAAACAACAGTTTCCAAATGCCTCAAAGCCATGGGAATGATTCAAAATATGTCACATTGGGTTCCACATGAATTGAAAGACAGAGACGTTGAAAGACGAAAAACCATTTGCGAATTGCTGCTTCAAAGACAGAAAAGAAAGGGGTTTTTGCATCGCATTGTTACTGGCAATGAGAAGTGGATCCATTACGAGAACCCGAAACGAAAAAAGGCCTTGGTGAAACCAGGTGAACCAGGTCCATCACAACGGAAACGAGATATTCACTGTGCAAAGGTTATGCTGTGCGTATGGTGGGATATGAAAGGTGTGGTGTACTATGAGCTGCTGCAACCGGGTAAAACTATTACTGGAGAACGTTATCGACGACAATTAATGCGTTTGAAGCAAGCTCTGGCCAGGAAACGACCAGAATGGGAGAACAGACATGATAAACTTATTTTTCAACATGATAACGCTCGCCCAAATGTCGCAAAACCTATTTAGAAAATGTCGGATGGGAAGTTTTACCCCACCCACCGTATTCACCAGACGTTGCTCCTTCCGACTACTACTTGTTCGATTGCATGAATAACGATTTGATTGGACAGCGGTTCACTTCTTCAGAAGATATCGAAAAATGGGTCTCTGACTGGATCGCTTCAAAGGATGAGGACTTCTTTCGCCACGGAATCCGTAACTTGCCTGACAGATGGGCGAAAGTGGTGGCTCGCGATGGACAATATTTTTCTTAAGGTGTTTATGTATTTTGTGTTTGAACTACAGCTTCAATGTGTGCGTAACAACCGCACGAATTAATTCCTAGACCAAATATATATATACTATAACCAGTTCATTCAGATGTACTGTTATATAGGCATTAAAATATGTTAAGTTTGGTAATTTAAATCTTCATTTTTCAGTGGGGGCTTTTATTTAATTGTTTTCTCCATAATTAATCACCACTCATTCCGAAATTTCATGGAAATCACAGCTATAGTTTAAAAGTTATTCAATATTAAAAAAAAAAAATTGATACGTGTTTTATTTATTTACATACTGTTATGGAAGCATTGCAAAGAACAGGTTTGTAGCTGTAATTCTGGTATTTGGCAATCTTTCTTTGCTAATTATTCCTTACAGTTGTTTTATAGTTTTTTTCCATACATTTGCAATGAAAACTGGCACAATTTGAAGTTCATTTAATATATGGATCAAATTTGTCAAAGAAAAATGCTTTGCTATAGTTCATCTTAGTTCATGGCAATTTTGCAGTGTTGCCGAATCACTCTGAACAAAAATCTGAAAAATCGTAATAACATAATGATAAAAATTATACAAAATAATCTCTTTTGGGTTAGCAAATAATAGAGAAATGCCTTTAAATTATATAAAATATAACTTTATTGCATATTTGCAATGTAAAACTAAGTATACAGCAGTTTGTGTCAAAAACAGACATTCATGATGTATAAAAAAGAATTCATTCATTGGTCTGTGTGTCCAAATCTCAACTTGGAGGTGATGGATGCCTGGATCGAGGCTACTTATGAAAAATGTCTCCCGAAAAAGAAGTGCAAATGAGCGTTGGAGCAATAAATTCTTATTTTGGCAGATATACGTGGTCTGTTAGGAAAGTAATGAGACTGGCAACACTGTGCACGAACCGGCAATGCTGCTGCCCCCACCTTCACACGGCAGGTAGGTGAATGCTTGCCATTGTCTCAGTACAAGTTTCAACTTGCTACAGTTGCTACACGATTGTTGAGAGCGTCTGACGTGAAGTTGTGTTTGTGAGGTGCGTTACGAAAATGGACTGGCAAAAGTTTGAACAACGTTGTGCCATCAAATTTTGTGTTAAGCTTGGCGAATCCGCCACTGTGACTTATGACAAGTTACAAAGGGCTTATGGAGAACATGCACTATCTAGGGCACAAGTGTTCAGATGGCAGAAGTCCTTTTTAGAAGGCCGAGAACAAGTGGAAGACGAACCTCGTGCGGGAAGACCTTCAACCTCAAAAACGGATGACAATGTGGAAAGAGTGAGGTCAGATCGTCGATTGACGGTGAGAATGATCAGTAGTGAGTTAAATTTGAACGTGTGTACCGAATGAAGTCCTTGCAAGACCCAGGAAAGGGTGACCAGACATTGCACGCACTTGGATGCTGCACCACGACAATGCAGCATGTCACACGGCAGTCTCCATCAATGAATTTTTGGCAAAAAGAAAGCATTCCAGTGGTTCCTCAGCCCCCTTATTCGCCGGATCTCAGTCCCTGTGACTTTTTTTATTCCCCTTGCTCAAAAACACTTGAAAGGACGCCATTTTGATACTTTGGATAATATCCAGAAGAGCGTAACCGACGAGCTAAAAGGTATTCCAGCAGAAGCCTTCCAGCACTGCTACGAACAATGGAAACAACGCCTCCATCGCTGTGTAGCTGCCCAAGGGAACTATTTGGAAGGGGATAACCTTGATTTCTAAAAATAATAAAATTCATCGTTTACAGAAAATCAGTCTCATTACTTTCCTAACAGACCACGTAAGTCCAAATTTATCAGAAATAACCTAAATTAAGACCAAAGTAGTGGTTAGTGAACAGATTTATTCAAAAGTTTCAAAAACAAAAGTGAAAATATACAAGTAAATCATCTTCACACTTCGGGAAGACAGGGGAGTTGTGTAATAGTGATTTCACCAGGAAACATGGACAGATAAGTATTTGATTGATACAGCTCCAGGTAAGGGAGGCTGCAATCTTTTTCGTGAACTATAAGTAAGCATTCAACAGTGATATTATTCAACATAGAAACAAGATTCTAAGAAGATTAATTTGGTAAAGAACAAATATCGCCATCAAAGGATATGAACAGTACTTTCAAATTTAAACTGTACTAATACTTTTGTGACAAACTTGGAAGATTGCATAAAAGTACCTTTATTCCCTATTATGTGAATTTAATATCACCTACTGTAATAATTGATGTAAAATTACACATAGGCATGACCATGCAATGAGTATACATATAATTATTGTGACCAATACAATTTCTTAAAAATTTTATTTGTGATTGTATATTAAAATGTAGAATTATTTTTTTTAAACCTTGTTTCTTCCAAAGAGTATCAAAGATACTAAAAATACCTGAGTGTGAAATATAACTCATGTTAAATTGTCTAATTGTTATTTCAAGCTTGAAAGTGTTATATATATATATATACCGGCTGGTCCAAAAGTCCCGGAACGGTCACATATCGTGAGAAATACACATCGAATCGGAAAACGAAAAAATACGTGTTTAATAAGTGAAAGAAAGCTATTCAATAATATCACACTTCATTCCCCACCCCCGCCCTCTGGGGGTGGGTGGGGGGCAACTGTGTAATTTTAAATGGAAATTCCCATTTTGCATTGTAGAATCGGAAAGAGGACTTCATTCCAAGTCCAACAAGCTATCAACCATCCTCCTAGCTCAATTAGGAGCGGAGATATAGCGATTTTAAATTGATGTTCTGCCCCTAATTGAGCTAGAGTGAAAGCAATTGCAGTTTCGGAATCTGCAATCGATTTCACTCTAGCTCAATTAGGGGCAGAGCAGAGAGTCCCTTTGAAATTTTTTTGGGTTTTATGATTTTTTTTTGGATTTTTTTTGGGGGAGGAAATTTAAAATCGCCATATCATGGTTGATAGCTCGTTGGACTCTGAATAAAGTCCTCTTCCCGATTCTACAATACAAAATGGGGGTTTCCATTTGAAATTTCACAGTTGCCCCCTGCCCCACCCCCAGGGGTGTGGGTGGGGAATCAGGTGTGATATAATTGAATAGCTTTCTTTCACTTATTAAACACATATTTTTTTGTTTTCCGATTCAATGTGTATTTCTCACGATATGTGACCGTTCCGAGACTTTTGGACCACCCAGTATATATGAAGTCTTAAGTGTGTATGTTAGTAACTCTACTGGTATTTGAGTCACAAAGTGCTAGCTAAATTTTAACAATTGATGAGGCGGGAACTATATTCTTAAAATAAATTAATATTAAATTAGCATTTGAGTTCATCAAATACGTATATTACACACATTGTTTTTGTGACTGTCCAAAATTGACATTCACAATTATTGTGAACTTTGTTGAAAATATTAAGGTGTTTGCAACATTGATACGTTTTTCATTTGTTGCAATACGTGGGTTGAAATTTTAACAGTGGCAACACACAGGTAGATTAACAGTAAAGAAATTAAGTTTATTTCAATTTCACCATGTGTTCGATCAATACCTAGCATACCTCAGAGCAAATGAACACTCAACATGCAGCTGAGCAGAAATGAGAAACTGTTCCCCTGTCTAATGATGGTGGTGTCACATAAGAATTCCAAGTGCAACGGATCATTGCAAGGACTTCTGGAAGCTTGTGGAGAGCGTGCACCACAATACGAGGGCAATGATAGGGTGGATAAAAGCCTCCAATGAGGGATATCAACATGTAGCAGATTAATAATTCTCTGAACGTTAGTGGCAATGATTTTATATTAGCATGCAATGCTAATTGAACATTATCCATCGTCCAGAGCTTTAAACTATGATTACTTTAACACTACATTTTGAGTCTTCAGGAGAACAAATAAATGTCAGGCTCTGTGTGCACGAGAGGGGGTTTGGAGAATCTTACATGCTTGAAAATGGAACTGTTCGTTATTGATAGAGGCACATATTTTTGGTAAATAAAAAAGCAAAATTTCGGTATAAAAACTGAGTCAATTTCGGGTTCAAAAGCGGTAAATAAAATAAAATATCGGTGTTATAGCGGTGAAAAATTGGATCAAAAGTGGTATATAAAAAGACATATTGGTTTTAAAATTGTGAAAATAATCCTAAATTTGATTTAAAAACTACACTTATTCCACAGAATTAACATTTCACTTCTAATAGCCCATTTATGTAGTTACCCGAGTATTAAGTTTATTTCTGTGTAGAGGAGTCAATTTTTGTTTCTCCAATATTAACAGCAGAATTAATCAATTTTCCGGGAATTGCATAACTCTCAGGATAATTCAGACCTCAGAAGGTGCCGCGTCAGTGAATAAACCCTAAATTTCGTGTTTAAGAGTTAATTTCGCTTCTTGCAGTTCATTTTGCATTATTTCGTGACAAAACATGGTCACAAAATGCATCTCACACCTTTCAAAAACATGAAAAGTTAACACTACAATGTGTTTTTTCAAATTTAGTTTTTTCGTCAAAAACGAAATATGCATGCCCCTAGTTATTGAACACACAAGTCAAAATAAATATTTTGTCTGCACACTGTAATGATTCTTATAATAAAATTATTTTTTTATCTTTTGCAGATAAAAATCCTCAACTAAATGAGTTTGTTTCACACATCAAATCAAATCCGGATCTTCAAATGATCTTTGATTCTATTCAGAAGGACTCCAGTGTTATTTCTCAAGACACCAACATGATGGACTTAAGTTGAGATTGGAAGAAAGAAATTAAAAAAAAAAGTTATTGTAAAGCCAAAGGACTAAATTGAAAGTGTTTGTGGTTTATGTGGAGGTCCTGGGAAAACTTTTCATGGCATTATAAGATGCCGCTTTTCATTAAATTCAAATCTGGACTTCATTTACAACGTATGCAAAATATTCACAAAGTGTAAATGTGGTGAGTTTCCCTTTTCAAAGGATATGATTTGTGTTTTATATATTTAAATTATTTCGTATTATAATTGCTTTATTTTTCATGTATGAAGATCAAGTTCATTTTGTTTTGTTGTTGTTTCTTTCAAAATTTCAGTTACTGTGTTTATTTGTACAGAGGAATGTTGGATGGAAAGACGTGTGGAATAATAATCTACATGGCAGTTTGCGTGTTCGAGGTTCTGTTAGCTGGTATTCATGCAGAAGACAATGTTGTTTTGAGACTGATTGCATTAGATGCTGTACAATGTGATACTGTGAGGTTATAATACAGCTTTCACCCACATCAAAGCTTAAACCCTGCTGCATTCTTCAATGGAAGAAGGCCTTAAGTGAAACTGAAAAGTGAAGCTTGTGCATATAACAGCATGATTGATACAAAAGAAGTAAAATTGAAATTAATAAAGTTTAATTTGTACAAATTTTCATGATGTTTCTTTGCGTGAACACGTTGTTGCAATAAATGTGATTTTTTTCCGTCTTTCATGAGCATTCACTTTGTAACTATAGAATTATAGCTGGGACGACGGCATGGAGATTATCTTTATGGCAGTGACCCTCTGCTGCCACATTTACCTGCAAAGGAACTTGAGGTCATCCAATTATGCCCTACTGCATGGGCAAGAAGAAGCGGCAATAAAATCGCTCCTCCAAGAAGCAGCCAGCAGGGAAACAGGATTTTGACAAAATAACCGTTTTGTGCTGTGAATGGACACTGGTTGTTACGATGGCTGGAGAATAGTGCATCCTGTGGTAAGTGTACCTTACTTTGTTTTATGTAGTTGAACACATTTTACAAAAGGATGTTTCAGAGAGAGTTCCTACTAAGTGGTTATTCTTGCTTTGGATGTGAGCAATTCCAGGTTGGATCTCCATTGGGAGCTCCGAGACTGGTTTAGACACAGCATCGTCAGGACTATAGAGTGTGTCAACCTTAAAAGTCAGTATGGAAGTAAATGGAGTACTTCCCTCTCTCTCTCTAATACATGAGTTTTGCCAATAGCTCTGTCCTTCTCTACCACCGCTGCATTGTCAGATGTTACAAAATTTACAAAATATAAAAGTAAAGGGTTTCAAACAGTGAAATCATTATCCTGTAGAGTTTTTTATGCTCTATTTACTGACGACATTATATAACCTGTCCTAAATTCATGTGATCTGAATTTTTCATAATTATGCAATTTTGCAAAATGCTTAATTTTTTCTAGTAAATACTTCAAAAGCCATAAATATGAAACCGCTTGAACAACTTCGCCAGTTTTTTTTCTATGGGATCTATGGTGTTTGTAGATACGTTCTTCTTCGCCAGAATAAATTAATTTGCTTACGAAGAGAGTTTTATATATATACAGGGTGTCATTTTAATGGCACCCACGGACCACATATTCGTATAGAGGACATGAAAACAAACAACTTTTCTCAGTAACATTTTTCTCGTTGGTGCGTAGATACGACGCTACAGCCGTTCAAAAAAAGACCGTTTTGCCGCCTGGATGCTGGCAACCCAACACAACATTTGATCGTATCTGTGATGTCATTTCCTGCAGCGAAACAGCACACGGCAGGGTTTCAAGTAACACGCAAATTTTGTGAAAAATGACAAACTACCAACCACATTATTAGCTGTAAAACGAAGCGAGAAACGCGTCCAGAAGACCGAACATCATAGCCTACCAGCTAGAAGATCAGCAGTAATCTCCGAAGAAGGGAGAAGTGAACCAACGATAGGAGAATGGTAAAAAAAAGTATTCAAAATCAAGTGTCAATATCAGATTTTGTCTTAGCCTACATGTCAAATATCAACAACAATAAATTTTATTGGACTTACAGCTTACATGTGGCTGTTTACGCCCAGCTACATGTCAAATATTTGCAAATCTCGTTGCAAGGTTGATATCTACAGGTTTGTGTCCAGATTCCATGTGGTACTTTTGTGCTGATAAGGGAAGTATCAGAGGTTCACATTGTTACATTACGGCTTAAACACGTACAACCACAGTAACAATGTAATGATGAATCAGTAGCAAATATACTGCCCTGTTCGCAGTTGCAAACTAATACATGTGTATCCAGTGCATAGATAAAACAGTCGTCGGAGAGCTTGTATCACTACTACTTATACGAGTATCCCTGTTTTTTCAACCATTTTTGCCACGTCTCATAATGCCCTGAATATACATTATATTATGTGTTGCTTACCTTTGGAATTTTTAGATCTTACATTTCTATTTTGTCATTTGTTCAGTGTGTCACAGACATCTAGTATCAGAAGGACGAAGTGGATAGACTAAATTGTAGATGCCAACTTGGTAACTAGATTTGCAAATATTTGACATGCAAGCTGACACAAAATTCGATATGACCACTTCCACTTGAATTCTATTTTCTTTCTACCATTTTTCGTATTGTTTGTTTACTTCCTGCTAGGTTACAGAACGTGTTTTCTCATTTTCTTTTACGGTACATAATGTGGCTGATTGTATACCTATGTCATGTTTCACAGAATATGTGTGTTCCTGGCAACCCTAGAACGCATCGCTACACGACGGGATATGACGTCACAAATGCAATCAAATCTTGTGTGTGGTTGCCAGCATTCAGGAGGCAAAACAGGCTTTTTTGAACGACTGTAGCGCCGAAACGATGCACCAACGAGAAAAATGATACGGAGAAAAGTTGTTTGTTTTGATGTCCTCTACACGTTTCCGTGGTCCGTGGGCACCATTAAAATGACACCCTGTATGTATTTTGTAAAAATCATCAGACCGTAACACAAAAAAGTTGGTTAGCGAGAAACTTTTCGGTTTGTCGCGATACACATGCAGACCAAGCGAGAAAAGTGTTGACCATTGTTTGAAGTTATTTCTAGAATGCATTGTTACTACACAGCACCGTTATTTATTCTGCAATCGTAGTTTGTTTATGCGGGCTGTCTCGCGTATCAAACTCATTGCGCGCCACCAAGGTTACAATTCAGTTGCAGGCAGGTGCCCCGGTTCATAGGAAGTGAGGTGTGCTTTATTTTCCGTAAAAAATGTATCTTAATGTTTGTTTTTGCATTTATTTAATTCTGTTTATGTAAAGGATACAACATTCAACGAAAGAAGTAACAATAGTTGCTTGTATTACACATATAATGCAAATGTAAAACGGTAAATAGTTACGTCGAAATATAAACATTTACATGCAAATCTTGGGGTAACTAGTTTTTTTTTCCAAAATGCATCAAATACTTAGATTTTGATGATTTCCTATACGATATTAAGGAAGTAAATTTGTTGCAATCATTAGTGATTAACAGTGACTCGATGCGACTCAGTTTGTTGATCTGGCAACGCCGCGCTCCATTTAACCCATACTGACTTTAAGGTTGAGAAGCTCGATAAGAGTACTGGAATCAGGGCTTTTTGCTAGAGCTCTCAATAGCTCACACGGGCAATGCTAGATGACATACAGAATTGATAGGTCTTCCCCTTGAGTGAAAACTGCTCGAACGAGCAGAATATACTCGAACCTTATTAGTACATGCATTTCCATAATTTGTATATGGTAATGGATCCCCAAATATAGATTGTGAAGTAAAAGACTAAATGAAATTGAAAAATAAGTGAACATAGTCATAATCTCCATGTTAAAATGCAGTTTTGTATGTTAAAATGCAGTTTTGTATATCTTACCGAGATATGAGGAAGTGAAATACATGATTATGTGCTGAATACCAAGGCTGACATTTTATGTTTCTACGATTATTGTCACATTAAAATGTTCGATTGAATGTTATAACTGCATTTTATTATTTTGCAGAATGGGATTCTCTTTTCGGTAAGTGAACAATGAGGTTCACTTATTTGTTGCACTGTGATACAATATTTGTAATTGCTTAGGCAGGTCTCTCAGCAGGCGTAGCCATTTCACGTTTCGGTCTAGATATTGCATTTGAGTCTTACATAATAATATAAGGAATTATTATTTAGAATTGTAATTGCATGGAGTGATTTCCTTCCATGTATGGGTTTTAGGATAACAGTGATGTTTATTAGGTTCTGAAATACAGGACAAAAGTGGTAGCACTCTAGTGAGGAGCTCCTTGAAGAGAAGTACGAGACTTTAGTCTGGAAGCCAGAAAATAGTAACTCAATGAACCGACCACAAGTCACCCAATACTTGGATGGCTTTGACCCTCAAAAGGCCTGCTGTGCCACGGAGTTGTTATGTTTCAAGCAGAACACCACTTTCCAAATATTCAAGTTAACATTTGGGCCTCTTCGATGGCGCATGGTAGCATTGTCACCTTGTAATCAAGGGGTCCCGGGTTCGATACCTGGTTAAGGCACTGGTGGACCAACTTTGAACTGTAGGTCCTGTCCCGATTAGCTTACCTGTGCACAAAGTGACTTATAAAACTCAAGTTAACAATGTAAGTGCCATAAAGTAACTTGATAATATTTTTCTGTTATGGTTAATTTTAAAAGTTGCTAGTTAGAATTTTTCAAAAAGTAACGTACTTCCGAACACTTATGCTATAGTGCAGGAGGCCTTAGAAAGATCGCTTCGCGGGCTTACAGCAGACGACAATATGGGGGTGTGTCTGTGAGAACCAATCAGGTCCGCGAATGAGCGAGCCCGGTTGCTACAGCTAGCTCGCTGCACCCTCTGCCTCTTGCTACCTCGGCCTGTTTGTTCGGCTGAGGAGCAGACGACACGAGAGTATCGGCAATAGTGTGCGAGCGACGTCTGCTGTTAGCCCGCGAAACGCTCTTTCTAAGGCCTCCCGCACTACACCCGACCAGAAAGTTTACCAGTTGAGGCAAAATGAAGTGTCAAATAAGTGACTGGGGTAACAACTAAAATAAGACAAATTGTTCTCCATACAGTTTATGGCTCAACAAGTTGTACAAACACACTTTTTGACAAGACAGAAATCTACAAAATATTGTTGCCTAATAATACATTCAAATAATCAAATAAGGAGCGCATTCTTGTACTCCAATAAAACCCTAAAATGGACTGCAAGAAAGGTTTGATTATGAAATTTCTTTTAGGATAGAAAGAGCATACTCCACCTATCCTGTATAAAATGTCATACATTATGAAACATACAATTCAATCATCACAATATACATACACATTTACATTCAAAGACTTATCACTCTGTTTGCTATGTAGTATCTCTTCCCCATTGAGCAGACATAGATTATGTTGAGCGTAGCAGCCACCAGGGTCAGGTGACAACTGTATGCAAAAAGTGGGACGTGGATTGAAATATCCCAAACACCATTACATGTCTTCAGTTGTAAAGATACATACTCTGAAGAATGAATGTGTGTGGAATATATGCAAATTGCAAGTCTAGTAATTACGTTTTTATATTCTTACCAAAGTAGCGTCACTTTAGGAATGATATTTTTTTTAATGAATTTGACACTATTTTTCAACTGCTTGATTCTGCAAGTCATTCAGTTGTAATGGAAAATACCTAATCGGCCAATTTTCAAAAAGGTATTGAGTGGAACTACTTTAATACAGTAATGCTACTTTATTACTCTTAACAATGCTTACACTGCTGCACTATGAGAATATTTTGAAGGGTCTGGGAATAAAAATACCTACACTGTGCATACGTTATTCTCCTTTTTTAATGAAAAGTGTGGGTGCAAGAGAACATCTGGAAATATTTCCAAATCTCCTGCTGACTTCAATGGCAAACTATTCTAATGTTAATACAGTTAAAATGCTTATTTTCTAATGCTAGAATTCTACCAGACTGATTCTTGATGTTTAACACAGATATATAATAGTACAACAAACAAGAAATATGACATATCTACATTATAATAGTCACAAATTCACCCAGATATGTGAAATTTAATGATAATGGCAAAACTTTAATGAAGTATGTACAAATAAATATGAGAGAGGTAATCAAAAAGTTCTGAAAATGAATTTTATATTAAATCATGGATGCACTTTTTAATTTCACAGATGTTTATAATCAGGTATGAGCATCTTAAAACAATCCTTATAAGATTTCCTTCTAAAATAAAATGTCTGTAGGATTTTTCCTAGAGCAAGGGGAAAAAGTATTGTGTCCAAGATTTTATATTACAACTGAATTATTGTGAAGAAAACAAGACCGTGATACTAAAATAATGTCCATTGATGTAAATATTGTCTGTAGCATGTGTTGGGACAATAAAAATATTATGCTACAAACTTAATTGGTTACAGATATTGTAAGTACATACAGTATAAAACAGTATTCAAAGTTAGGATTGGCTAATGTAGCCAAATTGCATTTACACATCCTGTAGCATTTGTCTGATATAGTCACGAATTACCACTGGATTTTACAATACGTCTTTTTAGATTTTAAACTTAATGTGTCAGGCATCTTCTCTGTACTGTTCATCAAAAGAATAAGCTTTGACTGGTCGTTTTCGAACTCCAGGTTGTCCATATTGTCTTGAAGAAGTGCCTGGTTTTGGAGTTGCTTCAGTTGATGATTTTTCTCCGAGGGGCCGTGAATAGCTGGTTGTCTGACTGATGTCACTAGGCTGTTGAAAATTAGGAAAGATTATCATTAAATCTCTACTCATTAAATTTCATAGACACCAGAAGAAATTTGTTGTACTGTGTGCCATTTTTATGCTTGCACGGAACTTGTTTATTTGGTGTTAAAAAAATGTATGTGAAAGTATGCACATCTGCTTTATGAGATTAAATAGACCACACCAGGCTCAACTTCATCGTATAACAAGAGAAACATGGCAAGATCAACTTCCTGGACGTCACCATCAGCCGCACACTTAACAAATTCATAACCACTGTCTACAGAACCAGATGCAGACAACCCGTGCATACACGCTCTTTCCAACCATCCCCCAAAACAAGAAGCTAATCTGTGGCTGAACTTTTATCGAAGAGCCTTCTCCTACTGTTGCAGAGAAGAATATCTACGAGAAGAGATAGACCACCATCACTGGAATAGCCCTGAAACATGGCTACACAGAAGCACAACTTTCCACTTGGTGCAGTACCCAGCCACAATCAACCTCCAAGGGCAAATATAAGTAGTTTGTCTTCCTCTACCATCCCACCACATCCAACCAGCGCACAAACCCATTCCAAAATAGCTGATAAACTAAACAAACACACGGTACTTCATCTCCCCCCTTGATAACCCAGGTGTATATGATGCAGAGGGTGAGTGCAAGGTACATTACATCGGCAGGTTCATCAGATCTGTCAATGAAAGAATCCAACAACACCTAACTGATGCAAAAAACCACAGCCCAACCCAACCCACTACTAATCACATCAAATACCGTAGCCATAAAATCTAAAAGGTACAAGTCAAGCACACCGCCCACACACTCGTAGACACATGCCATAATGCAATTCCCACATGAGCTAAACATCGATAGCAGACAGGGACACTGCACATGGATTCCCCTACTACAACAAAAATAGCAGACGACACGGACGCAGACGTACAGTTAACAACAGCACACCTAGCGGCAGCCGGAGAACTACACACAATAGAAGCATGCCAAGCAACAGTACAACAAGTTCCAACGAGGATGGTGGCAGGGGTCACTGAAGTTAATAGAACAAAGAAGAAAAAAAAAACATTTCACGGATAAAGTGAGTACTAGTTTCTCTGTATTTTAAAGAAGTTTTCTTTACACATAATCTGCCACATTCTTTGTTTACATTCAGAGCAACACCTACAGTCACTGCTGCAGTAAGGGAAATGATTTGAAAGAGACTGGCCTAGGTGATAATACAAGGTTCCATTAAAATCCAATGCCAATGGGCTCAAATCATAAATGCCTATGCCCAATGTTTTTTAAACACAAGCACCACAAAATTACTTCAGCTATTACCTGTTTTATCACCAAATGTACCATCTTACCAATATCTATTTTATGCATTCACTGAACTACCATTCTTGTTTTTATATTTTTTGTATGAATTTAGAATAGAGAGAGCATGAAATGTCCATATTTCAGGTTATTGATTAGCACCCAGTAAGCATAAAGCATACAGGAAGTACAGTGGAACATCAATTACATGTTTTTCAAGAAGCCAAGACGAAAAAAAATTTAATGGGAGTAAATTTTACGACATTCTGCTCTACTGACACCACAAAGTGTGAATGTACAGGATGTCATAAGTCTCCATACAAATGGTGTGACTAATGTTTATTTTTCGTTTTCAGGCTGGTGAACCAATGAACCCGTCATGTAGCATGTACATGCAATACAACCCACAGAATGCAGATAACCCATGACACCGTGGCCAAACTTATCAAGAAATTCAGAAGGACACATTCCGTCGCCGACAAAAGCAGACCTGGAAGACCAAAGACAGCAGCAGATGAACCTGTCCTTCTGAATTTCTTGATAAGTTTGGCCACGGTGTCATGGGTTATCTGCATTCTGTGGGTTGTATTGCATGTACATGCTACATGACGGGTGGTACCACTCCCAGCCAACAGAATGATGTCAATCCGTTCTTCCTTCGTTAGTGCATCTCTTTTTCATTGGTTCACCTGCCTGAAAAGGAAAAATAAACATTAGTCACACCATTTGTATGGAGACTTATGACTCACCCTGTATAATGCAGCAAAACATAATATCCAGGAACATTGCATATATTGTGAATTTGGCAAGCAGTGATGGCAATAGGGTTCCAAGACTGGGGTGCAAGGACTTTCTCTTGGTAGACAAGGTTTAGCATAGTGAAGGAGTAAAAGTGCCCCCCGCCCTCCTTAATCACAGCCAGTGATGGCAAGAAATTCCTATAATTAAAAACATTTATATTTCTCTGGAAATTATTTTTCTTTTCATCAATAGCATGAACACAGTTGCATCACATTGCAATTGTAGGCTCCGTGATCCATGTTTATTTCTCAATGATTTTTGGAAATAATATCTGTATTTTAATGATAATTGCATTTGTAGATGTTGCATTTTATTTAATCAGAAATGTTGAATATACAAATGCTGTCGCAGAGAAGGTGAGACAGATTTTTTCCTGGTTTGGCAACACTGCCTATGGTTTCGGCACTAGTCATGTCGTGTAGGATGACTCATTCCGTAGCAAGTTGTCACATGTTGCGAAACCACGTTAGTGAGCAGCTGTGTTGATTTACGTGGAACGTGTTTCGTTTGCCCCTCCAGGTTTTTGTGCATAACATTGCTTGTCGCGATGAGTATTCAAGATGAACAGCGACATGACATAAAATTTTGTTGGTGTTTAGGGAAAAGTGCAATGTTTGAACAGGCATATGCCGATCAAGACAGACTGAGTAGAGCCACAGTATTACCAAGGAGTCATTGAGACTCTGCGCCAGCACGTAGCAAAGAAGAGGCCGCATTTGAAGAACTTCATATTGCACCACGATAACGCAAGCCCGCATACCGCGTGGGCTTTTCAGGATTACGCGACGAAGAGAAAAATTGAAATTTTCCCGCATTCAGCATACAGCCAGGACCTTGCACTCTGCGACTTTTGGCAATTTCCACTTTTAAAGGCCGCTTTCCGTGGTCGTCATTTCATGATGAACAAAGAAGTGATCACCGCAGCGCAAGTTTTCTTCAGTTCGCTACCTGACGACGAATTTTCAAAGACATTCACAAAGTGGCAGGAGCGTATGGACGCTTGCTTAGCTGTCAATGGTGCCTATTTTGAAAAAGATGTACGTCTACTCGATATGGCTGATTCTGAATAAAAATTTTGTGGTTTGTAATTTTTTTGTTTCATTTTAATGATTCTTGGAGAGGTCCATTTACATGTTTGTCTTTTAACTGCTACGCAGTCACGACTTTTTGACCTATTGCTCTCATTTTGGTCTCAATCGGCAGCTAATAAACCAAATTTTCACCCTAGTACATTTGCTAGCCAATGGAGGTCGCCGTTTTCCTATACAGGAATTAGTCTCACCTTCTCTGTGACAGCCTTTGTATTATTATATAAGTAAGTTCTACAAACAGAGAATCTAGAAGTAAGCATTATCATTGGATTTATATTGTGCAAGTTTACCTTCAGTGGCTTGGATATACACCAGTTAAACATGTTAAATATAAGATAGAAGTGGTAAGAAATTTCAGACATGCAAAGATACATAAGTGTTAAATCAAAGAGAGTAGAAAAATCTTTGATTATTAAAGAATTAGGGCTGAGCCGATTCCACCTTGAACAGATTCCCACCGATACAGATACTTTGAAAATTGCAATAATTAAAATGTGTTCAAAATATTGACCAATACTGGTGTGTAAATATTCTTCTCCAATTATGTGTTCCAATTTACCAAGAAATTTGCTTTACAATATTCAAGAATTACATCAGAATATTAATATAGATATTATGCAATCACAAAATATAATATTTGGTGCAAAATAAAAATAAAGTTTGAATTTTGCAAAATTTGCAGAATAATTAGACTCCATGAAAGTGCCACGTGGCATTTTTGCTGACCCCGGAAAAGTATCGGCTGGTATCGATAGATGAATTCCAACAGACAGCACTGGTATCGGTTCAGCCCTAGAAATAACATTGTGAGATCATTAGCAAGAACTAAGAAAAGTTGAAATTTCACTAACTAGATACTACTTGATATGTCTAATAAGCAATTGACCTAAAGCAGAGAAAATTAATGCAAAATTGCAGCTACTTAATTCATTGGAAGAAATTGTTTTACCTTTCGCGGATTTCATCGCTTTCCAATTTTGTAACCTTTCTGTAGAGAGAAATTAGCAAAAGAAAAGTGGTTAAGTTTCAATACTGATAAATCTGATATCAAATTAATGTGAAGAAATCTCCATAATGTAAACGTTATTCTGTAACATTTGACTTTTATTATAAATTGTTATAAACATTTCACTGCAACTACACTAGATCCACATACGAGTATTTGAACAATATTCATAGGTTCACACATGTAAGATAATGGGGGTATTAAAATAACTGTTATTTAAACAAGAAATCAAAGTTTGTGACACAATGTTTCATACAAATGAATGAAATTTGGATATTTCCATGATATTTAAGACTGCAAACATCTCATGAACAGCATTTTGCAGCCCGGACGAGATACCTGAAGTTCAGGAAGAATCAGCTGATAACAGGTCTATCCACACCATTAGCCCCCCACTACATATACAAAATTCAGTTATTTTTAAGCCAAGTTATGTCATATGGTTAATTATATTTTAAAAATATTTTTAATTTCAAATATAGCAACTTTTTCCCATTTTGTGGCCCTTTTCCCGGAAGTGAAGCCCCTTTGCAGATAAAGTCTTGAGGCTGTAGCCAACTGAGATTGATTCTCGTGTAATTAAAGATTATTGTTATTATTACTGCTTGAAATATTGAGTGGATCTCTCTCTCCACCACCCAGCTTGCAATTGATGGCTTAGCATTCGCTGTACTAGTTTATCGCAATATAAATTTACCTCATTGATAAGTTTCGTTGAAGAATATCCAAGCAATGAAGTAGATTTATTAGTTCTTGATTGATTTAGTTTATTTTACTTCACGTTTTGTGCCTCTTGGCTAATTTCCGAAGATGGGGATGAGTGATGAAATTGATGAATGGACATCCACAAACAACCAAGCGCGAGTGGGATTCGAACCCGAGACCCTTGGCGTTGCAGATTAGTTCTTGAACAGCAGACAACAAACTCGTATACATATATACAAGGGACCTTCAAGTTGAACTGGGACTTCTGATTTTCACAATAATGGAACACATTTGGGAAGTATCGAAAGTATTTTATTGCTCGATGTAACCCCCTCTATCCTAATACACTTATCCCAGCATTTCACTAATACTTGGATTTCTATAGTGTAGAAAGATTTCTCAGTATGCCAGAGCCATGATCGAATTATTTGCTAAGTCAGGACTATAAGGGGTGTGTGCCAGTAACTCTGAACTGAGTTCCTGTAGTGTAGGAAAAAAAAACAACCTTGGTGAGTAGTATGTGGGCATGCATTATGTTGCAGGATGCCTTTGGTGATCACACCAGGCCATTTTTTTCCCCTTTAGAGCATTATTTTCCCCACACATCTGTTCTGCAAGTTGGCAACATGGTATCCATCGATTTCCAAGAATCAGAAGTTTCTCTCTCAGAATATGTTCACTGGAACAACTGCACTGGGTTGCAACCCAGGTCAGCCGGGATTGTCTCGTAGTGATGTATTTAAGCAGGTTGCCCCCATTAAAATGTTCCTCAGCAGCCAAGAGTCCAATCACCATACTGTGCTTGAAGCGTTCTGTGAATTTCACTCTTTACGCCTTCATGCACAAGAAATTTCCTCACGACACGTTTGCACTCACAGAATACTCTGCCATCTTGATTAACATAGGGTGATCATAATAATTTGACCCCAAAACAGGACATCTAAAGATCAATTTACCCCTCTCCTGTAAAATTGGTTAGGCCTAATTATAAAATTATTGTTCTTCGTGTATTATTATTTATTAAAGTATGGATCGCATAAATGATACATCATAAACAATAAATGAAATATGATCTCCCTCTCTCAAAAGGTATTAATTATTATAATCTCGCTATGACTTACATAGCGTTCCTGGTCCTTTCTGATAAACCTTTCATATCAGTCGTATTCTGAAGTTGAAGTATTTATCAGAAGAACCAATTTTCCTGAGAACAACCATTCGTAAAACTCTCTAATACAGCCCACGATGTGAGCTAACTTCAACAGTAAACTATCTGCTGGAATGTTCTCTACAACAATAGAACATTTTGATTGTTATGAAGTGGTTGAAACACAGTTCATGTATTTTGCCAGTGTTGCTATGACGCTAGTTCCAAAATTCCATAATCATTTTTTTTAGCATGAAATTTCTCGAATTTAGACTTGGTTTTCAAGCTAACTCTTAGACTTTTGAAATGGGACAAACGGTGGTTTTTAATAATATCGACGGGATGACCTACTGCAACAGTTGGTATAAATTGAGAATACCGGAAGTATCTCAGATTGCTTTCAAATTCGGCATACTCACTAATTTTGGCCTCGTAATCACGAATCTGCAGTTAACATAGGCGGTCATGTCTAGAAATTGCAAAATGACCTCAATTACCACTATGATTCTCCATATACTAACATGGAAACGATATGAAGACGTCTTCCTTTCCGCACAACGGTCTTGCTACCAACGTTGCTCAAGTGCTGTGCAATAAGTGAGAGCGTTGATTTGCATGTGAGAAAATTGCATCTTGCGTAAAGGTGGAAAACATGTTTGCCCCCCGAACCATTAACGGTAAGGTTAGGTTAGGCAAGCATAGTTAAAATTAAGGGTGATCGTAAACATAGTTTTGAAACTCTAATCATTGCAAAAAACAGTTGTTTTCTTCATAAATCAAGGTTGTTTTCTCCGTTCATGGGCCCACTTTTTCGACTTATTTTGCAATTTCTAGACGTGACCGCCAAATTTGAACTGCAGATTTGTGATTACGATGCCAAATTTAGTGAGTATGCCGAATTTAAAAGCAATTGATGATACTTCCAGTATTCTCAACAGTGCCCCATGTGGTTATAGTAGACACTTCTCTTAAAAGTAAATCTTTTATACAAGTGTTATTCTGAAAAGTCAAAAGTCCCAGTTAACTTGAAGAAGGACGTATTTAGGAGGGGGTTGAGGGGGCAAGAACCCATTCCCCTCTGAAAGACTTACCAAGTACTAAAATAAAATATGAAAATGTACTTTTCATCATAATACTGTACTCAACTGTCTTAATACTGTACTCAACTGTCCTAATTGATGGTTATTTATTTTCTATGAACTTGGATCATACAGCTTTGAATGACAGTACCAGAGAAGATTGATGCACACTACTACATCATAATATACATGAAATATTAATAAGGGACTTTACTTTTCATGAAGTGGATCTAACATCCTTTTTTATTATTATTTGATAAATTTTCAATTATTTATCTATTGTATATTAATTTCCTTGTTTTTTTTTAAATGTTGGTAATCTTAAGTACATGCAAACTAGAGAATAAATATATGATATCTATATTCTTATAAACATTTATATTATTATTGAGACACTTGGTTCAGAACGCCCCAAAATATATTTCTAGCTACATGCCTGAACTTGAACAACCCTCGTAGAATAATATTTGATACGTACCGCAGGGGACGCACGAGGCAGAGTCCCACTTCCACTCTTTTGAGTCAGAGGCCGCTGCATGGATTCTGTCAGGAATGGAGCTTCCCTCTCTGCAGATGTCCTTTCAGTGCTAGTAAGCATTTAAAAACATTAGCTACATATATATATTTGAAAATTAAATATGGTTACATTAAGGTTGTAAAACATCGATTTCAATTCTTGTTTTAATTTAATTTGATATCAAGCTATGAAGTACAACAGTTAAACTGTTGTTATAGAATATTTCACAATAATTTATCTTCTCTTATAAAGTATTTATACTAGGGATGGGCCGATATAAAATTTACGGATACCGATAACCGATATTCTACATATCCGATATACAATTAGAAGTGGTCCTTGAAGAACATGAAAGGTTCATTGACCTCCTTAATAAATGTGTTTCAAGGTTACTGGAGTGAAAAAGAAATTGCATATTTAGACATTTACTTTTTTAAATTAGGGCATGGAGATTATCCATAAAAATTACAACAAAATGGCAGAATTTTGCACTAAATTATCAGAAATTTATCGATATATCGAATCGGTAATTTTACTGATACATCGATATGCCTATATTGGCCGATACTGATTAATTGGTCCCATCCATAATTTATACCAATTTCTAATTCACAGGAGACAAACAATGGTTTGCAAGGCTAATCAAAAACATTTAATGTTGTTTGTCTCCGAATGTTTCTTTTGGAAATTGAGTTTAACTCCACTTTATACAGAGATAGGCTAATTGGGACTGAACCTACAGTTTAAAGTGTGCCAAGTGGCTCCACTGGTGATTGAACACAGGATCCCTTGATTACAAGGCAATAGAGATACCACCGGCGAGACCCTTGAAAAATCAAGGTGTGTGTGTGTGTGTAAATTAATTAAGGCAACTGCTATATGTCCTCCATTTTGTTATCATACAATGTATCTGATATAAATGCCAAGTTAAATTAAAATGCTTCATGCTATGATTCACATATAATATTTGAGGAAGATTATGTCAACATATTGTTTTTCAGTGTTTGGAGAGTTACTTTTAAAAGTAAGTGAGATACAGTTACTTCGTTCAAAACGTAACTGAGTTACAGTTAGTATTCCTCGTTTGGAGAGTTACTTTTAAAAGTAAGTGCGATACAGTTACTTCGTTCAAAACGTAACTGAGTTACAGTTAGTATTCCTCGTTTGGAGAGTTACTTTTAAAAGTAAGTGAGATACAGTTACTTTGTTCAAAACGTAACTGAGTTACAGTTAGTATTCCTAGTTTGGAGAGTTACTTTTAAAAGTAAGTGAGATACAGTTACTTTGTTCAAAACGTAACTGAATTACAGTTAGTATTCTTCGTTTGGAGAGTTACTTTTAAAAGTAAGTGAGATACAGTTACTTCATTCAAATTGTAACTGAGTTACAGTTAGTATTCCTCAATTCCTCAAGCAACTGCTTTACAAGTATCTAGTTACTTCCAAACACTGGTTTGTTGTCTCTTCAATAAAATAAAATACATTTCCACGCAAATTACTTTCTGAAATTATATGTAGACTCAGATGGATTGTAGGGCATGCGTGCTGTACAAGATAATTAATGCCAAGACCAGTACCTGGAGCTTCTTGATGATCCTTTCTTGAACATTCCAGTGAATTTGTCCTTCATGTCTTTCTTAGTTTTTTCCTCTGGAATGTCTACGCTAATATCAGATCCTGAGCCACCAACTGAACCAGCCTGTTGCATAATCAAATTATATACAATTTACTAATATTGTTAACTAAATAGACAAAAACAAAAATATATCCACTTTCAATACCGAGTGTTTCATAAATATACAAATACAAATACAGGGTGCGGCAACATAACTTCTTTATTTGAGAACGCAATAAAACCCATGTGATGAATTAGAATTGTTTAATGTTTTTTTGACACTGTAGGTACATATCTAAAGTTATGTTTCACACAGTTTTGAAAATCATATCGGGGAGGTGATGCCCCCCCCCCATTGTCCATACACTGAAGAAGCCAATTTCTGGCGTTCTTCATGACCCGAACCAGCATATCAGCAGGAATGTTGGCAATTTCTTGACGGACGTTGGCCTTCAGGTCTTGGACGGTCCTTGGACGGCTAACATAAATGGGGTAAAAAAAAACACAAAAAAAATCACAAGGTGCTAAATCTGGGGAGCAGGCTGGCCACTCCAAATGTTACAGAACATCCATTCGTAAAGTAGGCTTTGGCGGCAAAAGCACGCTCCTCACTGTTCCGACGCATGATGGCGACTGACCGGGATGCAAACGAAACTTTAGACTCGCGCCTGTCGAATGAGACCACTCCCGCCCTGCTATGACCTCTACAGGCTGCATGGCGCGCATTTCAAAAAAGGAAGTTACGTTGCCGCACCCTGTATTTATTGCAAGTAAAGTATTGAAGTCATATTAATGAAACCAGCCCAGAACAAACGAGAAACTCAGTTTTTTTAACATCAACAAATGTTCAATGTATGCACCACGGGTGACACGGCACGCATCAACACGATAGGAACAGTGCGTGCATGTTTCGTTAAGCTGAGAGTTCATATCCCTGTTGCTAGGCAACACTGAAATCAGCCTCTTGTGCAATGATTTGGTCCCCAACTGGTTTCATTAACATAAGTTCGATACTGTAATACAGCAATAAATATTTGTAACCACCGAAGTATATAAAACACCCAGTATATCCTACTTAAGAACCATTTGAATGTACAAGAAGAAAAGAGTTATTGGTTTTCGAATAATATTAAAGAGTTCTTTGTTGTTATTTCTTGTGTGTTATGTAAAAAAATCCTACATATTGATAAACA
Organism: Lepisma saccharinum; assembly: GCF_977018435.1. Lineage (NCBI taxonomy): Eukaryota > Metazoa > Arthropoda > Insecta > Zygentoma > Lepismatidae > Lepisma > Lepisma saccharinum. Next base: position 43,325,008 of record NC_139257.1, on the reverse strand, counting down.
CACTTCCATACGTTTACACTTTCAGCTGTAATAAAATAATGGCGTTAACTTACAGTTGAACAGATTGAATTGAATTTGGATTTATGAGAAAAATTAAGAACGTACATTTAATTACATTATATTCTAAGAGTTGTTACTATGAACTATTGTTCCTCTTTGAAAATTATAACTTGTAGGACAGTAACTAAGAGTCTGTGAATCCAATGCTTGAGGGGAAGCACAGGGGAGAAAGGCAGGAACTTTTGAGATTTTGTACTTCTAGTAGTGGTCTCACAACTGACCAAAATCAATCTTTTACGGAATTATTCCCGACATTCGTCGTTTTTCCCCCCTTAATTTTTTTGGCTGACACAGAAGTTTTCACAACATGCCCACATCGTGTCCCCACGAACGCAACTAAAAATATGGAAACAGTAGCATATAAATTAGCAATAACACCACAAAATGAAACCAATTATCAAGTGGAATATCATCTCTCCTTGAACAGTAAGTATATATATCCTTTAGCGCAACACAAATCAAAAGTCTCATCATAGGGACGCTGCAGCTCAGTTCATTGCTGATGCGCTGATGCAGGACAAATTTCACTCTCATTTTTCTCCCATATATCAAAAAATACCTTGATAAAACTTTCTCAGTATGAAGAGGAAGGATGGTAGTTAAAAATATCCAAAAATGAGAAAAATAAATTTTTAGCTGTTCAAACTTGAAATTTGAACAGTTTGTTCAAATTTCACTAAGTTTCAACATTTTATCATCTCATAATATGCAACCGTCTCTCCTCTTTACAACAAGCTCAAGAACGCTTCTGTATCTTCATTCGTTCCCGAGATGTACTTAATTGAAAATAGCATGTTGCTCAAATATGACATTTTGAACAACCCTCATATAATTCGTAATAATCATATTTCAGCAAAATCCTTTCACAGGTATCTGTTTTGGAGCAAAGCAAAGCTGTGTACCAAATATCATCAAAATCGGTGACTATGAGTGTCAACTCCTGCCTGATTTGACATGGAATGACCCTTAAGAAAAAATGGGGAAAAAGGTTAAGAAAAAGTCAATAATTTTGGTAGACACCCTGTTAATGCACAGTGGTTGTGGCTGCTTCTGGAACTAGTGCTCAGCAATGTGAATTGTTATAGCATGCAACATGGACACTTCAGGTTTAAAATATGTAAGATATACCATACTGGAATAACTAGACAAATAGTTTGCACAGAAGCCTAGTTCTGAGCTGCAGATACCAAATCTATTGTAGTTTGTAAAAAATGTAGCAAGAAACCACTGGATGCATAGTGTCAGCATAGTCAAGTCCAGACATTAAAATAAAATAAGTAAAAATAAGATGTTCATTATTTGTGATTTTTTTCACATTTTTCTCTTTTGTTCTTCTTTGAATCTAATAGAAATTTAAGTATACCTTATCTATAGGAATCTAAAAATGTACAGGATGAGTCAAAAGTCACGAGCCATAGTGTTATTCACTTCAGCTTATATTGTCTACATGATATGTAGACCTTCTTCAGCAAGGCACATGTTCAGACTATGCTCCCACTTCTTCAGGACACTGAGGATTGTGGCAGGTGGTATTTGCATGCCATATTCCGTTATCCTCCCTTGCAGATGGTGTAGGTCGTGAATCTGGGTGGAATAAACTATTGCCTTAAGGTGACCCCATTGGTGTGAGGTCAGTATACCTCGTGGGCCACTCAACGGGGCCTCGCCAACCTATCCACCTCCCCAGAAACTGGTAACACACACTATGGTGCCTGACTTTTTACTCACCCTGTATATAACTACTATTATTGATCTCTTTTCCTAGATTCTAACAAATCTATCCATGGTAAAAATAAAGAAAAACAAATGTTGGCAGGCCTGAAAAATGGAAAATACCACATTCTAGAACAGTTTCTACTATAATGCATCAACTACTTTATTTTTATTGGTGCATGGCCAATTTTAATTGGTGGAGCAATTTGTCTGCTTGATTGCGATAACGAACGAGACTCCTGAGTATTAACTAGGCGTTGGGGTATGTGTTCCCCCGGCGAATCAAACCTCTTCTTAGAGGGACCGGTTGTCACAAGCAGCATGAGTGGTAGCTAAATCAGGTCAGTGATGCCCTTCGATGCCCTGGGCCGCACGTGTGTCACACTGAAGGAGAGAACGCGTCTTCCCCTGCTGAGAGGTACGGGTAACTGCTGAACCTCCTTCGTGGTAGGGACCGGGGATTGCAATTATTCCCCACGAATGAGGAATGCCCAGTAAGCGTGAGTCATCAGCTCGCATTGATCGAGTCCATGCCCTTTGTGCACACCGCCCGTCGATGCATCCGATCGAGTGATATGATGAGACCTTTGGACCGGTGCCCTGTGGGGGTTCCACCTTCCGCAGGAACCGTCAGGAAGACGGCCGAACCTGGTCACTTAGAGGAAGCAAAAGTCGTAACAAGGTTTGGGTAGGAGAACCTGCCCAAGGATCATTACCGTACGGTATATCAGCTTCCTCCAAAACAGATCCATCCCCAAGAGCATTGAAGGGGCCCAAGCTGGGGTCCTGGAGCCGGCGGATAAGTAGTTGATTGAAGGGTTAAGAATCTGTCCTCGGCCCCCAACGGAGCATTCCCCCTCACAGGGAATGCCTGGCTGAGCCAGTGTGCAGAGTAAGGCGATTCCCCTTTTACACCACTACAGAACTGAATATTAAATATGTATTTTTTTTAAAACAACTGAAATTCCATTATGCATTTTAACTGTTTAATAAAACAGTTACATTTGTCACTAATGCCACATCTTGCTTAAGAAAGGCTGCCTTGTTTGTAAAACTGAATAATTTACCTGTAATCCTGCATTCAAAACATATTCCCCTGTATTGGTTTCATCAATGCTGCGGGATTTTGTCAACTGCTTCAGTTTTCCAAAAATTCCTTTCTTTTTCTTCTTTTCTCCAATCATTTCACTTTGTGTTGAATCGGTCGAGAGTCTAAAATGAAATAAAATATAAATAGTGATTGTAATAAAATATTCATTGTAAATATATTTATCAAGGAACCATTGATTTTGAAAACAATACACAATTTTTGGTACTGTAAAACTTTATGGTCTTAACATTGGAATGAAGACATCTAGGTATGTTTGTAACAAAGCTCTAATTGATAATGAAAATTGGCTAGAAACTTCAGATATGGGCAATGGGGTTGGGGCCAGTATGCATCATGGTAGCCATCTTGAAAGCTGCCATTTTGGAATTACCTCCAGATTATCTTGGAAGCAAGAATATGCAGTTATTTTTCCCCAAACTTTATTTGGTGAGGATATTATGACAGTTAAAGTTATTTCTGAGTAAATGCACATCTTATATGATGTGCCACATAAACAAAATAATGTTATTAAAAAGAAACCTATTTTTCTAAAAACACTAAAATTGCTTACTTACAATTAGCGAGTAGTCCAATGTTGATTAGAGCAACGTTTTGGGGTACCTAGTTTCCCCTTCTTCAGGCTTTTTTTGGCATTGGAATCATGCCGCGTCACTTATCATATAAAAACACAAGGATTGGTTAAAAGGTGCATGGTTAAAAAACATTTGTGAAAGTAGTTTAAGCCTTAATAAAACCTCGTATTATGTAAATCTCCATCAACATTTGACTACTCGCTAATCGTAAGTAAGCAATTTTAGTGCTTCTAGAAAAAAAGGTTTATTTTTAATAAAGACATTATTTCGTTTATCTCAAGTGAGTAATACGCACTCGTGATATTATGTGGTGCCACATAATCCCCTTCCCATTTGAAACTCTGGAGGTAATTCAAAGATGGCCGATTTCAAGATGGCCACCATGTTGCATACTGGCCCCATCTGGTGTGCCCCCATTACCCTTATCCGAAGTTTCATCGTTCTCCAACAAGCAGTTTTCAAATCAAAAGGGTGGTGCTGGACTTTTGCCTCACCCTGTATATTGGCGCACATAAAGAATACTAGCTGTTGTCTCACCTGTCAAGACTTGGGTCACGGTGTTGCAAGGGCAAAAACCTGGAATCCAAAGAAGTTTCTGATCCAATTTCAAAAGACTGCAAACTTGTATTGCTTCCTCCATCTTCAGCCTTCCATATAGACTGCAAGAAGAGAAGATTGCTATTAATTATCAAAATTGCTCATTTACGATTGTTTGTGCATCTGAGAGCTGTGCATTCATGAACACAGATCATATTTAACAGCAAAATTATAGCTTAAACTTCCCCTTAGAAATACTTCCGAGTACTTTGCTAATAGTTTCTATGTTCAGAAACATGCTGCTTTAGGAAGGAATTTTAAGGTGCAAAATTATGGTCAGGAAAGGGGAAGAAAGGTTCTGAAAATGCTGATAAAATATCTTTATTCAGGTCTAAAGCAGATACATTAACATTCCTTAGCGAATAATATAATTAGTAATAATTAGATAAAGTAACCAGTACTTAGGAAGTAAATGTGGCATTTACTGGGCCTCAAACAACTTGTTATTCTGGATCATGCTCAACATTTCTATGTTTTCAAATGTAAGACACTGACGCTTTCAGCTAAGAAGATCTTTATGTGTGGACAAATTACATTACCTTGGGAACTATTGTATAAAGTCTAAATATTTGGGGATCGTTGATAGGCTATGACAGCCTTTAGCCACTCGCTTGCTAAGCAAGAGGAACGTTGTAAGAGAAAGGGGGTAGCTCTGAAGAGCAACGTCGACACTCAAACTGCAAGGGGACTAGCCCCGTGAAATAACACGGACATATATTTAAAAACACTACCATTGACTGAATAGGCAGGGTGAGAAAGGACGTAAGGAATGTTCGTTACCTGAAGCTCCTTGGAAATTCTCATCTTTGGAAGTCCTTGCTTCGATGTGGTCGTACCATGTAATAAAGACGGATGCAGGAGCGCTTCTCGGGGCTCCTAAACTCTAAGACTCGTGTATACCGATTCTTCAACTTTCCGATCGTTTGTTCCTCCTTCTTAATTAATAATAACTAAGGAGCTCTCTCGCGATAACTGAATTGACGTTAACTGAAAGCAACTAAGACTGAGTTCTTTCACAACTACTGACTTCGATGGAAAACGGGATACAACTAAGACTGAGATTTTCTCACGCGACCTATTTAAGTGAAATTCGAACTATCGGTCGTTACGACGGTTGCTTCGATCGCGTCCTCTCGCAACGGCAATCCTGAGGAAGAACGCTGATTCCTTATTTCATTTTCTAATGCAATGTCAGCGGAGTTTTTCCAACTCCGCTGAAGGACGCTGTCGCGGTGAGCTTTTAAGAAGCTCTTTTTCAATGCTTCAGTGGGACCCTTTTTATAACGTGATTAGCTTATTTATTTATGATACCCGGGTCCTAGGTTCGATTCACGTCTGCGGCGTGATATGCTATTGGGCTGCAGTGATTATATTACACCATTTCATAGCTCTCGTTCTGCTCTACAAAATGAGACTATAGGATTTTATGGAGCTGCTAAAGAAGAGGGAAAATAGTTTATTTTTCTGTCCAATTTTTTAACAAAACATGAAAGAAAAGGAATGCAAAAAGTGCTAAAGCATCAAAGAGTGGGTAAAAAGGGGATAAATGTGCTAATCTCACGAAAAGGTGCAACAAAGTGTGTTCATTTCACTTGATTTCATGTCCTAAAATACATACCTCAAATGATCGTTATGAAAACAGCTACATTTTTGAAAAGGTGTTTGACCTTAAAATCCATTCCCTAAGTATGAGGAAGGAAGTCAAAAAATCCTGTGGACAGTTATAATAAATAAGGAAAGTATTTAGGGAGGAAAAAAAGCAATTTACTGGAGAAGACTTCCCAAAAAACAACAAAGAAATGAAGAACCCAAAAAAAGAAGAAATTTTTGTAAACTTGAGATTGACATGTGGCAGGCAAAATGGAAAAAGAGCAAAAGCAGATTCAGAATATTAATAATTTCATCTGAGAACTGTTTGCTAAATCACTATAATTTGCCTTACTCTTTCAGAGATGGAACAGTACAGTTATATGAATGTTAAAAGTGACGTATGTGGGTTAAGTCATGGCAACTACTTTTTTTTTTCTCGTGAACAGAGGACAATACAAGAAATCTAAGATATATACGTTTGAAAGTGTATGGAATGTACTTTCGAAAGAAGCCACCAGATGGTGTATGTGAACAACGGTGGGGTAGTAAGCACGTACCCAAGTTCAGCGTTCGAAAATGGAGGTGATGAAGCAGGAACAACTTTTGTACGTTAAAATAGCAGTTCTCCGTGGCAGAAATGCATGGGAATTCTATACAGAGCTACGGGAAGCTCTGGGTGGGCATGCCATGCCCTATCGAACAGTGGCGAGGTGGGTGGAGGCCTTCAAACGGGACAGAGTGTCAACTGCCGATCTGCCTCGTAATAAAACACTGTTGTCCAATATCCTGTGTTCTGCCTCTTCCCTACGACAGTCTCCTGCATCCAGACTTCATCTGGTGGCTTCATTCGAAGGTACATTGCATAGACTTACAAATGTACATCTTAGATTTTTCGTGTTGTCCCCTGTTTGAGAGAAAGAAAAATAGTTGCCATGACTTATGACTTAACCCTCGTATATCACATTATATGAGGGGTGTCAATCCGGGGATGCTGCTTTTTTTTCTTTCTTTCTTCAGGTTTAAAAACAAATCTCAAGGTGGAGGTGGTGCATACAGTAGGAACTGGCAACTGTGTCCTTTTACTGGTAGGCGGTGCTCATTGCACATGCCAATCCAGAGATCAGTATTCAAGATGGCAGACAACATTATGAATTATTGAAGATTAGGCACAGACAGGAGATGTACTACGTATAAATTTTCAGCGAAAAATGCAGGCTTGACCAGGACTCGAACCTGGGTCTCTGCCATACCATACCATTGCTCTACCACTGAGTTACCGAGCCAGCCTGGCCTCGCCTGAGTTTTTGCAGGTAAAACAGCGATAGTGAAAAAATCAGATTATTATTCTAGTGTGGTGATGAAGTCTTTAGTGAAGGAGGGCATAATACCAGCTGACACTTGCCACCATCAAGAAATTTCGAACAATTGCATCAGCAGGTTAAGTGATGGCAAGTGTTTTCTGGGACAAACATGGGATTATTTACGTGGATTTTTTTACACCATGGTGTCACTATCAACAGTGAATATTACTGTCGTGTTCTGCATGTTGTGCATAAGAATCTGAGGAAGAAATGGCCTGGTTTGATCACGGATGATGTTCTGTTTCTGCAGGATTATGCAGGATGCAAACACTCCAGAAAATCGGCTAGGAATTATTGCCACATCCTCCTTACAGTCCAGACTTAGCACCAATTGATTTCCACCTGTTTGCACCCCTAAAAGAATTCCTCGGAGGTCAACATTTCAGCAGTGATGACAAAGTGAAGCAGGCTGTCCTAGAATGGTTCAAATGTACTGACAAATCTTTCCATGCGGAAGCTTTCCAGGCATTAGTTAAACAATGGAATAAGTATATAAATGTAGCAGGGGAGTACATAAAAAAATAATAGCAGTTTCCACCCCCTTGAAATTTGTTCTTTTATTTTATAAACTAAAAGTTCCGGATTGACTTGAATACCCCTCAAACATGTAAGATACATGTGTATCAAATATGAGAAATATAGATTAGTAACACACAGAGCTCTGGCTCATGAATAGACATTATGCCTTAAAAAATAATGTTGTTCTCCTACCTGATCAGTTCCTGTGGTCGTTTGTTCTAAAGACAAGCTCTTCCTGTACAAGCTATTTCTCTTCTGAGGTGCCCCTCTCAGCCCCGAAGACTTCCACCGAATATCATCTGAGGGATTCTCAGATTCTGTTGATGCAGCTCTGTGCAAATAATTAATTGTGGTCAGATTTCCATACATACTGAATGATGATAAAGCTACCTAATGCATTCTGTTCATGGAAAAGTTTAATGAAAGGTGATCATATGTTATCAAAATGAAGAAAAATTGTTAAAATTGACTAGAACGATATTGGAACATTGGAGCTTATTGCTTCAAAATACGATCTATTTTTTATAATATTGCTATTAGAAATAAGAGCTACGGTAGTCTAGTCAGTAGGACATCGGACTGAAACGTAGGAGACCCGGGCTCCATTCCCAGGGTGAGTGTTCTAAGGTCAGAATTTCTCCGGCCTTGTCCCTGCATAAAGCAGCTCTGGGGCTCACCCAGCCTCCTGCCCTACCCCACATACCCTAAATGTCCCTTCATGGCACAGTGATATATGCATAGGGAACTTTAACTTACCTTACCTATTAGAAATGTATGGGTACAGTATGAAATAGTTGAAACCTAATTTGAAGGACATTAAAATGCTGACAAAACAAAATTTATTGTATAAAAAATATAAACTAAAAACGTAAAGTTTTCCACCCTCTAACAGTGTCTTCTTCAGAGAAAGATTCACAATAATAAGAAAATTATTGTCAGCATTTTAATGTTTTATTAACATGGAAACAAGACTTAACAGTGCTACCATTGAAATATATGAAGAAAAATATTTCCCAAAATGAACACACACACAGGCACATATGTGATAACTAAATTTGGTACTGATAACCAGGGTTGCTAAAGGTCCAGGATCACATCTAATGGGTTCTATTTAAAGCTTTGATTAAAGCAAATAAAAATTACATTTTAAAATACATATTTCTGTTTCTGATACTGTATATATGAACCTACTATGGAAATGTTTATTGAATGTGTTAATGAAACTATAATTATTTCATTGTTTGTGGCTGAATTTTGGCAATTTTTTAATGATAGTTTTCAAAATATCAGCTGCCATGTTTATTTACAGTATAATGCCACTTTACGGTTTAGTATTTCGCATATTTTTCTGCACAATTTTTTTTCTCTTTTTGCCTATAAAAATTATTGAATTTTAAATCGAGAGAAATTTAAGTATGTTTACAGTTTACATTTTTCTTTGTATGAGCTTCACCCCATCAGTGCATATAATTTGTTTCCTTTATTTTCCTTTCTTAGAGCCTAATAAACACCATTAAAAATTACGATATCAAGTAATTCTGATATTTCTATTCATTTAAAGTAGGGATGGGCCGATATGAAATTTTGGCCGATACCGATAAAGTACCGATATAACATTTACCGATTCCGATAACTGATATTCTACCGATCCGATATAAAATTAGAAATGGTCCTTGAAGAACCTGAAAGGTTCACTGACCTCTTTAATAAATGTGTGTTTCAAGGTGACTGCAGTGCAAGAGAAGTTCCATATTTACACATTTACTTTTTTAGAAAGTAGGGCATGGAGATTATCCATAAAAATTACAACAAAATGGCAGAATTTTGCACTAAATTATCAAATATTTATCGATATATATCGGATCGGTAAAATAATCGGTAATTTTACCGATAAACCGATATGCCTATATCGGCCGATACTGATAGAGTACCGATTAATCGGTCCTATCCCTAATTTAAAGTAATTTAAATAAGTGGTTTTTTTTTAAAAAAAAAATCATGTGATTTAAATCCACCTTGTTCAGAGCATTGCCAAAAGCAAGAAGCAAATTTATTTTCATTTACTTTTATTGTTCAAAATATATGATATTTCTTTAAATGTTTCAAAATGATAAACATAAATGTAAGCATTTTTGGTATGCTCTATATTTCACATTCACAGTTATATCTTTTTCCCTCGCAAGTAAGACAGATTGAGGATAAAATTGTCTAAAAAGAAAAACTAACCTCCTGAAACCTTGTGTCTTCTTAGCTCTTTCCTTCTCCCTCTCTTCTTCAGACATTTTCTGGAATTTCCTGAGTTCATCTGTGGCCTCTGTGAGTCTTTTCAAAGTTGCCTGCAGCTGCAGATTTCTTTCCTCGGGACTCAATGAGGGCTCTGCAAGAAAATTATCAGATTTTTGTTATAAGTAGTAGTTTTATGAAAGTTGATTAAGTTTGGAGAGCATATGTTCTGTTCACTGAGTAAAAGTTCCCCCGTGGTTTTTTTTTACAAAGCATTAGGGATGGGCCGATTTGAAATTTTGGCCGATACCAATAATGTACCGATACCGATATTCTACTGATCCGATATAAAATTAGAAATGGTCCTTGAAGAACCTGAAAGGTTCATTGACCTCCTTAATAAATGTGTGTTTCAAGGTGACTGCAGTGAAAAAGAAATTGCATATTTAGACATTTACTTCTTTAGAAAGTAGGGCATGGAGATTATCCATAAAAATTACAACAAAATGGCAGAATTTTGCACTAAATTATCAGATATTTATCGATATATCGGATCGGTAATTTTACCGATAAACCAAGACACCGATATGCCTATATCGGCCGATACCGATAGAGTACCGATTAATCGGTCCCATCCCTACAAAGCATAAAAGCAATGATTTGAAAAGAAATATGTGTAACTAATTTGTGTGTAAACAGACAATTCATGCAAGTACTCATGCATAATATATGTACATATGAGTTACAACTTGATAAATTTAATGAATTGTCCCGTATATAATTTTTCATGGGGAGGTTAGGTGAACCACTCTTTGTTTCCATTTGCACACAGCTGACTTCCACGGCAGTGTGCTACGATGCCAGGGTGCTGGGTTCAAATACTGCTCTGAGTATGTGTTCTTTACGAGTGTCCCTTCATCAATTTCATCATTCATGCTTAGCCAAAAGTGGTAGGAAAGCAACATAAAATAAACAAAATCATATCAAATAAAAGTATCATTTCATTGCAGGAACGAAAAATGGTCCTACTCCATGCTAATAACAAAATGAATTAATATGAAAATTATTATTGTTTTTAACCCCTTCCCTGTGTTTGGCGTAATATTACGCCCTTGGTCACTATAGCTTATTCTGTGTTGGGCGTAATTTTACGCCAGCGAACATTTCTGACTGAAGTAACCTGTGTTGAATGGAATAATACGTTTTTTGTTGGTGAAACATATGTTTTGCTATTGAAGAAACAACAACCTTTTATTTAGTCACGATTTTTAGTGCCGACAAAGAAGAATAAGAAAAAGAAAAAGTAGTTCAGAGGGAAGTAAACTGATTTTTGTGTTATGCTGACAAAGTGCAAATGTGTGCCCTGTTTAGTCAGTTGCTTTATGTACATTTTTTTGGTGTTGCGTTATTTGAACTGTTGAGGATTTGTTTTTGGTTTTTCAGTTGGTGAGTTCTAATAGTATTGTCAAACAGGATTGCGAAATATTTTTCCCTCATCCCTCATACCTATTGATGATATTGCAATGAAACTTGGCGGACGCATTACGTATAGACCATAGTATATTTCAAGGTAGATTATAATCGGTGCCTATATCCAAGGCCGGTCCAAAGGGCCCCAAAGTTACCCAAAGGGATTTTTTGGAGAGAAATTTCCCAAATTATTCCCGATTTCCCTTTCCTCATATGTACACATGTACATGGTACCATTTGAAAGCCTGTTCTATTCTGAAGAGAAAGACGTATGAACCATGATACTCGGATGAATTATGCTGAAGCAGTATCTACTTAAAATTATTACTACGCAAAGTCAGAAAAAAATACACAGAACGGGAAACCATTTTTGTCAGAAAATTTCACAGTGAAGGGGTTAACTGCATTAAGGTTTAGATGTTTGTGAATGCATATAATTTGCACATTTCACCAATTAAATTTACCAGCATTCGAAGCTTATATGCTTCAGAGACAAATAAAGTCAAAATTTGCTACATTTTAAAGTGTCACACTCGTAACACTCTTTTTTTTAATGCTTTTCATGCATTCCGCCTGTGACATCATACTCAAGTTTTTTCATTTCTTAACAGACACCACAAAGTACAAGGGTCGTTCAAGGTTGACCGGGACTTATTTCTGCAGAGGAAATAGGTAGCAGAAGAAACACCAAACTATGTCAGTTTTTCAAAGTATTCTCCATGCGCGCCGAGGCACCGTTGCCATCATTCTGGCAGCTCCCAAATTCCTTTGGCGTAGAAAGAACTTGGTTGTTGTCATAGCCACTGGAGGACATCGCTCCGCAGTGCTTCGTCTGTCGTGAATTTCTTCCCTCCCAGATGGTCTTTAAGGGGTGCAAACAAATGATAATCACTGGAGGCTAAATCCGGACTGTAGGGGGGATGGGGCAGAACTTCCCAGCGCATGTCGGCCAGAGTTGTTGTTGTCACATTGGCCGTGTGAGGGCGGGCATTGTCATGGAGAAGAATGACATTTCCAGACAACATCCCAGGTCTTTTCTTGCGAATGGACTTTCGTACAGCACCACTCAACAATGTGGAGTAATACTGGGCATTAATCGTGCACCCTTTGTCCAGAAAATCCACATGGATAACGCCCTTCATGTCCCAGAAGACACTTGCCATGATCTTTCCAGCGGATGGCTGCGTTTTGCTTTTCTTGGGGGGCGGGGAACCTTTATGCCGCCACTCCATGCTGCGTCTTTTGGTCTCTGGGGTTGAATTGTGCAACCATGTTTCATCACACGTGATGATGGATTGCAACAATTCATCACCTTCTGCTCAAAACCGATTCAGAAGCTGTTCACAGACCATCCTGCGTGTCCACTTCTGATCGAATGTCAGATGGCAGGGAACCCACCTTGCACAGATTTTGCGGAAGCGTAAGTGGTCGTGAATGATTGTCTCAACACTCCCGACACTGATATTCACCTCGGCAGCAATATTCTGCACTGTTACTCGCCGGTTCTCAAGAATCATTTGCTCAACACGTGCGATATTCACTGGTGTGACTGCAGTCGGGCGAATGTGTCCATGCGCTTCATTTGTCACCAGCTCCCGTCCTTCGCGAAACTGCTCACACCATTCGTACACTCTTGTCCGCGACATTGTTTGTTCACCATACTGTGCTTGCAATCGTCTGAAAATCTCAGCTGGTTTCACTTTCTCCTTCACGAGAAATTTGATTACACACCGCTGCTCCACAGCCACAGACACACTGCTTACCGCCATGTTCGCTGCAACTGCTGCGCATGCGCGAAATACGTCATGCCGGGCGCTAGATACTCGCGAAGGAATACATTACGTCACCCTCACGTTTCATCATGATCCGGCTATTCATCGATTTTTTACGTACGAAAATCCCGGTCAACCTTGAACGAACCTTGTACTTCATAATTCTTCCAATCTCATGCTTAGAACCTTACATTTTGTGTGTGAAATGTCACACATGTAACGCTGGAATGTGAATTTTTTTGAAAAATGAGTAAAAGTTCCTTTGAAATTTACTCCACCTGGAAATGAAGGGAAATAACATGTGTACATGCAGCACACAAATGCTGGAGGATCTGGAATTAACTCCAGTAATACATCAGCCAAGAGACGCTCACCACAAATTCTGGTAAACACTGCCACATGATACAAACCCAGCAATACAAAATATGAGGACAGTGAATAACCTCAGACAAATTTATCAAATCTTATGAAAACAAACCTCAATCACTGATCCGGGTCAGATTTGCTTGTGTTGCGACAGTTGTAGACACAAGGGACACATATAGCCACAGTCACTTTCCATAAATTATTAACACATCAAATTACATAGTTTCCATAGTCAATGACCCAAACCACCCGGTACTCAACTTCACAAATTCAAATGGATTGGCAAAGTAACATGTGCTCATCATAATATTATCTTTTCAGTAAAGGCAAATAGCAAATAACTTAAGATCTGAAAGTATTATTTGTTCAGTGAAACTAGTGTCTATTTTTAATATTTCTGAAAGTTTTAATTTTCTTTAATTTATTTCCAATTCTTAATACTTTTTTTTTTTTAACTGTCAGTACCTTCAAATAGCTAATGATGAAAATTTGTTCCAGGGGTGGATGGTTCAGCTGGTTGCCCCATTGGACCATCCATTCCACTGAAACATTTATTATTGGGAGAGTATTCTTGGATTTGTAAGACATACAATAAAGTTTACTAAGAGGAAATTCTTCATACCATCTTTAATTTACAAAACTTTTCAATTTGCACAAGAAAATACTTCACAATTCACTTAAAAATGAAAAGTACCAACCTTTGTTGAATTCCTTTCTTTCTAAAGATGGTGAAACTTCACGGGATCTTGGACCCTGGATGAAGAGATATTTGTTGTACATTTTGCTTAAATTGCTCTACACATACATACACAAAACATTTATTTTACATTTGATAGTAGGGAGGAAGACTTTGACTGATAAACTTTACCCGTGTTTTTGATAATGTAAGTCGCAAGTAGAGGAAATCAAGCGATCACAATGAGTTAAATGACTTCATTCATGTATTAGGTTTATTAAGTCAGCTGAACATCATCCAGTCAAATATGTTAACATATTGTTATGCTTTCGTATTCAGAAAAAAACGTGAACCCATTTTATGAAATGAAACTTATAATGATATGATAAGAGTGAAAATTTCAAAGAAGATTGTGTTATAAAACACTATACATACTTGCACTACTCAAACATTAATTTTGAAAAAATGGAAAAAATTATGAAAAAATTTATTTAATCAGATTAGATACCATTATTGTAGCTCCAGAAAAAATCTAATCATGAAATATTCATTTTATTAATTTTTGTAAAACTCCAGACAATGCAAAAGTAATGCTTGTTACCTTCTTGCTGTTGCGACATAAAATTTATATGGAATAAAGAAACAAAAGTCTTTCACGGTAATTACCTTTGTTCTCCTTGGAGGTGTTGGAGAAGGCTCAGATTTTTTCTCAGCTTTCTTTTGTTTATCATCTTTCTGTTTTTTCTCTGTAAACAAATCTGGAGCCAGTTTCATCAGCAAGTCAACCTGTAGGAGGAGACAAAAGATTTAAGATAGGCAAATAAAATGTAGTTGACATTATAATGAGCGACAGGTCTATTCATCTATATAATTTAGGGATGGGCTGACATGAAATTTTGGCTGATACCGATAAAGTATGAAAACATATGTTCTGATGTATCCAAAGTAAGCTTAACAGTAATCAAGAAAACACTAAAATACTTCTCAAAATGTGTAAAATGTAAAGGTGTGCGTGCATAGTACCATGCAATAAATACTGTGGAGGTAGAGGTCCACACATTCTCAGTCTGGTGGAGATGAGGTTGCCTTGTAATCACATAGACTCAGGTCTAATTCCTGATGGATGCATGCTGAGACTCATTGCCATGGGTATTCAGGGATTTTTGACCAGATTTCACTGTTTTCTTTTCAGTGAGATCCCAATTGACCTTGCAATGCTGAGTCAGTATTAACGTTTTGAAGATTTGTACACCAAATGCACATGTGTTAACCATTCACCCTGAGAGGAGAGTTGATTAATTGGTCCTCAACAATGCTTTCTACAAGAAGCTCAATACACTTAAAACAATTTAGAATAAAACTATTTACTTATTCCTCATTTCTATGCAAATAATGTTATGAAATAATATTTTATAGTTAATGCATAAAATTATAATTTTAGTTATTGTCATTAGACTAGATATTTCTATCCTCACTTCTGTTTACACCAGTCTGTTAAACAATGCCATATATTGTTCAGCCACACCAACAACATCTTCTATAAATACGGAGAAACTAGTACTCACTTTTATCCGCGAAGCTGTTTTTTGTTCTTTTTCGATTAATTTCAGTTCCAACGAGGATGGTGGCAGTGGCCACTGAAATTAATCGAAAAAGAAGAAAAAACAGCTTCGCGGATAAAAGTGAGTACTAGTTTCTCCGTATTTATATACTACCGCGTCTCTCTTTTCCCAATCATGAACATCTTCTAATTGAATTTTACTGATACACTGCATATTTCATAGCTTTGTAGATAAATATATGGGAATTAGTGTTAGTGTTTCATTAATTTTCTATCAAATTAAATCAGGCTATTTAATATACACTCCTCACAACAAGTTTTGAATATTGTTATATTAGGCAATAGGTTATAGGCACAGTGGCATATGTCGGCGAAAACAAAAACGTCCAGCAGACAGACAGATATCATGTGTTGTTGCATTCCAAGGCTGTGCCTATCACTTAATGCAGCGGTGGCCAGCTTTTTTTTTATTTGAGGGCTAATTTACATTTCAAGAATCACTGGATTCTACTTATCTTATTAGACCTAACAACAAGAGCATAAAAAAGGAAGCAAAGGGCCAATACTATAAAATTGACATCGATTATTTTATTATATTTTATGTACGTATTTATTTACTTATTTATTTATTAAATAAGTTTTAGCTTCAGTGCTGTAGGCCTGGCATCTGTTTTAGGCCGGATCTCCCCAGTTCATCATTAGCATCTTTTCATCCTTTTAATGAGAAGGTATTTTTTTTTACATAAACACTCATTTCAACAAAAGTATTTCACTTGTTGCTAGACATCAGTAAAAATATTACACAACTATTTTGTACTTATCAGCAGTCAGTTCACTTGTTTCCAGACACTTGACACTGCATTCCACCAATGAGTTTATCATGTTGCAAGTCATATGACGTTACTGCTACTCTCAAGCAGGAAATCAAGTGATCATCAGTTAATCGCTTATGGTTAATTATTGTGATCCAACAAAGAAAGAAATTAACTGTTACAACAAAGCTCTTTTCCTGATACAATGGAGGGCCTCCCCGATGGCGCAGTGGTAGCGTCATCACCTTGTAATCAAGGGGTCCCGGGTTCAATACCCGGTGGAGGCACCTAGTGGTTCGGATCCCACTTTAAACTGTAGGTCCAGTCCTGATTAGCCTTACTGTGCATAAAGTGGACTTAAAACTTCAAATCCATCCATCCATCCTGATACAACGGTTGAAAATACAGAGAGTAAGTAATAAATTTTTTTGTGGCTCGGCATAATAAAATCAGTATAATATGACAGAGCACCACGAGCTACCTCTTGCGGCTTGGCTGTCGACTGGTAGACCGCTGTCGATGCGTTGGCCACCCCTGACCTAATAACAATATTCCAAACTTTCTGTGCAGAGTGTATTTTCTTTAATCAGCTCTATCATCTCGAAAAAAAGATGTAAATAATATCCTGGAATTGGAATAAGCTTTATTATATATTTAGTAAATTATTTACTTAATACTTAATAAAATATTGTTAATTGTCATTGATATATTTAATTAATAAAAGGTTAAAGAGGAACATAAGTTGAGAGTATTTGAAAATAAGATCCTTAGGAAAATCTTTGGACCTAAAAGGAATGAGGAGACTGGTGAGTGGAGAAGGTTACATAATTTAGAACTACATAATTTGTATTCATGTCCAGATATTATTAGAATAATTAAATCAAGAAGACTTAGGTGGGCAGGCCATGTGGCACGAATGGGAGAGGAAAGAGGAGTTCACAGATTCTTGTTGGGAAACCTGATGGTAAGAGACCTGTAGGAAGGCCAAGGCGAAGATGGATGGATAACATTGAGATGGACCTAAAGGAAATCGGTAGGGATGGAAAAGAGTATACAGAGCTCGCTCAGGATAGGGACAGATGGAAGGCCTGTGTTGCTGCAGCCATGAACCTTCAGGTTTAAGAAGGCTAGAGTTAGTTAGTTAGTCATATATCTCATCAATAAAATCCTCCAAAAATTACAATTCACACAATGATAAAAAAATACTTGTGTTTATGAGATCACATTAGCAAAAATCATACCATAAGAACTGACGATTTGTGAAACAGAAATGCGGATGCCAATGAAAACAAGCAAGTTCTTGTGTGTAGTATTTACCTGTTCCAATAAAGAGTTTATTTTCCTATCTTCGTCTGCCTCCATTCTTTTCTTTCCTGCAACAACTTGCCGAAGCTCCTCTCTCTCCTTCTCATATCTTTCTTTTTCTCTTCTTAGCTTTTCATTGGTTGTTCTCAACTTGGCATGAGCATCTCGAAGTTCTAATAGGTCACACTGAAACTGTTCAATGAAAGTAAAATAGAAGTAATTAAGTAAATTTGAGACTACAATTCCTTGAAAAATAAGGAATGCAATTCCAGAAAATTTAAATATGTAAATGCAGTACAACTCCAATTTTATATTTCTTGATTTTACATTTTTATTAGAGGCACACATTTTTGGTAAATAAAAAACAAAAATTTCGGTACAAAAACAGTCAATTTCGGGTTCAAAAGCAGCAAATAAAATAAAATTTTGGTGTTATAGCAGTGAAATATTGGATCAAAAGTGGTGTATAAAATGACATTTTGGTTTTAAAATTGTGAATATTATCCTAAATTTGATTTAAAAACTGCACTTATTAGAAAATAAACATATTCCTTCTAATAGCACATTTATATAGTTACCAGAGTATTAAGTTGATTCCTGTTCAAATTAGTCCATTTTTGCTTCTCAAATATTTACAGAATTAATCAATGTTCCGCGAGTTGCATAACTCACAGGATAATTCAAAGTCCAGAAAGTACTGTGTCGGTAAATAAACCGTAAATTTTGTGTTTAAGAGTCTATTTCGCATTTTGCAGTTCATTTCGCATAATTTTGTGACAAAACATAGTAGCAAAATACACCTCACACAGCATGTTATTTCACATTTCGTGTTTTCATCAAAAACAAAATATATGCATCCCTCTAGCAATTAGCGACACCAAAACATACAATTATAAGCAGAATAGTTGTAATATCTGTAACACCATAACATACTTATAGAAAGGGTTAGGTGGGAAAACAGCACCTGCAGAATAAAATTAATATTATTAAAACATGAAAAATAAACAATGATTTTAGCCTTGTTTTCAACTCAACACTGTGTTAATATTAGTATTATGTTTCAATTCATTATTTTCCTGTAGTTTACGGTTATTACAAGCATAAGAAAACAGTTTTTCTTTGTGACGTTTCAGGAGAACACACGCTCCCTTCATCAGACATTTATTTTCATTTTGACTAAAGATACAGTTATAACAGTGGTTAGTAATTTTTTAAACAAAAAGAATCCATTATATAATGGATGTTGTCAATGTTACATTGTTGTAATATAGCAACTTAACTGTGAAAAGAAGCAGTCTGTTTTATTTTTATTTAAAATTATAAATCCCAAATATCATCAGGTAATTCAAATTCATCATTGTTTTCACAAAGTCTCTTGATGTTTTCTGTTACATTAAATTTTAAAGATGGTGGCTTACTCCATTTGTGAAAATGAAAACTCCATACTGAATATGTTACCATTTTCATTATTTAATTTATTCCAGTGTTCTTCTGCAATGAACGAAGGTTCCCAGACATTCAACTCTGTGTTTCCCCTCAATCTTTTTAAAACCCTTCTCTTTTTAATCAAATGTTTCTCTTCGATGACGTGAGCTGACAAACCTGTTCTTGGGTTTAGATTTATAATGTCCAAATCGTGTTCGTGCCATCTTATTGCCATTTTCCTTGCTGTTTGTCCCACATAATCCTTTGAACATGAACAACTTATATTATATATTCCTGTGGTTTCCACATCTGGTAGAGAGTTTCTCATTTTGAATTCATTAAATGTACATTCCAAACTTCTTGGTGATTTAAAAACAATTTTGAAATTAAATCTTCTAAAAATTTTTGCAATTTTATGTGAGAATCCCTTGTGGTATGGAATGCACACAAATTTCTTTTCAACAGATTTTTCATCTTTGTCTGTTTTTCTCTTTTCCCTTAGTTTTCTTGCAACTTGTTTTTTGATTTGGTTTATTCTGTTAGTGTGAAAGCCATTTTCTTTTGCTATATTAAAAAGCCAAATATATTGTGTCGAATAACATGGGTACCTGGGGGAAACCCTGGGGGGTAAAGGCAGTCAGGGGCGTGATGCTGATCACATCATCCCCACTCACGACCGGATCAAGAAAGTGTGGGGCGTTACCCCCACACCCCCTATACGCCTTCATGGCATGGTGCTATGCACAGGGGAGCACTTTACCTTTTATATTAAAAAGCCTTTCTTCTTCATTTTTGATATCCTTATTATTAGAACATAGTCTTTGTGTTCTCAGGAAAAAAATTAAAAATATGTCCATTGTTGTACGCGAATGTTCTGAATTGGCATGGATGTATTTTTCCCCTGCTAATTTTTTCCTATGGACTGATATTTGAATTGTTGAGTCAGTTGTCTTAATTTGCAGATCAAGGAAAGAAATTACATTGTTATTCATGGGTTTGCAAGTGAATTTTATGCGACGATGTGATTCATTTAACAATTTAAATACGTCCATGATGGTGTTCTCATTTTTAGCAATAATTAGCACATCATCTACATATCTGATGTAGAGTTTGATATCCGCACCTATCTCATTAACAATTGGAGATTCTCCTGAAACGTCACAAAGAAAAACTGTTTTCTTATGCTTGTAATAACCGTAAACTACAGGAAAATAATTCTACAATGCAAGCAATGCGTACATACAAGAAAAACTATGTTTCAATTCAGTTATGTTAATTGAAAGGCAGCTTTTAAAGGCAATAATGAAATACAAGGCGATTCTAATATTACAATATTATTATATGGCATCCACCGTTAATAATCTGATTACAAAAACACAACCTAATCCTTACAGTTTATGTTCGAAGTGTAAAAAATCTTACCACACTAACCAAATACTATGCACTAGTTGCGAAATACTAATAAACAACACAGAGAAGAAGCAAACTAGACTAAAATCGAGAAACATCGGCACCAGTAAAGAAAAATTCGAGCCAAGTGGGGAAAACATTCAAAACCCTATTCCGCCAAAAGAAAATGACGAAAATGGACAACAGTGCATCACTCTCACAAGAGATACCCTACTAAGTGAAAATAATAACATTCAGTGTGGTAAACAATCTTTGTGCCAGTCTACGGACAGAGTACAAAAATGCGCCGACCAATCAGCAACATCTTCTAACAAGAAAATTGGAGGAAACAAGATCGGAAAATACAGATGAAAAACTGAGGGGAAAAATTACGGATCTTGAATGTGAAGTGCTATCATTGAAGGAAATTATTCAACTGTTGCATAGTGATGTTACCAATGCAAAGAAGGAAAATGAGCTACTGAAGAAAAAAGTGCAAGTACTAGAGGCGGATAATGGAGAAACCAAGACTTGGAGTGAAGTTGTGAGCAGTGGAAAGAAACAATGTCATAAAAACGAAGAACAAAATGTCAATTTGTGGTGCAATTTACAAAATATGTTCAGTGTACTTCAAGATCAAGAAAACGAAAAAGGAAACGTTTACTTGGGGTGCGAACTACAGAATAAGTCCAGTGTACGTCAAGACCAAGATCAGGATAAAAACTGCATCTCCGGAATTTTCAAAGAGAAATGCAATCTCAAGCAACAACAAAATATGATCAATGGACTGGGAGAAGGAAAGAAACTGAAAGCAAATAAGAAAACAAAGAATGTAAAACCCAAAGTACTGATATTAAGTGACAGTCA
The DNA here is from genome assembly GCF_977018435.1 of Lepisma saccharinum. Classification (NCBI taxonomy): domain Eukaryota; kingdom Metazoa; phylum Arthropoda; class Insecta; order Zygentoma; family Lepismatidae; genus Lepisma; species Lepisma saccharinum. Next base: position 43,303,619 of record NC_139257.1, on the reverse strand, counting down.
TGGAAGAAATTGCTCAAATCTTTTGTCTGAGTATCTGCCAAACTGTGAGGTAAGTGGCATTGTAAAACCAAGTGCAAAACTAAAAGATGCTTTAGATGATTGTAAGAAACTATGTTCAGACTTTACTAAGGAGGATAATATTGTGATAATGGGTGGTACAAATGACATAGCGTACAATGAATCAGAGGTGTATTTGCGGGAACTAAAAACAAAACTTGCCATCCTGAAGAACACAAATGTGCAAGTAATCCAAATTCCTGTAAGACATGACCTCCCAGAATGGTCAATAGTAAACAAGGAGATTAAGAAGACAAACAGGCAAAGTGAAAACCTCATCAATGAAATAGACCATGCAAAGGTAATAAAAGCAAATAACAACAGAGAAAATTTCACCATGCATGGCTTACATTATAATGTAAACAGAAAAAGAAATTTGTGTCAGTCCATAGCTATAAGTATTGCAAGTAATCAGGGAAACTCGTAATATCTGAGTCAGTACAGAAACTGACTCAGTCATCATTATCATTATCATTACCATTTACACAAAGTACGTTATCTATCTATTCACGTAATACTAGTGAAACTTGGCCTATATCTGCAGACAAAGTAATCAGTTCACAAAATCTGAACGCCAGTGTAGACGTACATACAGTTAATGTAAACAAAAATGAACAACTTCTTATCTCTGAAAACAAAAATATTTTTAGGTTAATGAGTCAAAATTTTCAGTCATTAAGGAACAAGGTCCATGAACTGGATGTGATTCTTGGATCCCTCGCAGAAGTCCCACATATAATTTGTGCCACTGAACATTGGTTGCGAGAAGAAGAGTTTTCTTCCACACAAATTCCAAATTTTAATCTAGCCAGCGCATATTGCCGTAAACACCACAAACGAGGTGGTGCTGCCATATTAGTTAAAAGCAATATACCATATGAAAATGTAACAAAAACTAATTATTTAAATGAAGAATTCAATTTTGAACACGCAGTAGTGAATTTAAAATTACAACAAAATGAAGCAACAGTAGTTTGCTTATACCGAACACCAGATGGACATTTATGCACATTTTTTGAAAAATTAGAAACAATGTTGTCCATTTTACTACATAAAAAACGACCCATTATAGTGATGGGCGATATAAACATAGATTTTTTAAAACACAGTCCGGAAAAAAATGAACTAAATACAATTCTAACCTCCCATAATTTGATTGCAACAATAAATTCACCAACAAGGATAACACCAACAAGTAAAACATGTATTGATGAAATAATAATTAACCAAGATTTTTTTGAATATACCACAAATATTTTACCTTTAGCCTTGTCCGATCATGAAGCAGTTTTCATAAGTGTCCATATACCAGAGAATATAAAAGAAAAACTGCAAAACATATCACTACTGTAGAAAAAAGAAAATTCACCAAGGAAAATATAGGAAACTTTGTATATTCCTTAAAGAAAGAAAACTGGACTGATGTGCTCATGGAAGAAGATTTAAATACAAAAGTAAGCTTATTCACAAAGACAGTAAAATATCATTTTGAAGCAGCATTTCCATACAAAACATACAGACAACCCCTAAATCAAACAAAATCAATTTTCTGGATAACTAAAGGGATAAAAAAATCCTGTGAAACAAAAAGAAATTTATATAAAGAAATTCAGAAAAACAAGAATCCCATACTTAAAGACCACTACAAAAAATATGTAATTATTCTCAGGAAGGTAATAAACAATGCTAACAAATTGACCATTGCAGATAAAATACGCAAATCTGCAAATAAATCAAAGAAACTATGGGAAATTGTTAATGATGAAACTGGTAAGAAAAGAAAGAACATGAATGAAAAAATAGAAATAATGGCTGATGGAGAGAAAATAAGCAATCCCCTTGATGTAGCACAAATTTTTAATACATACTTTGTGAACATTCCCAATACCGTAAATAAAAATGCAGTAATCTCTACACCTAGATTAAGAACATATTTCAACAGTCCCCGAAACATAAACACTATGTTTCTCACACCAGTATCTGAGGGAGAAGTCGAGAAGGTAATTATAAATTTAAAAAATAAGTATTCATCAGGGCCAGATGAATTTTCAAGTTCTCTACTAAAAAAATGTGGGAATAGTATTTTACAACCACTAGTAAGTATTTGCAACACATCTTTAGAAACAGGTATTTTTCCTAGTGAGTACAAAATAGCAAAAGTGAGACCATTATTCAAGAAAGGCAGCAAAGAAGAATGCTCAAACTATAGGCCAATTTCTCTTTTATCGGTCTTCTCTAAAGTAATAGAGAAAATTATGCTAAATAGATTAGTAACTTTCTTAGAAAAATACGACATTTTATCCAAACATTAATTTGGATACCAAAAAAGTAAGTCAATATCAGAAGCTATTTTTGAATTTACAAATAACATTCTAAAATCGAGAGACGAAAAAATGCATGTGCATGGATTATTTTTAGATTTTACCAAAGCTTTTGATTTGGTTCAGCATGGCATTTTACTAGATAAAAAGGACCATTATGGAATCAGAGGTTTAGCAAAAAAATGGTTCAAGTCTTATTTAAAAGACAGATGTCAGTATGTAGATATTAACAAAATCAAATCAGACCAATTGTTCCTCAATACAGGTGGACCCCAAGGCTCAATTCTAGGACCAGTTTTATTTTTACTCTACATAAATGATCTTCCAGAAACCTTATCAGAGTCTCAAACAATACTTTTTGCGGATGATACTAATATCATAGTAAAAAGCCTGGAATATGAGCTACTTCAAAAGAATTCAATTTCAACAACAACACAACTACAACACCTGGCTAAACAACAACAAGCTTTCCCTAAATGTTAATAAAACAGTTCTAATAAATTTTAATCCAGCAAAACAAATAAAAAACTTAAATGTAATTATTAACAATGAAGTCGTCAAAGAATGCAATGCAATAAAATTCTTAGGAGTATGGATAGACTCAAACCTGTCTTGGGACATGCAAATTACTAATTTAACTCAAAAGTTAAGCAGGCTCTGCTACATGATGAGAATTTTGAGAAATGTTTTAACTTTGAATGATATAAGGACAGTATATTTTGGACAGATTCAACCTGTACTTACATATGGTATCTCATTCTGGGGCAGCTCACCCAAAATGCAGAAAATTTTTATTTGGCAAAAACGCATATTAAAAATTATGAAGAATGTATCCCTCTCAAACCCAACAAAACAAATTTTCAATGAATTTCAAATATTTCCTCTTCCATGTTTGTACATATTAGAAACATTGTACTTTATTCATACAAATTCTAAAATCTTCTCAAAAAATCTGGACATACACAAGTACAGCACTCGTATGCATAACTCCCTCCATCTTTCTACTGTCCGTACATCCAAAACACATAGTGGTCTAGGATTTCAAGGTGTAAAACTCTATAACAAGCTGCCAGAGGAATTCAAGAATCATAATCCAACCAAATTTAAAATAACAGTAAAAAGCTTGCTTATGAAGTATTTGTTTTATAGCACAGAGGAGTACTTAAATCATATTTTTCATTAATAGACATAACCTTTGATTTTCTTCCATTTTTATGTTCACTAATAGCCATAACCTTTGATTTTTCTTCTATTTTTTAAGTTATTCTATACTCTTTTATACTTTTTAATATGCATAAGTATGTGTTAATTCCTTTGTACTCAAAATCATACATGTAATTAACCTATCCCATATCATAGTGCTATTTGTACTTATAAGATCAAGTGGACGGAAATAAATCATATCATATCAGACTGTCTCGTGACTGTTAAACTAATGTAGTAGCAGTGTCATATTGTTTAATTGATTGAAATGAAAATTTTGTACATTTTAAGGGAGGGGACCAACATACATTCGAGGGTAGATGTTAATTCCTTTGTACTCAAAATTATACATGTAATTTTATGTAATTTTATTTTATTTTTATTTTATACTCTATATACTTTTAATATGCTTAAGTATGTGTTAATTCCTTTGTACTCAAAATTACACATGTAATTGACCTATCTCATATCATAGTGCTATTTGTACTCATATGATCAAGTGGATGGAAATAAATCTTATCTTATCTTATCTTATCTTAAAATGGTAAAGCTCTCCCCCGTGCATTTCACCCTGCCATGAAGGCACATAGGAGGTGTAGATGTAAGGCTTGATTATATTACAATAAAACATTGATACTTTGTGCAATATCAGCAATCACTTACATAAATGTTTAATATTCGGGACAAAATTTGTAAAGAAAGTGTTCTGTATCTGTATTTAAAAAAATATGGTATTATTAAAATAATTTACAAATGTATCTATAATAATGATGTAATTAAGTAAGGGACAATTAGTGAAAGTAACAACAGTACTTACTTATCAAGTAAAAGTGTATATGCTACTCTACATAAAATCTTGACTGATACAACACAGAACACTATATATAGAGAGAGCCGATATACCCACTTCTCCACAAAACTGCTTTTTGTTGCAGGGCAGTAAGTTATAATAAGTTAATAGATGGGTTTCATGTGACGTCAGGATGTGCACAGCCACCATGTTTGCGGCCAATTTCATTTTTCGTTTGCAAGGAAATATCCACTACGCAGGATTTGTTACATCTGCACCAAATCACGAACATCTGCATTAGTATCTCCCTCCCACCCGCTCGAATTCCGTATGCTTACAAGAACTGGCCTCAATCATGGCTGCTCGAAGCCACAATGCAACAGTATGTGACGTAGGTGAAACATACCTATATAACAATAATGAAAACCAGTTTCTTGGGGAAATTAGTACGTCAGCTATCTCTACATACAGTATTTACTAGTGCGTCTCTTATTTTCCAAAATATGATCTATCTTGCCAGCTTTATGCCCCACACTGTATTTATTCCATAATAAGAGTCAATAATACTGTTTATAGAGTAGATAAGGAGACAATACAAAAATAATAAAATTCCAATCTCAGAAAATGCCACACAGAATGATTGATCCTAGACAATAGTAATCATTTTGACAGCAATTGTTAACACAAATGAAAGTATGAATTCTGTGCAAGTAATGGAGACAAAATTGAACTTCAACAGCATTGTCCATTACACTGGAAATTGCACTGGAGATAGAAAAGTATGTGTTACATTAAATTCTGTCAATGCCAAGACTGTTTGTTGGCAATTTCACCTATGAAATAATATTTCATAATTTCTAGAAATGTAACTTTCATACTTATGAGAGTAAATAATGAAAGAAAAAACTATTTTAAGGATTAATTTTTGAAGCATATTTTCAATATAAATTATAAAACAAGTATGCAAGTAAAATTAAATAAGAGGTAGAAATGTTTGAAAATTACCTCTGAAACCTTCTTTTTATTTTCATCTTGCTCTTCATCCATAGTTTTCTTGAGCTGATCATATTTCCTCTTGTTTTCTAACCTCTCTTTGTCCCTTTCACGCTCCACCTAAAGATAAATGAGAAGAAAGTCATCAATAGCCGACCATGTTGTACCACTTCATATGGATTGACCCCTTATTGCATGTCATTTCACCCATCTTTCCTCAACATTTTTTTAAAGGGAGCTGCAGTCCCATGAGTACACCCTTGGGAATGAAGTTGAGAAAAAGTTGATATGAAACTAGTAATTTGAATTGTAACATAGCCATTCAATATCCTGTATGCATAAATTGAATTTAGACATCATCAGAAAATATTATTTACAGTGAAGATAATCTTCCATGTACATTCATGAAGCTTCATTTAAGAATAGAAAAACTGACAATTGGAAAAATGTAGCCAGATAGTAAGTTTTTTGGACACATAACTTGTTTAAATTGTTTTTCCATATTCTATAATTTTGGTGAATATACACTATCTGATCATAAGTATCTGGACACCACTCGAAACTGTCATCAGACGTATTTTGTGCCACAAAATCTAAATATGGAAGGATACAAAGTAATTTTGAGCAGTTTCATCATATGCGATTACCATAGAAGAACAAATCGGTGATGATGATTGCCTGTATCAGCATGACAATGCATTGCCTGTGAGGGAAAGGTTTTCAGACAATAACGTTACAGAAATGGCCGGCCCAGAGCTCTGACTTGAATCCCTTTGAACACCTTTGGGATGAATTAGAATGCTGGCTTCACTCATGACCCCAACTGCTCTGGCTGCAGCTCTTCAGGAAGAATGGGCTGCCATTTCTCTGGATACGTTCCGACACCTGACTGAAAGTCTCCCATGCAGAGTTAGGGCTGTCATCGGGGCAAAGGGTGGACCTACTCCATATTAATGTCAATTACTGGAACTTGTGGCATAAGGCACGTCTGACACAGTTTTGAGTAAGTGTCCAGATACTTTTGATCAGACAGTGTATCATTCTTTAGGAATGCTTAAAAGTTCTTCTTTGTGGAAACATCATCATTGACCATGCACCACATCATATATAAAATATACTTCCATCAAGGTATAACATACTTGTAATAAATTTAAAAGTTTCTGTAGTATAATACCGTGCGTTCATTTCGATCTTCAGCCGAGAAATCGGGAGAAGCGTGGCGGGCGGAGATGCCGACATTTGCAGCCTGTAATGCCCGCTTATTTTTATGGACATATGCATACATTCATATAAATATTGCAAAACGAGCACTAACCTGTGTTATAAGGGTACGGTTTTAATTTTAGTAGCTTAGTAGCTGTATGTGCTGATGATTTTGACACGTCCATCTCACGGCGTAGAGGTTTGTTTGGAGAACGTTCTAACGCTGCACCAATTTCATCGAGTTTTGCTTCGGTTAGAATCCGTCGTTTTTGCTTAGGTGTTTTAAAATTTAACGATCCAGTTTCTCGTAATTTAAGGACAAGATGTCTAACCGTATCTCTATGTGGAGGTGAAACGCCTAGGAATTTCTGTACAAATTGCCTACACACGTCTCGACACGAGTCTGTTTTCACGTAGGCTAAGTGTCATACATAAGAATTCTTTGTTCTAACGTGAACCTTGCGGCTGGCATTCCAATCGTCTCACTGACACAACACACACACACACTGCAATAATACAAACAAGTAACGGCAAGTAACCAAGAATATCACTCTTTCGCACAGTACGAAATTAACACGCTCTTGGTTTACATCTGCTCGCCACTATATTCACAGCTCTGTCTTCATCTAGTCACGAAGGAACAAAAAACTCGAGCTCAGAGATTTCGGATTGCAAGGAAGCTCACGAAAACCATTGACTTTTAACGGTTTTGTCTGCAGCGTAATCTTGATACAGTGTTGCACATTCGAAACCTCCAAACGATCGACACAAAACTCTTTCAAGGATATAAACTTAAGCAGGACGTTACTGGTCAAAACTATGATTAAAATGTTTCATTATCTGTGGCTCTTAACATCATTTGTAAAGCGTATTTTTTTGTGTATATAAGGGCAGAACTTGGATGAATTACAGATGATGAATTATAACACAGGTTAGCCCTCGTTTTGCAATATTTATATGAATGTATGCATATGTCCATAAAAATAAGTGGTCATTACAGGACACATATGTCGGCATCTCCGTCAGCGCCGCCCGCAACGCTTCTCCCGATCTCTCGGCTGAAGATCGAAATGGACGCACGGTAGCAGTGAATGAGAAATGGAAATCATGTAATTATTTAGTAGCATTAGTAATAATAGTGATTGCAGTAGTCAAGATCTCCAAGAGAAACTTTAAAATATATATTACATTAACACACACTTTTTTTCTTTTGAAATACAAATTTTGTGAAAATAGAAAAGACCTTTGAAATATTTTAATATTAAACAACAATACATATGAAATCTATTTAGTAAGTACATGTACTGTGAGCAGGGTGGATTAACACACTTACATTTGACAATCAAAAACTTTATTCACCAATTCCATCTCTCTTATATGTATAACAAATAAACCTACCTTCATTCCTTACAATGCAGCAATAGTAAAAGAAAATTCAGGTCATATTTTAAAAATCATTTTTTGATTTTATTTAAATAAGATTTTTTTATTTAAATAGATTTTTATTTTTTTTTTAAAAAATCACCCTTAAAATTGCTTGTGTGTTTTTATAGAACGGCTTTTTCTAGTTAACTGCCTGTAAAATATTTAGGCAGCTTGATTAAAGCATATAAAAATTACATGTAAATGTATTTTTTTTCTGTCTACTATGGAAATGTTTGTTGAGTGTCTTAATGAAACTATAATAAATTTCAGTAACTTCTCTTTCAGTGAAAATAAAACATTCTGGATGTACTACGTAATTGCAAATTAAAATATTATTTTGTAGTCTTCGTAGATGAATTTTGTTATGTTTTTTTGTGATAGGTTTGCAAATAATCAGCTGCCATATTTATTTAGTTATTTATTTACAGTTTAACATGATTAGCATTTTGTATATTATTCTCAGAAAATGTTTGCTATTTTTGCCCATAAAAATTATTGAATTTTAAATCAAGGTAAATGTAAGTGTGTTTACAGTTTGTATATTACATTTCCTGTCGTATGAGCTTCACACAATCAGTACATATATTTTGTTTCCTTTCTTTTTTTCTTAGAGCCTAATGAACACCATTAAATGATTACGAGATTAATGTACTTTCAATAAAAGTTATTCTGATGTGTATAAAAACTTTACATACATTATTCCATAAATTATTTATTTAAATCTTGATTTAAATCAACCCACCTTGACTGTGAGTATAACACTTTTTGATGCAAGTGATATTTTAGAAAGGTTAACATTTTTTGCACATTCTTGCCTACAGAAATGTAGCACTTCTTGCAATATTCTTTTCTGCTTGTGACTTTGCATAAGGGCATATGTGACTTCATATATTTTCTGAATACATGTGCATAGTAGCATATTTTCCATTCATTTGTCTACTTTCTTTAGAAATGGTAGGATTTGGACAATGAAATGTTAATCCATTAATTGCTCGATCTATTCAATGGTAATAAATATAGTTCATGATTGAAACAGTATTTTTTTTAATTGGAACCAGAATTGAAAAAAAGTTAAACCTGGAAACATAAAATCAATATGAGAGACCAAATGATCCCTATAGGCTGCAAAAATACAAATGATGCATCTTGACCTTTTACATTTATCCATGGTCAGACACCAAAGTGGCAGAAAGTACTTATATCCTGTATTTGAATAACTTTCACTATAAATAAATACTTCTATACAAATGGTATTTTATATATATCACTTGAATTGACTCAATTCATGTTAATGAAAATTTAATTTTTGATATTTTTTTTCCAGTAAATTATGCTTAAAGAGTTTTTACATAAATAAAATAATTGGGTTCATTCCACACTTACATTTGACAATCAAAAACTTTATTCACCAATTCCATCTCTCTTATATGTATAACAAATAAACCTACCTTCATTCCTTACAATGCAGCAATAGTAAAAGAAAATTCAGGTCATAATTAGAGAGTTTGGATTTTTCTTGGTATATTTCTCATAATTGTAACTTAAACAATGTTTTGATGTCTCTCGTCTAAAATAGAATTCACATTATTTTAAAGTTGGTTTGCAAAACAGAACTATGAGATGCGAATGCATGTATAACAAAGACAATTTATGTACAAAGGAAAACTAAGAAAGCTTCAGATTTTACATATTTTGTAGGGATGGGCCGATATGAAATTTTGGCAGATACTGAAACTAGGGAGCCGAAGTTGATGACCTAAAAAATATAGGTATATGACCTATAGAATGTCCTAAAAAATGGGGGAAAATGACGTAAAAAATGCAAGAAATGACTATTAACCTTTTGAGTCCCAAAGCCATTTTCACAAGTAAGCCTCACGGTCCTGAGCCGATTTTGAGCAAAATGCAGAGTTTCAATTAAATGAGTGTAGATCGGAGACTAATTGCCCTAGAGAGATGAGTGATATATCGTTGTACGCGGAATAAACCAGAGATTCAGACTATATGAAATTTATGCAAATTCGGCATATATATGGAGGGGGAAAGGGGGGAAATCCCCTGAAAATACTTTTTTTTTTAAAATGGGGTTTCGCCCCCCTCCCGCCCCCTCGAAAAAATACATGACAGTGTCGACATGCACATGGAAATGATCGCTGACATGTAAGGAACACAAAAATGTTTGCATTATTATCATATGACCAATGTAACTTGAGTTGTACATCCCAAAAGGAATGGTCGGCACGCCACTGATTCAAACTTCAAAATGCAGCAGTACCTTGAAATGACTTTAGCTCAGAGACTATTTGCCCTGGAGATATGAATGATATACCGTTGTACGCAGAATGAATCACAGATTCAGACGATATATAATTTATGCACATTCGGCGTGTATATATGGAGGGGGAAAGGGGGAAATCCCCTGAAAATACTTTTTTTTAAAAAATGGGGTTTCGCCCCCCCTCTGCCCCCCCCGAAAAAAAGGATATGAAAAGTTCAAAATGCACATAGAAATTATCGCTGGCATGGAAGAAACAGAAAAATATTTCATCATTGTCGTATGACCAATGTAACTTGAGTTGTACCCCCAAAAGGAATGGTGGTCACGCCACTGATTCAAGCTTCAAAATGCAGCGGTACCTTGAAATGACTATAGCTCAGAAACTAAATGCCCTAGACATATGAAAGATATATCGTTGTACGCAGAATGAATCACAGATTCAGACGATATATAATTTATGCACATTCGGCGTACATATGGAGGGGGAAAGGGGGAAAATCCCCTCAAAAATACTTTTCTTAAAAAATGGCGTTTCCCCCCGCCCCCCCCCCCCCCCCGAAAAAAATGTCAAAATGCACAAAATGCAAAATTTATGCAAATTTGGCGTATAATGGAGGGGGAAGGGAGAAAAACCCCAAAAATTATTATAAAAAATTGTTGAAATGTTTGAAATTTATATTTTCCCTTGAAAAGAGACGCAAAAGAGAAGTCCCTTTTCCCGCCTTTTCACCTCCATTTTCATGAAGAAAAAAAAAGGTGCAAGAAACATTTCTGTTAAATACATGTGTTAGGAACAATATATATATATATATATATATATATAAAATCGAAATTCTAGCCAAAAATAGAAAAGTTATAACGTAAAAACTACAACCTTGACCCAGCATCTCGTTCGAGACGCTTGGGATCCAAAAGGTTAAATTTGTTAGTTTCGGGTTAAAAATTTAAATGAAAAGGGAATTAAACAAAATGCAACCTCCTTATCTGCTCTTAAATTTGAGTTTGCCCCAGACGGACACCTGGTAGTTTCCCCGGACACAACAAAGACTGTCACCAGTTCAGCATTTCTTTTTCTCGTAAATTGCAATCCTGCAAGATATATATTTCACCTTTGTGAATATACTCAATAATATTATCAAAATGAAAGAAGTGACAAAATATGATGAAACAATACACCAAATATTGCGAAAAATGACAGGAAAATGCCGAAAATCGGGGAAAATGACCTAAAAACCTGAAAATTGGCAAAAAATGAAAAAAAAAATGCATTTTAAAATTACTCCCTCTGTCCCATAATTATTGTTCGGTACATTTTTGTTTGTTGTGTCATAATAATTGTCCGATATTCAAATGACATTGGTGTATTCAGAAGAACATGAAACACAGGAATAATTGATTGATTGATTTGGTGTTTTAAGTCCACTTTATGCACAGTAAGGCTAATCGGGACTGGGCCTACAGTTTAAAGTGGGATCCGAACCACTTAGTGCCTCCACCGGGTATCGAACCTGGGACCCCTTGATTACAAGGCGACGACGCTACCACTGCGCCATCGGGGAGGCCCGAAACACAGGAATGAGTCATACAACTTTATTACTCAAGGATCAGTACAAATTGTGCTTTCCATCTGCCTCATAGTCTGTCATTCCTGTACTACCATTTTGGCATACCGGACTATAATTATGGGACAGAGGGAGTATCTTTTTTGGGTTCTAGACGAAGTGTAATATTGTGTATATTTAATGGGCATCGTGTCCAAGATGCCAGAAAAAAAGATGACATTTCATCAACTTCCGCTCCCTAGTGATAAAGTACAGATATAAAAGTTACCAATACCGCGATATAAAATTAGAAGTGGTCCTTGAAGAACATGAAAGGTTCATTGACCTCCTTAATAAATATGTGTTTCAAGGTGACTGCAGTGCAAAAGAAATTGCGTATTTAGACATTTACTTTTTCAGAAAGTAGGGCATCGAGATTATCCATGAAAATTACAACAAAATGGCAGAATTCTGCACTAAATTGTCAGATATATATAGATATATCGGAACGGTAAAATAATTGGTAATTTTACCGATACACCGATATGCTTATATCGGCCGATACTGAAAGAGTACCGATTAATCGATCCCATCCCTAATATTTTGGAAGATTTTAAATACATTGTGAACTCATGAAATTAATTTGAACTTTTTTAAACCATAAACAAACTTCATTAACTGACATGTTTATGTCAGTGCTATGCCACTGTTTGCAGCACAAGAGGAGAGAAAAACATTTTTGGCACTTCTGGCTTATATCAGTAGGACTTCATTATTTCCTCTTGACAGTGCATCCAACATTATTAAAAGGAAAGGTGCCCATAAGTTTACCTCAAACAGTGTTTGCCGAAGATCTCGAGCAAGTGTCGAAGTTTCCTGCAGAAGCCTCTGTTGCTCCTCCCTCTCCTTGTGCCAGGCCAGTTCCATTCGTGTCTTGAGACCGGGAATCTTTGTCCTGCCACTGCTGAGGATTCGTTCTTCTTCGAGCTGCAATGCACCACAGAAAATATTTTCAGGGAAAGAGAAATCAATAACATTATACATTTAAACCTATAACTGAAAATGGGTCTAGTTTAAAAGACTACCAAGTGATTTCTATGCGAGACAATAAAGCTACGTTTATAATTTCTATTCTGAATGGAGTCTGAATGTAACATTTCTAGCTGCTTTCTTCGATTCAAACTCATCTTTAAAAAAGGTATTCAACTTGTAGGCCTTTAATGCTTATTCAGAAGAAAAACATTCAACATGAAATAATAATACATTAAACTACAAAAAATGAGACCGACTGAACTTATAAATTGTTTAAATTAATGAATAAGGAAATAAAAAATGTAAGGTTGACAGGTTAACTAACCGTTTTTGTAAATACTACATGCCATGAGTATTATACTTCTATTCTTTTACAATATAATGTAAGGTAAACCAGGGTATTAAGGACCATGGGGCATTAAGGACCGTGTGCTAAAATTTCATAAAAAGCGCAAAGAAATGTGAAGCTGCAGGCACACCAGCCGTGTGCACGGCCTGTGATCCTCTCTTGTTTGTGTAAATAGTACTCTGCACAGAAATGGCATGTAAGCTGCATAGTTAGACCGTGAAACTGAACCAGCCAAAAGGCAGACGTGCGAAAACGCCATAAAGAAGTGCTGAGCGGCTGCATGAAGTTAAAAACGAATCCTGGAATGTCTACTGCACTAACAGCTACAGAAGAATTACAATTAGAGGAGTGCTTCATTCTATTTCCTCAGTGGGGTTTTGGAATGAACAAACAAGACTTGTGTAACGTAGTTCAAGATTATTGTGTTTCGAAAAAGAAGGTCGTACCATTCAAAAGTGGACAGGTGCTTGATACCCCATTGGCTGGTCCTTATTACCCAGCAAAGGGGCAATTGGGACCGTACAACCTACCTTTCAATTCATTGTTGTTTTTGCCTTTGCATTATATTCCTACTCGTTTGTGTTGTCATTAATGTAAACATTCCAGAATGCATCCTGTTTGTGTTTTCTTGAACAGCTCTTGATGAATTTCTTCAATGAAATAGCAATTTGGTGGTCCTTAATACCCCAGTTTACCTTACATCTTCGCACTACATAGTTTGAAAATAATTGTTCTAATCTGATACATTGTTTGAAAAAATTAAGGGGCAAAGAACTATCTTCGTGGTGACTATTGGTAATTAATACTTAACTATGAGTATAATTTCTTTTAAAAATGCCCTAGTTCATTTTTATGAGAACAAAAGAATATAATTAAAATTTGAATTTAATAGTAGAGTTAGTGTTGATCTGGTTTAATTTCTTTGCACAAAGGAATTTAGCCTTTTAGTTGCTCTAAAATCTTGGTTTCCTTTGTGGTCAAGCGTATTAAGTGTTCAATTTCTGGTGTTCATAGTCTTGCCCATAGTACGGTGTTCTTTGTGACAATGTTTGTCTATAATGTCTACTAATCATTCATTCTCAACACAATGAACAGATAGACAAATGGCATTAAGAGGTCAAAATTCAAGAAATACTGAAATATATGTGTGACACAGTACAATCCAATTATTGCCACAAGTTAAAAAATTCATAATATTCTTTATATTTGACTAGAAATTACAAACGTACCTCATTTATTCTTGATTGCATCTCTGAAAGTTTGATCTCCCACGAAGATCTCTCAGAGATGAGTTCGGTTTTCACCTTTGAACAATCCAATCGTGCCTCTGACAGCTCATCTTCCAAGCAAGTGATCTGTTGATCCAGAGTTGCAATTTTGTCACGTGTCTCTTCAGCCTGGTTAAACACACAATTTTCAGATTTATATTGCACACACATGACAACTTCAATTTAGCATATACGTAGGTCCCCCCCCCCTTCCCCCTGGGCTATAACTTTTTAATTGAGTGAGGGAAGTTTATGATTTTACATTCAAATGAAAGTTTGTAACATGCTCTTTTAAAGGGTAACAACACTTTTTGATGTAGTCCCCACCAGCGTCAATATCCTTCCGACATCGGTGCACTAGTTTATGCATGCAGTCACAGAAAATGAGGTTGGCTAACATTTGTCAGCTGAAGAGGGACCCACCTTGAACACACTTTTTCTGAACCCAAGTTTGTCATTGATGAATTGATTCACTTTTTCAAGCACGTGCCCAGAATGTCTACTATAGTTTTTCTTGTATGTACGCATTGCTTGCATGATAGAATTATTTTCCTGTAGTTTACGGTTATTACAAGCATAAGAAAACAGTTTTTTCTTTGTGACGTTTCAGGAGAACACACGCTCCTTTCATCAGACATTTATTTTCATTTTGACTAAAGATACAGTTCTTTAGTATCTGTATCTTTAGTCAAAATGAAAATAAATGTCTGATGAAAGGAGCGTGTGTTCTCCTGAAACGTCACAAAGAAAAAACTGTTTTCTTATGCTTGTAATAACCGTAAACTACAGGAAAATAATTCAGAATGTCTACGATCTCTCTCACGAATCACACATCTCTCGAGTGAATGCAGAGGGGGCATCCACTGCGGTACTTCTCCTTAAAGTGGCCATGGCAGGGTTGTCTGTGTGAACAGTTCTCACTCATCCCCTGACCGTGCTAATGTCAATGCATGTTTCCCAATATACGGCATGCATCCGACGGTGGATTTCGATAGGTGAAACATCTTCCACAGCCAGAAATTCAATCACAACATGCTGCTTGAACTGTACATCTACGTAGTCAGATATCTTTCAAGCTACTGCTCCGATGTCAGTGGCAATACCTCAAACAGAAAACATCCTCTGAGAACAGACATTCCAAATTTTTATTTAAATGTAAAATCATAAATTTCCCTCACTCAATAAAAAAGTTATAGGCCAGGAGGCAAAACATATTGAACAACCCTTGTATTATTACAATATTGAAATAAATTCTAATTATACTTATTTAGAAAGTCACAACAGGTTTGTTGGAATTCCTAATTTTTAGGTCAACCTCAATCCTTTAGACATGGATGATAAGTACAAGGTTCAACTTTTTTATGCCTTTTTACATATTTTAAAGCATTTAAACCATGTCTTTACAAGTCCTTTAATACCTTGGATGACAGAAGTCGATATGAAAATTTAGAAAAAAATCAAAACAAGGTATGGATTGTATCTTTGTCTCAGTTTTTTATTGTTGATAACATGTAGTGCAAAATATCAACATTTTATTACATTGCCCATGTCATTACAGAAAAGACCAAATGACACAATTGTGAAGTTGAAATTCATTGATGTATTACACCAAGGAATGGTAAAAATTTACATATACCGGGTGGTCCAAAAGTCCTGGAACGGTCACATATCGTGAGAAATACACATCGAATCGGAAAACGAAAAAATACGTGTTGAATAAGTGAAAGAAAGCTATTCAATGATATCACACTTAATTCTCCACCCCCGTATATAAAAAAATTGTTGTGGTTGAAATTTAAATTAACTGAAATTTGCCAAATTTTATGCAAACAAATATCATTAATAAAATATTAAATTACATTCTAGATTTTGTCATAATTTCTTACCTCGTCTATATTGGAGTTTGATAATCTATTTTCCTTTATTTTTCCAGCTTTGAGGTCTCCAATGGTCTTTTGCGCTCCTTCCAGCATGTGCCTGAACGTGTCTCTCTCCCTCTTGAATTTTGCCACCTGAGATTGCAAGGATTGCAACTCCTCTCCAATCAGAGCCACTCTACTGTCATACCTCATCTTCACCTGCGCAATCTCAGCCTTGTGATTCCTCTCTTCCTGGCTCATCCTGTATATCAAATAAAAATATGTTATTCTAAACTACCATTTGGGGATCATTCTAATCATAATCCATGATATGTGTGACTTACTCACTTTATGTATATATTAATTCGTACTTTCAATAAATTAAAAATACAAAATTATGTTACTTACGTGAAAGACAAGGAAGAAACTGGTAGGGCGCATGAGAACAGTGTAACAGGCGTCCCTTCTTTTTTAATGTTTTAGTTGTACTTTTAGTGCAAAGGTTTTATAGTGATAGTTTTAACAAATGATACAGAACATGGGGGTAACAATGGTTTTAGAAGTATTTTCCAAATTTGTATTGTTTCCTTTTTCCTGACGAATGACACGATTTGGTGATTCTATGGTATATTTCAGATAGCCGAGAAAAGAACCTGAAGAAGGAAACAGTTGTTTCCGAAACGTTGTTGCACAAATAGATACTCATTTCACGTAAGTAACATAGTTTTGTATTTTTAATTTATTGAAAATACGAATTAATAGATAATTCTGATGTTTCTTGTTAGAAGAAAATGCTTCAGAAAAGCTTTGCCAAAGTTTCTTCTAAATCGACTTTGTGCTCAGACAGATGAATTCACTATATTTGATTTACTTGTGTGAAAATATTCCCAAGTAGCAAATTGCATATGCTATACCATACATTTATTTTAGTTGTTTATACCATTTTTACATTGGCATTTTCAGTTGTATAGATAACAAAGTATTCAGTACTGATAATCGTTTGTTTTCACATAGCAATATACTGAACACAATAAAATATGTTAGTTGTACAATTATGTTACTGTAAACATTGAGTACAGTTCAGCTACACAGTGGGACTATCAAAAACCATAGAAAACATTAGCAGTACAGTTCATCTACTGCAAACACTAAGTGTTTCAAAACAGCTATTGATCTACTAACAACAGTAGACAGAATTGTCAGTGGGGCCTTTTTCAATGGAATAATATAAAATAGGGCATGCAACATAGGAGGTTAAACCCTGTGACTTCACCCTGGTGACATGACATCACCCTGGTGACATGACATCACCCTGGTGACATGACATCACCCTGGTGACATGACATCACCCTGGTGACATGACATCACCCTAGTGAAATGACAATATTTCCATTTCTTGAGTATTTTTTTCCGACACAAAAATAAATGACAGTGGCAACCTTGAATCTCTGCTGTATGGCAGCATACATATAGATTAGAAAGTATAATTTTTTGAGCGCTAGTCGAATCAAAATAAAGCCTCAACAAGCAGAATGTTATTGAGAAAAGTTGTTCATCTCCAGGCCCTGCACAAGCTGTATAAGTGTGTCAGTCATGTACCAAGGTTTAAATCTCCCACTTCCGAGGAAATTAAATTACTCTCTTTTCTGTTGTAAAGTCATGCTACGAACCTTGTTTTCAATTCCTTCAACTGTTTCTCAGTAGCTGTTGTGTCTGCATTCATACTACGGTGGATCTTGGCTACTCTTTCAAAGTCTTCTAGATTTCTTCTCAGTTCTTCATTCTAAACACAGAAAGAAATTGACAACAGATTAGATTTGAAAAAAAAAAGTCTGTAAATATTGTTTCACAAACATGATGAAAAATACTTTCTTGGAATCAACCTGACTTTGAGAATCTGCAGCCCAGTCAACACACTAACGTTGCCACAACGTTGTATGTATGTTGTATTTATGTTGAATGTTGTATGTAGGGGAACAACGTTGTGATAACGTTGCATCAACATTACAAAAAAAAAAAAAAACATTCCACTGAATAGGCTTTAGTTTGGATGGTCACCACCATGAGTGCTACAAGCGTCAGATCGGAGTGTTTTGTTTAATCTGAATTTGTATGTGCACTGACCACCAAACCTTATATTTCCTACAGCGTACACTAGATGGCAGTGTGACTCAAATGCAAAACAAACATAACTTTTAGTAACACAAATAAGGATAACTTCAATTGTAATTAGTGAAAAAATGTGTTTTTTTATCCTTCGAAAGATGTGTGAATATTGAAGTTGTAAGGAAGATCAGAAAATGAAATATGTTGAATACAAGTGAAACTCCCATGATAAATATTTTTATCCAAGACTATATAATCAGGAGCTAAGTGCTGCAAAAAGAAACTGATTACCAGGTGTAGTTAGAGATTTGTTAATTCATGAAAATCTCCAGACTAACAATTTCCTATTTTGGTGGAGCAGGAAAAGTTTCTATAATATGTAAAGAGAAACTGTGACACATATGTAGTATATACAAAAATGGCTTGGCAAGATTGCTAATAGCTTACCATGTGAAATAACCATATTTTAAATATGCATTGTTATATTCGTAAATTACACAGGCAGCAAGGTAATGTTGCAAAAAAAGTTGTGGCAACATTAACCCCTTACATACCTAACATTGCTACATAAGGTTTAGAATTAGAAAAAAAATCTCAATCAACAATTAATTAATACTAAGCTTTCCTTCTAAGTTTTATATTTGGGATGATTATTTGTACTTTATCAATATTGGCCAATATAGACATACCAGCGTATATTTATAAACTGCCTTATTTTAGTGCAGAATTAAGTCATTTTGTTGAGATTTTAATGTATATAAATATGTAATTTACATGCCGCAGGTTTGTGAAATATCGTGTAAATATGCAGCTTCTGTTTCACTGCAGTCACCTGTTTATATACTTTAACCATTAATGTTGGTGAATCATCCAAGTTCTTCATGGAACATTTGAAATTTTATACCAGACTGGCCAAGGGTGTGCTAAGATAGGATTTGAGGTTTCAACCCCCTGAAATGTCTTTGATATAGTAATAGTAATAATAAAACATGTACTTTCTTTGTTCACTTCTTTTACATTTGCTGTATTTATAGAAATTATAAAGCTTTAATTTTATTATTCACAGATGGAGCATGAGTGTTATGTAAATATCAGAAAACTTTTCATTAAACTTTAAACTGACTCAAATAATTTGAATATAGCTTTCAAAATTACAGTCAAAAATTAGAATCAAATCTTAAATTCATGGAAAGTTAGAATGGACATGTCCACTATACCATGAAATATGTTTTAAATCCATTCATAATGGAAATAGGTAAATAATATGTGTCAAATATCGCATCACCTGGCTGATATCATGAGAAAACTTCATTTCTACATTGTATTCTTACATGGGTCATTCCACACCATTTCAACGAGGTCATGTCACCCACCAACTCAGATTTCGATGAAATTTGATATACATCCTTCCCCTATGGTTAAAAGAAATCCCCTAAAAAAATTTCACTATCTCAAATGGTTTTATTTTACACCACTTTGAAATGCCATTGTATTGGTGTTGAGACACTCAACAAAAGATACCCTTCCATTAAATTAGGCATGCCTAATTTAATGGAAAGTGTGCCTAATTTAATGGAATGACATCTCTACGCTGGGAGGAACCAGGCTAATCGACGTCTATAGTGTTTCAAAGGCAACAGATCCCGTTGCAGTAGCACTTGCAGAGACGATTTCACACAGGTAAAACAGCGCCAGCGAAAATGCAGAGTAAGCCAGGCTGGCTCGGTAGCTCAGTGGTAGAGCAATGGCACGGATTGCCAGAGACCCGGGTTCGAGTCCTGTTCGAGCCTGCATTTTTCACTGAAAATCTACAAAAGATACCCTTGCTTACATTTTATTTCTTTTCTCCTTAACCAATGATCAGATCTCTTTGAAATTTTACACAACGTTTAATGAAATAATGAGGATTTCAGTAAAAAATACATCAGCACTAAAATGTTTTTACAAAAGACTAATAATGGACTTGTACTCTAAATTTTGTTGTTGGAAACTCGGTTGCGAAAACCTGAATTTTCAGCAGCATGTGGGCTTGATGAAACCAAAAGTTGTTGATGTTGAAAATCACACAAAGAATGAAATTTATGTTTTTTTTACCCCTCCAAACAAAAATTTTACGTTTTTTGGACATTACGTAAAATTTCAGGGTCAATCCATACCAAATGGTCCAACACTGGTTGCTCGACCATTTTTAAAAATGTTTATGTTTGTCGTTGTAACTCCTGTACAAGAGTAGTTCAAAACTGGCATTATTTTTTTAAAACTAGACTTCGTTTGAAAATGGCAGAAATTTTTGTTTCATGACTTGCGAAATTTTTGGCCTTTGAAGACAGTTGCGATAATTAGGATAACTCAGCTAAGAAAAATTTAGAAATCTGAGGTAAAAAACGTTGTTTTCAGTACATTTCAGGCTACATTTTATGTTCCATACCTTTTTTCACCTTATCTAATGCAAATGGCTGAAATTTAGGGTCAAAACTGACTGATATTCAATTTTGAAGGGAAATCAATGTATAGGATAATTTTTTTAGTAAACAAGCAATGAAATATCAGAGCTATAATATTTTTTGGAGGAAACATATATCGCAAGTCATGAAACAAAAATGGCCACCATTTTAAAATGAAGTCTAGTTTTAAAAAATACTGCTTGTTTTGAACTACCCTTGTACAGGGGTTGCAACAACAAAGAAATGATTTTTTTTAAAAAATGGTTGAGCGACCAGTGCTTGACCATTTGGTATGGATTGACCCTGAAATTTTACGCAATGTCCAAAAAAAGTAAATTTTTTGTTAGGAGGGGTAAAAAAAACATAAATTTCATTCTTTGGGATTTTCTACATCAAAAACTTTTGGTTCCATCAAGCCCACATGCTGCTGAAAATTCAGGTTTTTGCAACAAGTTTCCAACCACAAAAATTAGACTACAAGTCTATTATTAGTCTTTTTTTTTAAAAAAAATTTAGTGCTGATGTATTTTTTTTACTGAAATCCTCATTATTTCATTGAACTTTGTGTAAAATTTCAGAGAGATCTGATGATTGGTTAAAGAGAAAAGAAATAAAATGTCAGCAAGGGTATCTTGTGTCAAGGGTCTCAAGAGTGACAGACAACACCGATTTAATGACATTTGAAAGTGCTATAAAACGAAAACCGTTTGAGATAGAGAGAACATTTTTTAGAGGATTTCTTTCAACCATAAGGGAAGGGTGTATACCAAATTTCATCGAAATCTGAGATGATGAGTGACAACATCTTAGTTGTTTGCGTTGATGTGGAATGACACACATACAGTTTCGTCCAAAGAAATATCCCCTCCCAAAGGGGGATGAGCACATGAGAATTAAAACTAACCTAATTCTATTGAAAACAAGGGGACAGTATTGTATTGTTATTTTATTATTGGATTGAAACATCTTATTATACACTAAGTTTTATAACATATCAGATAGGAGGTGTTTACGGTGGCACGGAAGAAAATTAAGCCCATGCACCTCTTCGCGCCCCCTGGTTGCACATTACCCTGTGCCATGAGGCACGTAGGAGATGTTATGACTATAATAGCACCACTGTTGAGCGACTTTTACCCTTAGCGGTTTCCCCCATTTATGAAAGACTAAGAGTGTGTCCCAGATCGACTTATGTAAGGATATAGATGGGAAAATTCCCACCTAAGATTAACGACCCTGAGAGTCGAACCTGGGCTCCTGTCTTGTGGTCAGAGGCTCTTATAGAACACACAATGTTGTGACAAATTTCACAAAAATGTAAAAATATAGAGGATAGTAGAAGAAGAAAATTGATGATGTAGAAAAATACTATCGTGTTTTCAATAGAATTACGTTAGTTTTCATTCTCATGTGCTTTCAATGAAACCTTTTGGTGGGGATATTTTTTTGGACCAAGCTGTATTTGTACGAAAAATGTTTGATGAGAATTTATAATGAATATGCATATATATAGAAAAGAAAGACAAACAAATTGCCAGAAAATAAATGAACCCTCTTAAATAAAATGACAACGTGAAGATATACTTCAATATCCAATTTTTTACGTTTCTGTAATTTTCTATACTCACACATTTTAAATTAATTCTCCCATAAAACCAATTTTGGTAGTAGCAACATGAAGTAATGTGAATCTAATACCAGATTTTGTGCTTCGGTTTACCTAACTTGTTCTACAGTAAGTTTTTCCGTCTCTTGTGCCACATGTCAGCGGCCCAATTGGCAGCCAGCCAGACAGCAACTCCCGTCAAATCACATGTGATATCTCCACAATGAAACCGTAAGCTTCGAAATGACTTCAAGTTCTCAGAATTACAGTGAACATGAGCAAATACCTCATGCATCCACACATTTCTAGCATCTTTTCAGGAAATTTCCGTTTACACCAACAGTTCAGCTTCTGAAATTACTTCTGTTTCTCTACTGATATTCTCCTTCAGTTCTTCTAATGTGTGAGGATTTGTTGCATACACTGTATTTTGATGTAATGTGTACGTATGTACCATTATTAAAACTATAGCAAACAACAAATAACACTTGTAACACGTAAACACTTTAAAAATACGACTGAAAAAAATTGCGAAGTTACTGAAATGGAATGGGGTTTACAAATTTACAAGTTACATGCAAAGCCATGTGTCTCAGTTCCCGCTCTGACACCGCGAGCTGTTAGGAAACTAAAGTGCCCTTTTAGTATGTCTTGTTACCAAAGCTCTGCGAAATTTCCTAATAACATGCGAGAAATGTGTGGATACATGAGGACAACATTTCTATCAAGGTGTGACAAGGTACGTGCTTATTTTGATTCTAATTGCAACAGTAATTCTAAGAACTTGAAGTCATTTTGAAGCTAGCTGCTTCCATAGCAAAGATATCACATGCAATTTGAAGGGAGTTGCCATCTGGCTGGCCACCAAACGGACAACTGGCAGGCAGCACAAGTGACGGAAAAACGCACTGTATATGCAAGCTTAATCTTCATTACTAGGGCCCGGGACTTTATGTCCTATAAAACTGTAAAATATGTATGTAATTATGTCATATAAATTGGAAAATATGTCATGAAAAATTACAAATGTCAGAAAAATGCAGAAATATTCCCAGTAAAGATAAAAATATGCACAACAGTACTCTCGCATTTCTCCCATACCCGATAGAGTAGAGTAGGGGCTGTAATGTACCGAATGTTATTTTTACTTTTGACTGATTTTTGTGAAAAGCGAAAAAGGCAAAGAAATGAGAACAAAACTTCTTTACAATGAAAGAGAACATTTTGCCTCAATAATGTTTGCATGGCTATCAATTGTCGGGGGGATAAAAAAGTGGGGTATTATTGTTCTGTACTAAGAAAAGACTGCACGTTTTGTCCTCCGTAATTTCCATATCCTGCCATCAACAATATGAACTATCCGTTGTGCTAAAGCTACGTAGAAAAAATTATGAAATAATGGATTATGTGCGAGAGAATTACGAAATTATACAGAAATATGTCTTATTACAACAAAATTGAAGAAATATGTTGTAAAAACGCGAAATTGGTGAAATATGTCAAAATATGCTTTGTCAAGTTTGTCTATTTCGGCTGATTTTCATCAGATATGTAAAGATCTCACCCCAATATTAGATCCGAGGCCAAATGAAAAATATGTTATAACATAAAGTCCTGGGCTCTATTCATTACAAAACATACCCCTCTCACTCGTGCTCGTTCTTCAAATATTTAGGTATTTTTAAGTCCATACAGATCGTAACTATCATAGACTGAATGCTTCAAGAGCAGACTTTAAAATATGATCTATCAACTTGGTAGATTGGTTATTGTAATACTTAGTGATAAATTAACGTACTGGTGTTGTTTCCAGTGTACTGCTGACCTCAACAACCTTGCAAGTCTTGTTTTCACCATAAAACACACACAAAACCATGAACAAGTGCAAGGTCATTTTTAATGCAGTTTTTAAGTGCAAATTTTAAATTTGATGTAAAAAATGAGTGGAAATATTCGTTGAACCATTACCTCCTTTTTCATGTGATCCATCTGATCGTTGATAACCGCAGATTCCCTGCGCAGCTGATCTATCTCCGAGGTCTTCTCGTCAACGAGGGCTCTCAGGCGACGCTTCTCCACATTCCAAGTGTCCCCACTGCCATTGCGAGAAGCTCTCTCTTCCAACTCTTTCAACTTTTCCTAAAAATATAAAATAACGTACATAAAATATTGTGAAAATATTAGGGATGGGACCCATTAATCAATACTCTATCGGTATAGGCCGATATAGGCATATCAGTGTATTGGTGTATCGGTTAACTTACCAATCCGATATATCTATAAATATCTGATCATTTAGTGCAAAATTCTGCCATTTTCTTGTAATTTTTATGGATAATCGCCATACCCTACTTTCTAAAAAAGTAAATGTCTAAATATGCAACTTCTTTTGCACTGCAGTCAGCTTGAAACACACATTTATCAGGTTCTTCAAGGACCATTTCAAATTTTATATCGGATCGGTAGAATATTGGGTATCGGTATCGGTAAATTTTATATCGGTACTTTATCGGTATTGGCCAAAATTTCATATCGGCCCATCCCTAGAAAATATAAAATAAATATATTGAACATAATACAAGATAGTAATGTTTGTTGTGTTTTGGCATGAACTAGAATCAGTACTCAAACTATCTAACACTAGAAAAGGCATTTCAGTTTTTGTTTTTTAGTTATGCAACATTTGTTTCCACCATTTTCAACATTTATTCTTTAGGCTAATGGTGACAATGGGGGTAATTACATGTAACTGATAAAGGGACAGAAAGAAACACCCAAGAATCAAACCTGGAACCTTTAGTGGAAAGATCGCAAGACAATGTGGTCCAGAATAAAAAGTAAAATGATGAAAATATTATCTTGGGATTATCTCGGGATATCGCCAAGTGAGTTGTGGAAAAGATTCCAAACTTTTGAGAGTGAACGTCACTCTCATCTTCGGGGTAGAAGTGTCAAACGGGTGTATGTGTGTTTGGTCATGGAGGTTCCCAGTAAAGATGGCAGACCAATCAGGAGCTGTGTCTGCTGCTTCTCTACTGCTGCAGCAGACACGGTTCCTGATTGGTCTTCCATCTTCACCTGGAACCTCCGTCTATTCATCATTCGTCACCAGGAAAGTTTCAAGACTTACTTTAAAAAGGAAAATGACCAAATGGCCAAAAATGACAGAACATGAAACTTTCACAAGCCAAGGTCTGAAATATTTTTGTTGTTGACAACGATGATAATTATGGGAGTGATTTTAATTACAGAACCATATCCAGGAGGTTGCAGATTCACAATAGCTTCTACAATATTTTATCCTTGCAATGCATTATAGTTAGGGGCATGCATATTTAGATTTTGACGAAAAAACGAAATGTGTAAAAATACATTGTAGCGTTAATTTTTCATGTTTTTGAAAGGTGTGAGATGCATTTTGTGACCATGTTTTGTCACGAAATAATGCGAAATGAACTCTTAAACACGAAATTCAGGGTTTATTCACCAACGCGACACCTTCGAAGGTCTGAATTATCCTGAGAGTTATGCAATTCCAGGAAAATTGATTAATTCTGCTGTTAATATTGGAGAAGCGAAAATGGACTCCTTTACACAGAAATAAACCTAATACTCTGATAACTACATAAATGTGCTATCAGAAGTGAAATGTTAATTCTGTGGAATAAGTGTAGTTTTTAAATCAAATTTAGGATTATATTCACAATTTTAAAACCAAAATGTATTTTCATATACCACTTTTCATCCAATTTTTCACCGCTATAATACTGATATTTTATTTTATTTACTGCTTTTGCACCCGAAATTGACTCAGTTTTTGTACCGAAATTTTGCTTTTTTATTTACCAAAAATATGTGCCTCTAATTATAGTGTATTTTTTTTCTTATTTTTGTATTGAGAACTTCTGGTTCTAACCACTAAACTAGATTTCGTAGAAATCATAAATAAATATTTTACATTTTTCAGGGGACCAAGTTGATTAAACTTAAAATATGAAAATTTAAAATCGAGGAAAATTTCATAACATCAAGATTGAAATGTATAATGTGGGAAAATGTAAAATCTGGGAATGTAAAATTGAGGTTTCACTGTATTATGCAGTTGTAATGCAATACAATAAGAAATTGAACAGAAAGACTACAGAAGCAAGAAAGAATGAATTAGTAATCATATAGGAATTACATTGGTAAAGGGTGCCCGACCCTGTGGCCGAGTGGTTAGCACATCGAGCTGCGATGCCAAGGGTCCCGGGTTCGAATCCTGGTCGGGCTTGGTTGTTTGTGAATGTCCATTCATCAATTTCATCATTTCATCAATCATCCCCATCTTCGCAAATTAGTCAAGAGGCACAAAACGTGAAGTAAAATAAACTAAATCAAATCAAATCAAATCAAAATCAAACATTGGTAAAGGTGTAAGGAAATCTTGGAGGAGAAAATTATGAAAAGATTAGAGATAAATATGGGAGATGGACATTGCAGCTTTAGAATAGGAAGATAAACAGTAAACTTATTTTTCACAATCAGACAATTACAAGAAAGATATTATGGGCATGGAAATGATTTATTTTGACATATTGATTGATTGGTTTGTTTTATTTCACTTCCCTTCTTGTGCCACTTTTGGCTAATTTGTGAAGATGGGGATAGTGATGACTAGAGGCACATGTTTTTGGTAAATAGAAAAGCAAAATTTCGATACAAAAACGAGTCCATTTCGAGTTCAAAACCGGTAAATAAAATAAAATTTATAGTGGTGAAAAATCGGATCAAAAGTAGTATATAAAATGACATTTTGGTTTTAAAATTCTGACTATAATCTCAAATTTGATATAAAAGCTATACTTATTTCACAAAATAAACATATCCCTTCTAATAGCACATTTATGGAGTTACCAGAGTATTAAGTTTATTCCTGTTTAAAGGGGTCCATTTTTTCTTCTCAAATATTTACAGCAGAATTAATCAGTTTTCCGTGAATTGCATAAGTCAGAGGATAATTCAAACTTCAGAAAGTGTCGTTTCTGTGAAGAAACACGAAATTTCGTGTTTAGGAGCCTATTTCGCAGTTCATTTCGTGAATAAACAGGGTAGGAAAATGCACCTCACACCTTTCAGAAACATGAAAAATTAACATTACAATCTGTTATTTCACATTTCGTATTTTCGTCAAAAACCAAATATGCATGCCTCTAGTAATGACATGATGAAATTGTTGAACGGACACTCACAAACACCCATGCCCAGGCTGGGATTCGAACCTGGAACCCCTGGCATTGTAGCATGATGTGCTAACCACTCCACCATGGGGGCCGTCATTTATTATGACTAGGGCCCGGGACTTTATGTCCTATAAAACTGTAAAATATGTATGTAATTGTCATATAAATTGGAAAATATGTCATGAAAAATTACAAATATGTAAGAAAAATGCAGAAATATTCCCAGTAAAGCCAAAAATATGCACAACAGTACTCTCAAATTTCTCCCATACCTGATAGAGTAGAGTAGGGGCTGTAATGTACCTAATGTTATTTTTACTTTTCACTGATTTTTGTGAAAAGCGAAAAAGGCAAAGAAATGAGAATGAAACTTCTTTACTTCCCATGCAACAATAAAAGAGAACATTTTTCCTCAATAATGTTCGAATGGCTATCAATTGTCGGGGGGATAAAAAAAGTGGGGTATTATTGTTCTGTACTAAGAAAAGACTGCACGTTTCGTCCTCCGTAATTTCCATATCCTGCCATCAACAATATGAACTATCCGTTGTGCTAAAGCTACGAAGAAAAAAATATGAAATAACCGACTATGTGCATGAGAATTACGAAATTATACAGAAATATGTCTTATTACAACAAAATTGAAGAAATATGTTGTAAAAATGCGAAATTAGTGAAATATGTCACAATATGCTTTGTCAAGTTCATCTATTTCGGCTGATTTTCATCAGATATGTAAAGATCTCACCCCAATATTAGATTCGAAGCCAAATGAAAAATATGTTATAACATAAAGTCCCGGGCCCTAATTATGACATTCTTAGGTATTGAAAATGCTTTGCAGCATGGACAGCAAGAAAGGGGATAGAGGAAGCACTAAAAGAGGAAGAGGGAAAGTTAGCATGTACAGTGGGAAGCACAAAACCAGTGAGTATTGTGTTAAGACAGCAGAGGACTAAAGCAAACCAGTGAACTTTCCCCCATTACAATTAACAATTATTGCTTGCTGGTGATCAACTATTATGGGAACCAGGAAATCCAAAGATTTCATATGAAAGTCAGTGCAGAAAAAAACAACTTAAATTTATAATAACAGAAGTGACGGTAGAATTCCACCCAGAATGAAGCTAAAGTTCAAACCACCAACCCTGAGACCTTCTGTAAACAAAACCACGTGCATGAAGAAAGCATTGCAAACTCATAGAAGTAAAATAATCCACACCAAAATCCATCGTTGTTACAGGATTCATTACGTAAGGTAAAACAACAGCCAATTTGTAGTATGGGATACGATGCCGCAAATGATGTCTCACTTTAAACCCAATTCTCTTTCTTTTGTACTTATTGCTTCATCTTTATGGTTAACTCTTTGCACCAGTAATCATTTCCCATAAATTTGGCTTCTTTCTTGCATGCGAATTGAATATATTTTACTTGCATTTTTTTTAGACAAAATGATATAACATGGTAATGTATATTTCTAAGGTTTGATATAGATAGGAGTGTATTTGAAATTTGTTTGTAGATTTTAAGTAAATTGTATCTTATGTAAATAAAATATATAATGGGGATAAACAGCCACATGCAATGCTGTAAGTCCAATAAATATATTGATGAGATGATCAAAACAAGACAAAGAAAGTTCGTAAATTTATTGCGGTTGGAAACTTTGACAAGCATCCTAATAACGATTTTTGTTCCGCCAAATATAGTGCACTTCGTAAAATAACTTGGTGACATGGCAAGGCAAGATAAGTGTGAACATTTTGCAGGACTATGCATTGTAACTTTCAATGAGCTTAGAGATTTGTGTACATAATAATATTTTATAACGTTGGTTATTTTCTAAAAATAAGTGAACAGCAAGGAAGTAGTGCCACTCTCAACATGGCGAGTTCTATGCGTGCGGGAAGGTCTCCGTGTTCAGTGATACATCAAATCGGTGAGACGGTTTGTTTACAGAAGGTCTCAGGGTTGGTGATTTACACTTTAGTGAAAGATGAATTGAATGTGTTAAGAGTTTCAAATGTTTGGGAGATGTAATACAGAAACATAATAAGGAATGAGCATACTTGACAGGTAGTGGAGGTAGTGAACTACTGAACACAAAAGATTAGGCACAGTTAATAAGTTTGGACTTAAGAAGAGGCTGGAAGTTCCAGTGATGGCATAAAATGAACAAGGAGTAGGAAAAGTGCCAAAGGGAAATTAGACTTGAATGCTGACCCAACCAAAGAGTGGAAATTGGAACATTAATAAAATGTTCAACATTGTTCATAAAGTTAATAAAGTTTATCATTAATAATTGTAACACATATCTTCAAACGTTATGAGCTAGTTGATTGATTGATTGATTGATTGATTGATTGATTTATTAGCATCCATTCAACTTTACAAAAGTTTGGAATTGTCACATTGTACATGTACATTTGGAATACATTTATAAAATTAAAGGCATAATATAATATAAAATACAATAGATAGCATGAAATACAAGATATCGTATAAAGAGAATAAATGCATGCTCAATGTTATTTTCTTGAGACATATTGCCTAAAAATATGTTTTTTTATATTCAATGCTTGCTTAATTTGCTATGACATTATGTACACACACATGTATATATATATACATACACACAAACATAAATTGAGCATTAAATAGTCACCTATACTTACATCTAGATAAATTAAATCGAACAGCAAAGGAAAAATAAAAAAATAATGATGATAGGGCAGTCCTACTTTGTTATATTATTGTTGCTATTCCTGTCACTTACAGTATCAATGTACTCTTGCACTGTGTAAAAACAATGTTCCTTTAGGAATCTTTTTAGATGTAACTTGTATACTGGCAATGACTTTATATTTTTGAATGCATTTGGTAGCATGTTAAATAAGCGTATACCATTATATGTTACCCCTTTTTGGTAGAATGTGGTATTGTGTAATTCCATATGTAAGTCATTCTTTCCCCTGGTGTTGTAGGTGTGGTAGTCCTTATTTGCTGTGTGTGTATTTTGACAAATTTTCATGCTTGTTAGGATTTCATATAGGTATATGCATGGAACTGGCAATATCTGTAATTCTTGAAATAATGGTTTGCATGGTGCATCTGTTGGAGCATTTGCCAGAATTCTAACAGCTCTCTTTTGTAGTCTGAATAATGTAATGCTTTTGTTCATGTTCCCCCAGAAAATGATGCCGTACCGTAATACAGAGTGAATGATGCCATAGTATAGTGTTTTTGCTGCTTCTAGATTTACTACATTTCTTACTGTTCTTATCGCATAACAATGATTAAGTATTTTTGATATTACTGCTTTGATACTACCACCACTGCTACAGCTATACTACCATTGCTTCTACTACAACGATTACTACTTCGTTTTTCCACTACTATAAGGGTAATGTAAAATTACTAGTTTAATATATTCCTTACTTGCAGATCCAGCTTCTCCTTGATCCATGTGTCCTGTTTTAAGTTGTAAGTCTCTCTCAAAGTTTTCAGTTCAGTTTCCAAGCTTCCAAATTCTTCCTTCATTGAAGAAAATTCTCTGCAATGTAAATATGTGGTTGAAGAAAATATTAAAAAATCATTATGTATTAGGTATTAGTAAATGAATCAAAATACTGGATGAAATCAGTTTTAGTCTATATATTTTTATTTTATAATTTTAATTCATGAAATAATGCCTCTATTTTAAAAAAAGAGCGAGATGCTAATATGCTAATAACAACAGGAAACAAGAATGAACCAAGAATATAGATGGAGAGCTTCAAATATCTAGGAAGCATGATTGAGAGAAGTGGAAGAATAGATGAGGAGGTAAACAGAAGAGGACAAATGGGTGGGGGACTCTATCAAAGCGTTCAAAGATTAATATGGAACAGGGATGTACTAGGTCATTCAAATACAGGGTGAGCATAAAGTCTTTCCCTGATTATGAATATTTATATCTCAACTTCCACGGTAGATAGGCAAATAGAACCTATGGCAATAAGTAGTGCAATACATCAAGTTTTTTTTTTCCATTTCTTTGTTTTGTCTAATTCTTATTCTCTTGTCTGATTTCTTCTTCTCTTGTGTTTCAGGTACCGTAATTTTTAGATGAAGCAACGTTTCACATATCCGGGAAAGTAACCAAGACATAATGTCCGGATATGGGGGTCAGAGAACACACATGTCGTGTTACAGCACATAAGGGACAGCCTGAAAGTGAATGTTTGGTGTGGCTTAATGCACAACAAAATTATTGGACCGTTCTTTTTTACTGAGCCTACCATTACATCAACACTTTACCTGGACATGTTGAAACTTTATGTTGCGCCTCAGTTACAGGAATTTCAACCATGGGTAGTGTTTCAACAAGATGGTGCACCGCTACACTGGGAGTTAACTGTTCACCAGTTCTTGCATGGCACCTTTCTAGACAGATGGATCGGTAGACATGGTCCCATATCATGGCCACCGCGTTCGCTGGACATTACTCCTCTTGACTTTCTTTTATGGAGTTATGTTAAGGACACAGTGTTTAGTTCACCAGTTCCTGATATGCAAACTCTTCAGACACGAATACAGGATGCTATAGAGACGGTGACGGAAGAGATGTTGGCAAAGACATGGAGAGAAATTGAGTATCGCCTAGACGTTCTAAGGGCAACAAAGGTAGCACATGTTGAAGTGTACTGAAGTGTTCTGATAACAAAACATTATGCGTTAAGCTACCATTACAACAAACCGCATATCAGTATCTAGCATAGTTCTTTAGCAATAAAAGTTTGTAATCAGGGAAAGACTTTATGCGCACCCTGTATGACCGGGACTGATTTTTTTTCAAACAACCTTCTATGCGCAGCAGTTGTGCGTCCCTGGGAGAATAAGGCCACAACGCCCACCCTCCCTCCTGTGCAGGTTAGAACCTGCTCAGTCGTGTCTGAGTGTTGCTAGAGTGAGGAGCGAACAGAAGGTGCCACGGATCATGGAACAACACATTGTGATCAAATTTTTCGGAGAAAACGTCCAGCCATCTGATATTTTCCAGACTCAAACAACAGTATTGGGAAGAGTGTCTCTCACGAACCTGTGTGTTTGAATGGTGTAAGTACTTCAGAGAGGGAAGAGAGTGTGTGGAGAATTGAGTCCCAGCAGTCATCACGTGAGTGGCGGCATACCGGTTCTCCCAGACCCAAGAAGCACAGAGGACTCGTTCGGTAGAAAAACTGATGGAAACGTTTTTTTGGAACTGGCAGGGGGTTATCCATGTAGACTTTCTTACAGATGCCAGAACAGTCACTGCAGCTTATTACTCAGAACTCCTGACAACAGAAGAGAAGGAAAAGATTCGATCCAAGTGGAAGAGAGGTGGAAAACAGGTAGCCTTCCTTCAAGACAATGCACAACCTCATACAGCCAAAACAACTATGGAAACCATCAGCAAATTGAAATGGGACCTTCTGCCACACCTGCCATACAGTCCCGATTTGGCCCCAAGTGATTTCTACCTGTTTGGAAGGCATGCGGTTTGCAGATAACGAGGCAGTCATCGGCAGTGTTCGGGAGTGATACGCAGCCAACCGAAAACTTATGAAAAGGTCCATAAGATGCTTGCAGAACGTTGGAAAAAATGTATGGACTCTGGAGGGGTGTACTTTGAAGGGTGACATGTGCAAATAAGTATTTGACATTACAGGATTTGGTAAAAAAAATCAGTCTTGGTCATATTTGAATGACCTAGTACCTATGAAATGCAAGAAGGTAATATATAACACATACTATGTGCCAAAAATTATGCATTGAGCAAAGACTGGGACAATGGCAGAGAGAGACTAAAGAAAGATGCAGGCAGTGGAGATGAAATTTTTAAGGAGTATATTGGGGAAGACAAGAAGGGATAGAATAAGGAATGAGGAGATCCGACAGACAGTGGGTGTGGTGAAGCTTCAGGACAGGATAGATCAGGCACAGATGAGATGGTTCGGACACATGAAGAGGATGGATGCAGAAAGACTACGAGTAAGAGCTTACAATGCACAAGGAGTGGGAATAAGGCCAAGGGTGAGACTACGTGTAAGATGTTGGTGGAAAGAGCAGATAGTGGAGAGTGTTAGGAGAAGAGGACAAGATTGGAACACCGTGGAAACAGGGGAGTGGTGGAAGACCAGGAAAAAATGGAGAGGCTTGAATTCTATGCTGACCCAGCCAGAGGCAGAAAACGGCAAAGGATGATGATTTTTAAAACATAATTCCTGCAACTATAAGTATAAAGAAACTACATCAAGTTAAGAGTTACTTATTTTAATGGAATAAAAGACTTTAAACACTGTCACTGTGGTTTTTCTGACAAACAGAAATGAACTTTATTTTTCAGGAATATATTAACTTTCAATATTTGGACAAGATAATTCACATGTAATTTAACAATGCTCTTTGTTGATTTCAAACATGTTATTAATCTTATTAATTTTTTTTTTTTTTACATCTTGGACATTTCATGATACTTTTACTTAACGATACTTATAATACCTGTCAGTCATGTCACACCTTCAGAAGTAAAACATAAAAATGAAGGTTGTTTATCAAAAGCATTGAATCACATGCAAGCATTGTTGCAACTGGCATATTTCGTGGGATGATACAGGGTTTCCCTTACTAGGAAACCTAAAGATTTCTCAATAACTTACATTTTTTGTGTGCTTGCCTATGAAAATTACCTAGACCAATCCTGCATCTTTCAAAGCAGAACCATCTTTCTTGACTGACAAGTTGATCCCACATACATCTAATTTAATCTCCCACACAGAAACACATATGTAAATGGAAGTGAAGAAATTCTTTGTAGCAGAACAGACCGATTTCAAGCATAATTACTCAACCTCTATGCTATTTTGTGACTTTTATTTCAGTACATTTTTATTTATTTCTCTTTTTCGCAATGTTTGTTTTTACAATTTTTATCTATGTTCAATAGTAGTAGTCTGTAGTTAAATAATTAATCTGATATTATACTTCGCGCTTCCTTTTATAACATATAGCTCAATAATAAAAAGACATATATTGCCATTGCCTAATCATTTAAATTCACAGTAAATTTGATTGATTGATTGATTTAGTTTATTTTACTTCACGTTTTGTGCCTCTTGGTTAATTTGCGAAGATGGGGATGAGTGATGAAATGATGAAATTGATGAATGGACATTCACAAACAACCAAGCCCGACCGGGATTCGAACCTGGGACCCTTGGCATCGCAGCGCGATGTGCTAACAACTCGGCCACAGGTTCGGGCAGTAAATTTGATTGAAGCTGTGTTTGCATTATATTATTTTTATCGATACTATGTATTTAAAGTCATGCCTTATTTACTCTCATATGGATTTTATATTTGTACAAATTGTGTAATTAATCTTAGTGTTCATCAACTATTGTGCGATGTATAATATGTTTGTATCTAGCAGTACTCTGTTGTGATTGTACTATATTGTGCTTGTATGAGGGTCACTAATTATATTTTGAGCCTTGGCAACACTCATTGAAGTTAGGCACGATTTGACGTTTGCACGGAATCGTCTGGCATTATTGACCATAACGTACTTCAAATGTTTTGACAATAGCTTCATTTGTGTTGTTTATGTTACCTTGGAGATTGTGCGACAACAATAAAATGGAATTAACTCGTGAACATTTTCGTGCGATGATTTTTTACGATTTTCGACATGGATTATCAAGACAAGAGTGCATCGATCAACTTACTTCCACATTTGGCGATGAAGCCCCATCCTTTGCCACTATGAAACGCTTATATAACAAATGTAATCGTGGCCGCCATTCGCTCACCAACGAGATTCTCGAAGGTCGTCCAAAATCAGTTGTTGTTCAAGAAATCATTGATGCTGTGCAAAACCTAATACTGTAAGATCGTCATGTGACATACTGTGAGATTGAGGCAACCATAGGCATTAGTTCCTCCAGCATATATAAAATATTACATGATCATTTCACTGTGAGAAAGGTATGTTCTCGTTGGATCCCACACAATTTGACAAAAACTCAAAAAGACGCTCGCGTCAATTGGTGCAAACAAATGCTCAATAAATACAATCGTGGTGCTTCAAAAGATGTATATAAGATTGTAACAGGTGACGAATCATGGATATATGCATATGAGCCGGAACGTAAACAGCAGTCGACTG
Source organism: Lepisma saccharinum (assembly GCF_977018435.1). Lineage (NCBI taxonomy): Eukaryota > Metazoa > Arthropoda > Insecta > Zygentoma > Lepismatidae > Lepisma > Lepisma saccharinum. Next base: position 43,267,731 of record NC_139257.1, on the reverse strand, counting down.
TATGGGTGTTTCAAGATGAACCCAATCCAACAAAAGTTGTTCGCGCTCGGAGCACATCGAAACAAATGGTCGCCTGTTTTTTCGGGAAAACTGGTCATGTGGCAACTGTGCCTTTAGAGGAATGTAGAACGGTCAACTCTGAATGGTACACAACAATTTGTTTGCCAGAGGTCTTCAGTCAAATACGGAAAACAAACAAATGCCTTCGGATCATTCTTCAGCAAGACAATGCCAGCTGCCACACATCTCGTCTAACAACCGACTTTATAAGGGGTCCCAGGTTCGATACCCGGTGGAGGCACAAGAGGTTCGGATCCCACTTTAAACTGTAGGTCCAGTCCAAATTAGCCTTACTGTGCATAAAGTGGACTTAAAACAACAAATCAACAACAACAACAACAACCGACTTTATGAACAGTCAAAAAATCGAATTGATGGGTCATCCATCGTACAGTCCTGATTTGGCACCCAATGACTTCTTCTTGTTCCCGAATGTCAAGAATAAATTGCGTGGACAACGATTTTCGTCGGCGGAAGATGCTGTTGATGCGTTCAAAAACCATATTATGGAGGTGTCTCAAGAAGATTGGAAAAACTGCTATGACAAATGGTTCGAACGAATGCAAAAGTGTATTGACCATAAAGGAGAATACTTCGAAAAACAATAAAGCAGTTTTCAATGCCAAATTCCTGTTTTTTCATTGTTAGGCTCAAAATATAAATAGTGACCCTCGTATTTTGTTCTGTTACTTTGTGTAACATATCTACTGCCATTTTTATCTTTTTTTATCTTTTGCTTTGTATTTTGTAATATTGTAATTCTGTAGTTTTGTAATTTTTAAAATGTATATTTAATCATTATTATAAGTGTTTTTAATATGATCCTTTGTAATTGGAACTTTTGGTTCTGTTAAGGATCTTTTGCTAAATAAATAAATAAATCAATCAATACTGTATTGCAACCTGATATAGAAGATTAAATGTAATTCATAACTTAGGTTAAGTTCCAGAACAACGTGATTGAAGCTCATCCATGAACAAAGAACTTGAATTGGATTGTAGCCATGATCTTGATAAACAACCACCAAGCAGGCATTTGGCTTGATTTTGAGTGATTCAACATGCAACAGGCTGGAAGATGGCTGATAGCATGGTGCAGGATATAAACGATTGATTGCTGCCGTTGCCTAGAAAACCCTTTGTAAGAAATTGTTTTCTTTATTCCGTGTGTCAAAGAACTGTCATAAATGTGAAACTGCACCCATATCGTGTGTTTCTTTGTTTCCTTTATTGCTTCCAATGGATTTGAGGAAAGGGATACAAATTTATGGTTCGAACTTTTGGCTGCAGAACATTGGAGATTTGGACATTACATGGTGTGGCCTGGTTTCATCTGAGATTTTTAAAAAAATTGCAAAACATGTCTGTACGGGCAAAAGAAAACACACATGAAATTCATGCAGACACTTTATGTTCATAGAAAATAAATGTGTGGTATGTATGCCTTGTTCAATAGGTGAATATTCTTTGATGAAACTGTTACCATACTTCTACCTTTTCAGTAAATTTGCGAGTCAGTTGACAGATGATGAATTAACGAAGGTTACTTTCAACAAGACTGCACAAATGCTACAAATCTAATGTGAGCATGAGGGAAAACTATAAGTTATTCCATTGACCAATTAATTTTGACCACAAGACCTGACCTGATGCTACTTGATATCTTCTTATGGGGTTTATTAACCCTTGAAAGCTAACGTGTCGTTCGATAGACTACACATGTGGGGTAGTTTTCTTGTTTAGCCCCCTTCCACTAAAATCGGTGTCCTTTTACAAGCATTCCTTCAGTATGTTTTTAAGGGTTTTTAATTTTTGCGCTGTCTGGGGGACGAAACGTTAGTGTCTACATACACTAAAACTTCCACAACAACTTTGTAAGGTTTTGCTATCATCCTGAATGTGGAAATGTGAAAAACCAATGCAGATGCTCAACAACAAGAAGGAAGGAAAATGTGTGCATTCTGACCCTCAAGCAAGAGAAGGATGACCAGAGTCTTATGCTGCTGTTGCTCCAAAGCCATGTGCAGTGAACACTGGTCAATGTGTTGTTTTGGGTGCACAGGAGACTTATAAAAATATAATTTTGCATTCCTGCCATGCAATTTATGTATTTTGGAAGTAAATACTAACTTTTGTAGTAAATAAAATAGTTTTTGCAAATTTTAGGCTGCAGTTTAATACTAAATATTTGGTCTAGGAATTAATTCGTGCGGTTGTTACGCACATATTGAAGCTGTAGTTCAAACACAAAATACATAAATACCTTAAGAAAAATATTGTCCATCGTGAGCCACCACTTTCGCCCATCTGTCAGGCAAGTTACGGATTCCGTGGCGAAAGAAGTCCTCATCCTTTGAAGCGATCCAGTCAGAGACCCATTTTTGGATATCTTCTGAAGAAGTGAACCGCTGTCCAATCAAATTGTTATTCATGCAATTGAACAAGTAGTAGTCCGAAGAAGCAACGTCTGGTGAATACGGCGGGTGGGGTAAAACTTCCCATCAGACATTTTCTAAATAGGTGTTGACCGGTTTTGCGACATGTGGGCGAGCGTTATCATGTTGAATAATAAGTTTATCATGTCTGTTCTCCCATTCTGGTCGTTTCCTGGCCAGAGCTTGCTTCAAACGCATTAATTGTCGTTGATAACGTTCTCCCATAGTACACCACACCTTTCATATCACACCATATGAACAGCATAACCTTTGCACGGTGAATATCTTGTTTCGGTTGTGATGGACCTGGTTCACCTGGCTTCACCCAGACCTTTTTTCGTTTCGGGTTCTCATAATGGATCCACTTCTCATCGCCAGTAACAATGCGATGCAAAAACCCCTTTCTTTTCTGTCTTTGAAGCAGAAATTCGCAAATGGTTTTTCATCTTTCAACGTCTCTGTCTTTCAATTCATGTGGAACCCAATGTGACATCTTTTGAATCATTCCCATGGCTTTGAGTCATTTGGAAACTGTTGTTTGATCAACGCCTAATGCTTCTGCAAGTTCTTCCTGCGTTTGACACGAATCCTGATCGAACTATGCTCTCAATTCTTCGTCTTCAATTTTTTTTGGCTGTCCAGGTCGCTCTTGGTCTTCCAGGCCGAAATCACCACTTCTAAACCGTGCAAACCACTTCTGACATGTTCGCTCAGCTAGTGCATGGTCACCATACACTTCCACCAAAATACGATGACTTTCGGTAGCACTTTTCTGCATGTTAAAGTAATGAAGCAGAACACCCCGCAAAAACACTTTATCTGGCACGAACTGCGCCATGTTCAGTTGACTACAAAATGCTGTTGTTGATGCATCAATCAACTGCCCTATACTACGAACGATGCACGCTGACTGGAGTTTTCAACGCATGTGTGGCTACATGGAACTGTGGGACGATACGCTCGTTACGCCATCTCTTGTCCAGGCGCACAAATTAATTCCTAGACCAAATAAATTGGTAACAGACGAGTGGTTAGCTTTAATGTTCGGAACAAGACACATTGGCTTTCTAGGCTTAAAGAAACATGTATGCAGAATAAGCAGAAAGCAATTGACATCTTCAAAGATGATATGGTGAGATGTTTCTGCCATTAAATCATATACCTTATTTACGCGTGTATAGGGCAAGTGCGTGTATAATGCGCACCCTGGTTTTGGATAGGTAAAAGTGACAAAAAATTATATCTCGTATATAAAGCACAGTACAATCCAGTTTCAAGAAATGGCTTTCTTAGTTGTAGGTCGTAAAACTGTTGCTATGCTGATCAAGAGTGAATGACATCATACCTATTCAATTGCTCATTCCTTCTTTTTCAAAATATATACTTTTTCTTTCCGTGACTAATGTAACATTTACACGAAGCACATTCAGGACCTTTTAAATAGCAGTTAGCAGAACAAGATTTCTTCCATTAAAGAATTTACACACTCAATGTATGTCATATTATTTGGCCAGTAATACATTTTAATTTTAATTATCTTTTTACTTATGTTTTCTTTCATCCAAAGTACCATAAAAATCAGAACGTTTCTTAATTTTTTGATGAACTTATTTCAACCGCATTTCACGCTAGTGTCGTTATCTTGTATGGAACACTGTTTTCATATTCAGAAATTGCAGGATTCAAGCTTTACAATGGTATATAACATGACAGGGTTCCGTAAACATGAAAAATGAATGCAAGTGTGTGAAAATCATGGAATGACCCTGTATGGTTTCATGTTGGCTGTCCGAATTATTCCATGCATAATACGCACCACAGTTTGTGGGGGCAACAATTTTGGAAAAAGTGCGCATTATACATGAGTAAATACGGTAACTTTGTCAATTTACAAACTTGCATTCAAAAGTGCTTCGATGCTAGAAGGGCACTTTTCAGCATGTCCTCTAGGCAGACATTGCTTTGTAATACACATGTAACTTTCGTAGGGAACCATGCAGAAATTATAAAGATATTGAGGGAAGTTTGGGTTTCCTAGCGAGAGAACCACTCTGTATTGTGAGAATGGCCTCTTGTGTGGAACCATGCAATTTATTAGTGGCAACAAGTGGAATTACAATTTCATTTCACATCACACCAAACTTTTACATCTCTTGTCGTTCTTTTCTAAATTTTCCAGTAATATTTTCCATGCCGAGCTTTTAGTTTTGTGTAACAAGTTGCTGCTTTCATAAATTTTCATTCCTTCAGTTTTTTCTTATTTTATGTCTTCCCTTGTGCTTGACCCTACCATGATGTTCTCTTTGTGTTTCTTTGGAACTTTCTTTACAGTATTTTGCTTTGTACTATATAATAAACTGGAGCAGGAGAATTAGCACTAACCGCCATGCTTCCAGTTGATTCAGTCCTTACTAAACAATTTATCTCACCTGTTTTCCTATGGGAAAGATAAAGTTCCCCATGAATATAGCACCTTGTCATGACGGCATATTTAGGGGATATCGGTGTAGGGCCCCACACATTCTCAATCTCTGCCATTTATGGAGTTGTCCACTCATTGATTTGAGGCTGGGTGAGCCCCAGAGCTGCTTTATTTGGGGTCAAGGCCAGAACAGTTCAAACCTTAGATCACCCATGCCGGGAATCAAACCCAGGTCTCCCGTGTGACAGCCATGCACCCTACCAACTAGACGAGGTCAACAAGGTTCCTTTTCCACGTCTTAATACATTCCTTTAAAAAATTGAATTAATATATACGACTGACAATGTAGCTCTGTTTCCAAACTAACCCTTCAATCTGTTCCTTTTCCATAACCAGTTGTGCCTTTGTGACTACATAATCTTCTTCCAAGAGTTCATACTTAGCTGTCAGATCTTCATATTCTTGATGCTCCTGAGCAATTTCCTCTTCCAACTCTGGAAAAATACAGAAAATTGAAATGAGATAAAAACATATGATTAAAAATAAAAAACATATGATGGTGTCAAATCTGGAGATCTCTTTGGCCAAGGCAGTTTCTGCACATGCGTGACTGAACAGCAGTATTGATAGCAGTCACCGACACTTCTGGGTTATAACTATTCCATTGACTTTGAATAGGATTGTTACAACCCAGATGTGTCCGTGACTGTATAAGTGCAATAGATGGTTATCAACTGAGCTTCACTATGAGACAATATAAGGAGTAGTTTTTGCATTATAAGTAGTTATTTTTGTATACTTCTAGCCTGTACACCTTGTGTGCAAGAAAACTTTCAATCGCACCACAAAAATTCACAGGTTTGATTTCCAACCAGTTAATCAGTAATAATCAGTACACCAGTTAATATAATCATTATTGAACATTCAATTTGTTCTACTTTATTCTTATTGGTTCATGAGTGTCATCCACCTAACTACGAGGGCATTTTGAAAAGTTTTGCCTCCTATGCAATAACGTCAATAATATGCAGGATACGGACATGAAGTATACATCTTCTTAAAGCTTGTAATGTCCTCTACCAGGGTGTCACTACTTTTCCATGTAGTCACCATCATTTTCCACATGCAAATGCCAATGTTGGTCAAATTGTTGCATCCCATCGGGAGAAGAAATCCGGCATCTTCTTCCAGCACCAGCAATGCACATCTGCCTGCACCTCCATATCACTGGTGTTTCTTAAGGTGCTCTTTCAGCCTTGGAAAAAGGAAAAAGTCACAAGATGCAAGATCTGGACTGTACGGCAGGTGGGGTAAAATCTTGTGGAATTTGAGATGCTGACTTGTGTGTGGGCAAGCATTGTCATGTTGAAGAATTGCATTCTTGCCAGGCCTAACTCACAGTAATCGTGCATGGAGTTTCTCCAGTCTTCACCTCCTAACATTACTCATTTCCACACAGGCATCGCCATAGATAGCACTCATTCGTCGATGAATGTTAACAGGCGCACAACCCTATGCTGCGAGGAATTCAATAACAGCAAGTTGTTTCAACCGCACGTCTATGTACGTCACCACTTTACTCACTAGTGTGGGCAGGTGTGGCAGGTGAATGCTGCTTAATGTTGCAACAGTCAGTGAATCAGCGATTATTCACACACCAATTTCACATGTGTCTGAGCAGTGTTGCCAGGGTTATTGCATAGGAGGCAAAACTTTTCGAAATGCCCTCGTATCTTCAACTCACATAACCTAAAAATTATTACAATTTGGCAACCATGTTTAATTATAATGGAATAATATCAACAAACAACAAGACTTACTCTTAATCTTGGCTTTGTATTCCTCCCTCACTTCAGATATCTTCTTGCTAGATGTTCCTGTTCCTTGATCTGAGGATTTCGCTTTGGTCTTCAAGTTAGAAATTTCCTGCTCTTTTTCTGTTATCTCTAGCTCATGTTGATGCTTCAACTTCTCCATTCTCTTCCTTTCTGCCTGTAAACATATAAATTGATATAAATGTATCAGCTGAATGACATGTTTTGTATACTACAGCTATGCAATAAGAATTGTATCCCCTTCTGTAAAAGTACTTTGTACAGGAGCCAAAATATTCATTCCAAAGAAAATTTGAAACGTTTAATTTGTCTTAGCATTAAATTTACACAGAATCTATAAGTTCTTCAGGAATTATTTTATTGTTATGATTCATAAGATATTACGTGCCTTTTGTAAGACCTTTATTTGTAAATTAGAAATGATCATGACAGTTAAAACAATGGACATAATACAAAAATCCAACTGAATTGAAAGCAGTGAGCCTTGGAGTTAGTATTTGCAAATCTATGTCCTTTATAAGGTGTGTCTGTTCAATGGAAAGAGCCACACACGACCTGTTTATAGCAAGAGAATGCATCTATTCGAGATTTGTAATCTTCCAGAGTTGGCTAATATTTAAAACATTCTTAGCAGAATTAAAACAATGTTCTGCTTTTCTTATCTTTTATTACTTTTGCCACAGGTAACACAGTTGTGCTGTAGAGAAAAACAACTGCATTAACAATAAATAATGATGTTTTTTTCTTTTATCTTTTTTGATATTGTAGAAGTCCAGGGTTGCTGATGGAGAACAACACTGAGAGACTTTAATTTGATTTGATTTGATTTATTTTACTTTGCTTTCCTGCCACTTTTGGCTAGTCGCAAATATGAAGATGAGTGATGATAGGGTGAAATTGATGATGAAGGACACTCACAAAGAACACCCACGTCCAAGCTAATGTTAACCACTCTACCATGGAGATCATCACTAAATGATATTCAAAACCATATCCTTAGTCAACTATTGTTTCTTATCTCTCTTTAATCATGTGCTCTTCTGCAATAATATGAAGTGAAAATTTGGATTTAGACCAACTTAAATGTCCAATTCATGTGTGTTCCACATAATCTTTGAAAAAATGTGTGAATGCTATCTACCATATATAGGTGAGTTTCATGTGGTGTCAGGATGCGCACAGCCGCCATGTTTGTGGTCAATTTTATTTGTCGTTTGCAAGGAAATATCCACCATGTAGTGTTTGTTACATCTGCATGCTTGGTTCAAGTTAGAAATTTCCTGTTCTTGGTGTTGCAGAACATTACATTACAAAGTGAAAAATCGTGTGAAATGGCCTTCAAACTTTTACATGTGGTTTTGCTCATTCCTTCTTTACTTTTTCTAAAAGAACTTGAAAATATATATACTTTTTCCATGACTAATGTAACATTTATACGAGGCACATTCAGGACCTTTAAATTAGCAGTTAGCAGCACAAGATTTCATCCATTAAGGAATTTACACACTCCATATATATATATATATATATATATATATATATATATATATATATTATTTGGCCAGTAATACATTTTAATTATTGTTTTATTTTTCCTTATGTTTTCTTTCATCCAAAGCACCATAGAAATCAGAATGTTTCTTTTCTGTGATAACTTATTTCAACCGCATTTCACATTAGTGCCATTATCTTGAATGGAATACTGTTGCCATATTCACAAACTGCAGGATTTAAGCTTTACAATGATATATAACATGATAGGGTTCCGTAAACACGAAAAATCAATGCAAGTGTCCCAAAATCATGTAATGACCCTGTACGGTTTCATGTTGGCTGTCGAATTATTCCGTGCATAATACGCACCACAGTTTTTGGGAGCAAAAATTTTGGAAAAAAGTGCACATTATACATGAGTAAATACGGTAGGTGAATCACACCTCCATTACCTTCAATCCTAATCTGACATTATATATCCAAAGATATCTTCCAAATAGTTTGAAAAAACAAAGATACAATTTCTCGAAGTCACTCTCTCCAATATTTTTTTGTGATTTTATGTAAAAAGTTCCTTTGTGAAATTTACTATAAAAAATATAATGCTGCAGGAATATCTCTTGTGCAGAAAAAAAAGTTATTTTTTCCCTTACAAGATTGTGCTTAATTTATAATGTTGAGATACTTACTTGCAAATCCATATCAATATCTGAGAGTTTACTTTCCAACTCTTCCCTCTCTTTCTCCAATTGGGATTCCATCTTCTTGAGTTTATCTTCTGCAGTCTTTTTGGCTTTTTCTGCCTGAAATTTCATAAATATATAGACAATGTCAAATTTAGAATGAATGAATGAATGCTCATATGTAGGGAGTGGAAGTTGATGACCTAAAAAATATAGGTATATGACCTATAGAATGTCCTAAAAAAACGGGGAAAAAATGGCGTAAAAAGTGCAAAAAATGACCATTTAATTTGTTCGTTTCAGGTTAAAAATTGAAATGAAAAGGAAATTAAACAAAATGCAATCTTACTTTAAAAAAAACAAAAACAAAAAAAAAATGCACCAACCTTGTGGTTTCCCCCGACACAACAAAGACTGTCACCAGTTCAGCATTTCTTTTGTTCATAAATTGCAATCGTACGAGATCTATATAGGCCTATGTTCACCTTGGTGAAAAGACTCAAGAATATTACCAAAATGAAAGAAGTGGCAAAATATGACGAAACAATACATCGAAAATTGTCAAAAATGACAGGAAAATGTCGAAAATTGGGGAAAATGACCAAAAAACTGAAAATTGGCAAAAAATGCAAAAAATGCACTTTAAAATTAACTTTTTTGGGTTCTAGACGAAGTGTAACATTGTGTATATTCAATGGGCATCATGTCCGAGATGTCAGAAAAAGATGACATTTCATAAATTTCTGCTACCTAGTCATATGGAACACACTGAATATATATAAATATTAACATAATTAACAGTTTTGACAATTAAAAATTACTTTTATTGACTGAAAAAAAAACATTGGAGTAACATCTGCATGCATATATCTTGCACTGGATGAGAATTATTATGAACTTAGATCATCAAAGTAATTGTAATTTACATTTTTGTATACCAGGAAATGTGGGAAATGCCGGTCACTCTGACCGTCATTACCCACAAAGGTACATCTAAGTTCTGGTGATATTATTGAGCAGAAGTTTGTTCTACGAATAGCGACACATGCATGGAATGAATTATATAGTATTCATGTTACCTGGTTTCAAATAGCTCCCTAATTACAAGTGAGCGCCGATGTAGCTCAGTTGTTAGGGCATCTTGCAAGAGACCTTGGTGGGGGAGAACCAGGATTTCTTACTCCGGCGCTCGCTCAGCGTCATATAAAGTGGGTACCTGGAGGAAACTCTGAGGGTAAAGGCAGCCAGGGGTGTGGTGACCTATAACCCCCAGTTTCCTCCATACACACACTTTATACGATGCTGGGTGGGTGCCAGAGCCTCTTGAACAGGGGGGGAAAAATCCTGGTTCTCCCCCACCAGGGATCGAACATGGGACTCAATTATAACACCATTAAGCCTTGTTTCCATGATATGAAAAACTCAATATGCTGACCAAGGCAGTAATTTATTTTATTATAAAACATAAACTAAGCGTAACGTTTCAACCTTCTAGCAAGGTCTTCTTCAGACTCTGCACCAAGTACAGAAGACACAAGGTACCGTGCATCCATTTCGATCTGCAGCCGAGAGATCGGGAGAAGCGTGGCGGGTGGCACTGATGGAGATGCCGACATTTGCGGCCTGAAATGCCCGCTTATTTTTATGGACATATGCAGACATTTATATAAATATTGCAAAACGAGCACTAACCTGTGTTATAAGAGTATGGTTTTAATTTTAGTAGCTTAGTGACTGTATGCGCCGATGATTTTGACACGCCCACCTCTTGTGAAACACGGCGTAGAGGTTTGTTTGGAGAACGTTCTAACGCTGCACCAATATCATCGAGTTTTGCTTCGGTTAGAATCCGTCGTTTTTGCTTAGGTGTTTTAAAATTTAACGATACAGTTTCTCGTAATTTAAGGACAAGATATCTAACCGTATCTCTGTGTGGAGTTGAAACGCATGGGAATTTCTGTACAAATTACCTACACACGTCTCTACATGAGTTTGTTTTCACGTAGGTACGTGTCATACATAAAAAATCTTTGTTCTAACGTGAATCTTGCGGCTGGCATTCCAATCGTCTCACTGACACGTCACACATACACACTACAATAACACAAACAAGTAACTGCAAGTAACCAAGAATAACACTCTTGCGCACAGTACGAAATTAACACGCTCTTGGTTTACATTGCTCGCCACTATATTTACAACTCTGTCTTCATCTAGTCGCGAAGGAACAAAAAACTCGAGCTCGGATATTTCGGATTGCGAGGAAGCTCACGAAAACCATTCACTTTTATCGGTTTCGTCTGCAGTGTAATCCTGATACAGTGTTGCACATTCGAAACCTCCAAACGATTCCCATCGCCACAAAACTCTTTCAAGGATATAAACTTAAGCAGGACGTTACTGATCAAAACCATGATTAAAATGCTTTTTTATCTGTGGCTCTTAACATCGTTTCTATAGCGTATTTATTTGTGTATATAAGAGCAGAACTTGGATGAATTACAGAAGAACTTTTGCGTGTTATAACACAGGTTAGTGATCGTTTTGCAATATTTATATAAATGTCTGCATATGTCTATAAAAATAAGCGGGCATTACAGACCGCAAATGTCTGCTTCTCCGTCAGCGCCGCCCGCCACGCTTCTCCCGATCTCTCGGCTGCAGATCGAAATGGATGCACGGTACAAAACAGGACGATATATATACACAAACATTACTCCCCTCCAGACTATTAGAAAGTTGTTCTGGAACATTCTAGTAGGTGGCTTTCCCTTGTCAACTGTACTTTCATCTAAAATGCTAAACATATTTTCTTACATCTAGAATGTGGTTGGACTCTTTATCTCACACTCTTTCTCCTTCATTCTTCTTCCTTCTTCTCTCCTCTTTCTCTCTTGTCCTTAACACTCTTTCTAACACCTTCTTCCATTCTTTGTTTATCTTCAGTCCCCCATTCCAGTTCATTGTGTCTTCTTCACCTTTCAAGCACGGTAGTCAGATGCCCTAACAACTGAGCTACGTCAGCTCATTTGAATAAATTAGGATTTTTGTATTAATGTGGACAAAGTAGAATATTACCTTTTCTGCTTTCTGTGAGAGTTCTTGTAATTTTGTCTTGTTAGCTGCATTCTCTTCTCTAAGAGTTCTGAGTTCCTGGCTGGGCGAACCTTTCTTTACGGATGCTTCTACAGCTTTCTTTTGCTCTTCCTTTACACTTGCTTCCTAAAAGTATATAATAGTGAACAAAACACTATGCAACAAATCTTTCGAATAATATTAATCTGTTTCATGGAAAAAACACAAGCAAAATTAAACATGTATACAAACAATTGCTACTATTGTACTCAGATAGATTTTGTAGGTGTTTGTATATTGAAATAGTTTTCAATTTACTGTTAACTTAATGTAACTTTGCTAATTTGCACTATTGATCATCTAAATGTTAATCAGACAAAATTTCAACTGGGTACACTTACCTTAATATAATTTTCCTAATAGTTCAGTAATTTTTAAGAAGTTTTAAAAAAAAATAGCAACAAAAAGTTTTCATGGAAACTTTTCTTTATATTTATATAAATATTTTACAATAAAATGTAGTGAAATATATAATGGACATAATGTGAATTAATAGCAGATTAAGTTTTATGAGACAGAAGGTGATTAAAACCAAGGTAAAATTTGCTACACCATGACACACATGAGCCGTAGTGATTTATTATTTAACCCGAGAGAAGCAAATTTCAGATGTGGCTTTTAATGTTTTAAGAGGCTGCGGTGGCTCAGTCGGTAATGTGTCTGACTACCATGCTGAAGGTCCTGGGTTCGATCCCTGGCCAGTTCAAATCCGGGAACTTTTCTAACATTGGAAGCGGCCCCGGCGCCCACCCAGCATCGAATAACATGGGTACCTGAGGGAAACCTTGGGGGGTAAAGGCGGTCAGGGGCGTGATGCTGATCACATCACCCCACTCACGACTGGATCAAGAAAGTGTGGGGCATTACCCCCACACCCCCTATATGCCTTCATGGTGTGGTGCTATGCACAGGGGAGCACTTTACCTTTTTTTAAAAAATATTTTATTCTCAAATTGTGTCTGTAATGCCAATTTCAATTTATGGCCAGAGGAAAACTACAATTTGTAATTTGAGATATAAACAATAAAACATGAAATGGTATTTCATATATATAATCATTCTTGAATTTTATTAGTAAGGGTATGAATCTAATGACAATAAGAGCCTTTAGTGGTTGTATTTGTCATTCTATGCAGGAAAGCAAATTCAAAATATATAAAAATATGCCACCCTGTGGTCACCTGAGTAAAAAAATGTAAGTACAGATTAAACAAAACAAAGCATTATGCATTTCTGTTTCTTTTGTTGTTGTTGATTTCTTGTTTAGAAGATTAGGCTGAAAGAAGACACTGTACAATGAAACTTTAAATTCTTAATACCTATTCAGTAGGGCTGAGGAGATACCACTTTGAACCGATACTGATACTCTTACCGATTCCCACCGATACAGACACTTGAAAATTGCAATAATTAAAATTTGTTCAAATATTGATCAATATTGGTGTGTAAATGTTCTTCTCCAATTACATGCATCATTTTACCAAGAAATTTACTTTAGAATATTCAATAATTGCATCAGAATATTAAAATAGATGTTATGTAATCACAAAATATAGTTTTTTGTGGAAAATTTAGTGCAAAATAAAATAATAATTTCCAGGATAATTTGACTCCGTGAAAGTGTTGCACAGCATTTTTGCGGACCCTGTGAAAAACCAAAATGCCGGAAAAGTATCGGCTGGTATCGGTACATGAATTCCAACTGATACTTTCGATACATCGGCATTGGCTCAGCCCTACCATTCAGTTGTTTCATTGCTAATGGCATTGATGAATACTAGACAAACATCAGGCCTTTCTTGGAAGATTTCTTCACACCATAAATTGATTTCCTTCATTGTTCTAGTTTAGCTGTTATTACAAACCAAAATGCACAAAGTGAAAAGTGTTATTTTCTGAAGTGAAAACACCTGAAAGAGAATAATGTGAGTAAGAATCACACAGACTCACCAATTCCTTCATTTTCTTTTCTTTTGCTGACAGTTCTTCTTGTAAGTTTTCAGTCTTCTCATACATATTAGAAATTTCCCTTTTGAGATCATCCCTTTCTTTCAACCATTCAACGGACACTTCTTTCTGTGTACCTTCTGACTGACGCAACTTCTGCCTCTCCTCTTCCAGCTATTTAGCCAAAAGGTGCACGGTAAAGGGTGTGTATATGCACTCAAACATAATGTAATTTTGAATTTTACAATGCAAAGTATTTAAATTTATTATATTTGTTTATAAATTATGCAAGTTCAAAAAAATTGGAAAAGAGGAATGGATATAAATGAATCAAAAAACAAATCAATAAAGATAAAGTAAGGAAGTAATAAAATATGTTAACATTACAGCATAAAATATTTAGAAAGAAAGAATGAAAAAATTTTAAAATTTAATAAGATATGAAATATATTGTAATGTTTGCAATATTATAACATTACATTAGTGAATTTGGAAAAACCCATAAAGAATACACAGTGCAGGTAAAATGGTGAGACAAAGACAAATCTCATCAAGTCATAAGTTCATATTGAATTTTACTTGAAGATGATGTGCATGCCATTATGGAGTAGAACATAAAAGGTATTTTAAAAAAATTGAAGGAGAAAAGAAAGACATCACAGTATGAGAAATAAAATATAAAAGCAAGCATCGGAAATACATAACCTTTATTTTCGATAAAAAAAGATAGTGAGGTATGAGTAATTTTGAAATTAAGTAAATAAATAAGAAATTTTGATTGCAATGTTTTCTTCAACAAGACAGAAATGTGCTAAAAGTAATTGGTTAGTACATTCAGTAATATTTTCAACTTAAGAAAGAAGATTTCATAAATTGTCTGACAATTTACTTAGAAAATGCCATTTACAGTTATGAATTATACATAAACATTTGTCAGGAATTGAAACTTAAAAGAAAACCCTAGAGAAAGGTTAAAGTAATTGAAAATTTGGAGAACAAACAAATATGAGTTTTTAATTTACCACAATCCACAAATTATGTAGTGAATTGTGCTATCAGTATATTTAGCTAATTTGAAGGTAATTCACTTCTTATGTTGACAGATTTATGACTAGCTACTACTGTAAGTAGAATGATTTCGATGTTAACCTTCAAATATTATGTTACGAAAAATAATCTAATCTCAAACACATGGCAGTCTGAGGATGCCAGTTACAGGTTTGAGTCCTACTCATGCAAGGGAGAAGGGTATAACAATTCAAACAGAAACACTTTGCTGTAAACAGCTGCAGGTAAATATACCCAAGTAACCAGAACCGTTGGGCCAGCTGCAGTTTTAAAGCGGGAAAGGTAGGCTTTACATTGATTGGCAAATTGAAGTTGGTCATACGTTGGGCCAACGGTTGTTGCCAATGCTTGCCCAACCATGGAAAAGTGAGCCAAAATCAGTTTTAAAAACTACTTTCTCCTGTTAAGACAACTTTCAAGACTATGCTGTAAATTCTTGAAAGTAAAAAAGTGACATGTAACAGTGTCACAGTACATACTGGAAATATAATACGAGGGCCACTATTTATATTTTGAACCTTGGCAACACTGATTGAAGTTAGGCACGATTTGACGTTTGCACGGAATCGTCTGGCATTATTGACCATAACGTACTTCAAATGTTTTGTCAATAGCTTGATTTGTGTTGTTTATGTTGCCTTGGAGATTGCGCGACAACAATAAAATGGAATTAACTCTTGAACATTTTCGTGCGATGATTTTTTATGATATTCGATGTGGATTATCAAGACAAGAGTGCATCGATCAACTTACTTCCACATTTGGCGATGAAGCCCCATCCTTTGCCACTGTGAAACGCTGGTATAACGAATTTAATCATGGCCGCCATTCACTCACCGACGAGATTCACGAAGGTCGTCCAAAATCAGTTGTTGTTCAAGAAAACATTGATGCTGTGCAAAACCTAATACTGCAAGATCGTCATGTAACATACTGTGAGATTGAGGCAACCATAGGCATTAGTTCCACCAGCATATATAAAATATTACATGATCATTTAGCTGTGAGAAAGGTATGTTCTCGTTAGATCCCACACAATTTGACAAAAACTCAAAAAGACGCTCGCGTCAATTGGTGCAAACAAATGCTCAATAAATACAATCGTGGTGCTTCAAAAGATGTATATAAGATTGTAACAGGTGTCGAATCATGGATATATGCATATGAGCCGGAACGTAAACAGCAGTCGACTGTATGGGTGTTTCAAGATGAACCCAATCCAACAAAAGTTGTTCGCGCTCGAAGCACATCGAAACAAATGGTCGCCTGTTTTTTTGGGAAAACTGGTCATGTGGCAACTGTGCCTTTAGAGGAACGTAGAACGGTCAACTCTGAATGGTACACAACAATTTGTTTGCCAGAGGTCTTCGGTCAAATACGGAAAACAAACAAACGCCGTCGGATCATTCTTCATCAAGACAATGCCAGCTGTCACACATCTGTTCTAACAACCGACTTTATCAGTCAAAAAATCGAATTGATTGGTCATCTGCTGTACAGTCCTGATTTGGCACCCAATCACTTCTTCTTGTTCCCAAATGTCAAGAATAAATTGCGTGGACAACGATTTTCATCGGCGGAAGACGCCGTTGATGCGTTCAAAAACCATATTATGGAGGTGTCTCAAGAAGATTGGAAAAACTGCTTTGACAAATGGTTCGAACGAATGCAAAAGTGTATTGACCATAAAGAAGAATACTTCGAAAAACAATAAAGCAGTTTTCAATGCCAAATTCCTGTTTTTTCATTGTTAGGCTCAAAATTTAAATAGTGACCCTCGTATTTCATTAATGAAAGTAGAAGCTATTTTTAACTTGCAGTCATTCATGAGTCCATGAAGGAGATATATCTCTGTGCTGGGAGTTGTTTATTGTTTATCTGTTTGGCTGTAGCAGAAAAAGAACATTCTGACAGGTATTCTTGTGAAGGTGGTTCAAGATCCATATATGTAAAATAAGCAATGTTATGTGAAGACTAATTCCATGAAAGGTGGAAGCCATCTTGTAAACAATGATACCATATGAATGAGAAAGTGCTGTCTATTTTTCATTTTTCACAAATAATTTGTACTAGAGTTTATATTTGGCCTCACAATAAAGTATATATATCAGAACACAGTTTTCAATACGTTGGGCCAACATAAAAACCACATGTTGAGCCAGCATTGGAACCAGCACCAAAAATACCGTTGCCCAATGGTATGTTCTTATGCTTGGTCAACCATTTTCAGTATGATTGGCCCAACATTTGGTTACTTGGGTAAGTAAAAAACAAATTGAGGTTTGGAAACTACAATTTATGCAAAATATATATGCAGTAAAAAATGTTGGTTAAACTTAATGAGGTATCAAACACTTTATGGAGATTTACCTCTTTTTCTAATTTTGTAATTTTTTCTTTCCTTGTATTAAGTATCCTTTCATTCTTTTTTGTTTTATCTTCTAGATCTTTGACCTTCTTTTCCACATCAATTATCTTTTTGTTCTTTTCTGTTATCTGTTAAATGAAATTGGTTAGAGAAATGAGATATGCCAGTAAACAGAAGTACAAAGAGTACAAATACAGAAATGTTATTACTAATAGCAAGGTAAGAAAACAAGAAATTACAAGTACAAAATATAGCACAGTTTTAAGAAATAGCAATGAAAGACTGAAAGCACACATTAATCCTTAAATGCCATGGTACAAGCAAATCACATTAGACCATTATTGAGTCATATCTAACCCCAATTGTGTTTTTCGTTTCAAACTCCTTTATTCAGGGCTGCCATTAGGGATGTGAGACATGTGCCACTGTACAGGGCCTCACACTTCAAGGGCCTTGCACTTTCGAAATATGTAGGCCGTATATAACATTACTGAATCTTTTATTCACATAATTTTTTTGTTCAAATGTGATCACTAGGGCGCGAGACTTTATGCTATAACATATATTTTATTTGGCATCAGATCGGATACTGGGGTGAGATCTTTACATATCTGATGAAAATCAGTCGAAATAGATAAACTTGATAAGGCATATTTTAACATATTTTACCAATTTTGTGTTTTACAACATATTTCTTCAATTTTCTCGTAATAAGACATATTTCTGTATATTTTCGTAATTGTCTTGCATATAATCGGTTATTTTATAATTTATTTATTTTAATTTTATAATTCGTACCTTTAGCACAACGAATAGTTCATATTATCGATGGCAGGATAAGGAAATTACGAACGAAGAAATTAAAGCAGATGTCATCTTTTTGCCAACTACTACAGAACAAAAATTCCCCCTTTTTTATAGCGAGTTGCCAATTATGCTTTACTTTCCACAAAGGTGTAAATCTGACATAATAGCAAATACCATTTTGGATAATTGCAGTGAACCTCACAATATATTGTCAGTATTTTCCCACTACATTATATGGTTAAAGGGATTCTGACTTCATTTAATACCCCACCCCTTTCATAGTCCATCTTCCCTGGAAGATACTGACATCCCGTATAATGAGACATTCGAAAGTACTGTTGTGCACCTTTTTGGCTTTACTGGAGATACTTCTGAATTTTTCTGACATATTTTTAATTTTTCATGACATATTTTTCCATTTTTATAACTTCATTACATACATATTTTAAAGTTTTATAGGACATAAAGTCCCAGGCCCTAGTGATCACACTAGAATGGAAGAAAGAAAAGGAAAGAAACCTATATTAGCGATAGGACTCCCTTATA
Source organism: Lepisma saccharinum (assembly GCF_977018435.1). Taxonomy (NCBI): domain Eukaryota; kingdom Metazoa; phylum Arthropoda; class Insecta; order Zygentoma; family Lepismatidae; genus Lepisma; species Lepisma saccharinum. The sequence goes on along the minus strand of NC_139257.1, from coordinate 43,248,931 downwards.
ATAAGATCATGTAGTGTAGGAAAAAATTACCGGAGTTTGAAAAGGGATACAAGAAAGTTTCCGCTGCAATAGCTGGATTTCTTGTTTGTGACCTCAACTTTCTACCAAGTGCATGTCATAAATTATTGTTTGAGGGACACAGACACAGACACAGTGCTTCTTTATAAATTGGAACACAGTAAATTTGAGTGTGCTGCCTCTGCACTGTTGAGGAAAGAAGACAAGAGGATCGACTGTGGCAAGGAAAATTGTCCCGGGCAGCACAATTCTTTTTGTGTAAAACAAATCCCAAGCTGGAATACATATAAATAAAGATTCCTAATGGTGGTCCTACCTTTATTAATTGTATTTTCTTCAAACCATGTTTTGAACCTTAATTCAATGGAATGTTGACACAGCATATGTAAATTAAAAGGAGAGAAAACCACAAAACTATCTGGGGTCAGATCTGACCCCTACCATTGCAGTTAAGGGTTAAATGTAATTTCTTTGGAATAGATTTATGTAATTAACAAGATATAAAGCTACAACTTATAGCTTGGAAGCTATAAATTAGAAACAATGAAACACAACATGTATATTAGGAAGAAATGATCGGTTTCATGGGTAGTAGTAAATGGAAGGTAAAGATATACATATATACGTATATGTAAAATTGCCAATAATCTGTTATTTCTACAAATATTCTGTAAAATTCTACTACATAGTAAAGAGCTCCTGCAGTGGTTATTTGACTGTTATGTATGAGAGCTGGGTTTGATTCTTGCAGTGGGTAATCTCAGATGGGAATTTTTCTGAGAATGTCCCTGCGTGAAGTGACTCTGTGCTCACCCATCCCCTAATCAGTGGATATCTGGGGACAATCCCTGGGAATAAAAATTGCCGGAGTATGGTGTTGATCACATTTCCAAGTGATATTCATAGGATGTCCACAATGTTGTTTTACTATATTCAATGTCAGTTTAACATCTTTATAATTCTTTGCGAACATGAACTGTTATATATGATAGGGAGGGAGAGAGAGAGAGAGTTTCTTACTTACAACTGGAGATGGCACCAAATGAGTCATGGGGACATATGCATCTCCAATTATCCAGAAAACTTGATAATTAGAAGGATAAAAAAAGGTTAAAGATGCAGGCTACATTCAATACTTCTTCACAAAACACTTTTATCCTGGCTTCCTCTGCTATATCGCTCACCTTTTTCTTGTGTGTTGCTATCCACACAGCACACAAATATCCTGGATACGTCTAATGGATGTCTTCTGGATATTCATGCCGAAATTCTGGACATCCATAGGATATCCAGGAAGGACGTCTTTTAGACATTCTGTGGATTAGTTTTGGATATTCTGGATATGTTTTGGACATTCTGTGGATTTGTTTTGGATATTCTGGATATGATTGATTGATTGATTTAGTTTATTTTACTTCGTGTTTTGTGCCTCTTGGCTAATTTGCGAAGATGGGGATGAGTAATGAAATTGATGAATGGACATTCACAAACAACCAAGCCTGAGCAGGATTCGAACCCGGGACCCTTGGCGTCGTAGCGCGATGTGCTAACCACTCGGCCACAGGGTCCGGCTATTCTGGATATGCTTTGGACATTCTGGGGATGATTTCTTGACATGTTTCAGAAATGGGTTCACATGATCGGGACATTATCTGGATGATTTCATTTCATTGTGGATAAGAATATATTTTGGACATTTACGTAATCTGAACTTCATGCTGATTTTTTTTTTTTTTTTGATACGGGAAGAACATTCCTAGACTACATTTACACATATTGAAGACCTCAGGTGTCCAACCTCTCACTCTCTCTCTCACACATGCACTGACGCAGTCAAATTCACACACACATATATCTACACATGTCAATACAAACATTTTTCAGATGCGTATCAATGATAAGGAGAGTATGCAAAACTTATTCTTCACCACCACGGCTAATCAAGTTACCATCCTTAATGCAAAATGGCATTGTGTTCGAAGCACGAAGAATGCCTCGTGGCAGAGAAAGTTCACCTGGTCTGGAGTGCTTGCATGACTCCCTGAAAAGCTAATGGGCCTATGGACGATGCAATTCCTTTGGGAGATATTTTAAAGTTACGATTTAGTACAGTATCACAGAATTTGAGTCCTAGCGACTAGATACTGTGAATGAATATTTACATGAATATCAAAACATTGATGTCAAACTTTTAATAACATGTGGACGTAATACTACATATCACACAAATATCCAGGACAGGAGATCCCCTGAACATGGGAGATTCTCTAGATATCCAAGATGGGATATCCCATGGATGTCCATTGTGGATATTCTATGGACGTCCCTTGGAGATTTGTGCTGTGGGGGTACCTGTGTAACGTAGACTCCTAAGTGTTCTTGGTGAAAAAATTACCCTACAACGATCCTTGTGGTAGGGTAATTGTTCTAACAAATATACAAAACATACATGAACACTGTTTTACAATATGCTAAAATATGCATGCTAGTGACTTGACTAACCTCTTTCTGCAGTTTGCCTTTCTCTAGTTCTACTCTTCGTGTCTCTTCTTTCAAGGAGCTCCTGTCTTCCAGTTCTCTCCTTAGAGCAGCTGCCACTGCCTTCTCATCGTCCAGGTCCCTCTTCAAGCTCTCTATCCTCTCTATGAACACATTCATCTCCTCCTGCTTCTTGGAAAGTTCAGCTGAAATAATAATGAGGAAATAAAATATATTTAAGAAATCTTTGAGAAGGATTAATTGGCATTTATGTGTATCTGCTTATTCATGAAATTGACAATAATTTTACTGATCCAATATTTCTGTAAATAGCATGTAACAGACTTCACAAATCTAACAAACTCTCTAGCCTTCTTAAACCCAAGGCTGCAGCAACACAAGCCTTCCATCTGTCCCTATCCTGGGCAAGATCAATGCAATCTCTTCAGATTTCCTTTGGGTCCATCTCAACGTTATCCCTTAATCTTCATCTTGGCCTTTTTACTGAACCCTTACCATCAGGTTTCCCAACAAGAATCCTGTAAAATTTGTAAAGAGCAGATAAGATATTCAGGACCAAGAAAAGACAGTTTGAGGGAAAGATAATAGAAGAGTTTGATGAAATGAAGGACAGAAATGAGATACAAAAGTTTTACAAGAGATATAAAGAGATGATTACCAAGAGCTGTTTTCTACAAAGACAAGACGAAAATTTCATTGGAGGCCAAAGTAAAATGCTGGAAAGATGGCAGGAGTATTTCTAATAATTACTCAATGAAAATAAAAATTGATCGAATTGGTGTTTTAAGTCCACTTTATGCACAGTAAGGCTAATTGGGACTGGACCTACAGTTTAAAGTGGGATCCGAACCACTATGTGCCTTCGCCGGGTATTGAACAAGGGACCCCTTGATTACAAGGCAATGACGCTACCAACCACTGCGCCATCGGGGAGGCACAATGAAAATAAAAGGAATGATAAAGAAGAAGAAATGGAAGTGAATGAAATAGAATGGAATGAGAAAGAAGTAATAATGCAATAGAGCATTAAATAACAATAAAGCATTAGGTGAAGATGGTATGGAGTTGGAGTTCATGAAATGTCATGGAGAGGGAGTGTAGATGGCCATCCATGAACTAATAAAGGAAGTGTGGACAAAACGAGAAACGTCCAGGAATTGGACCGGGTAGACATAATTTGCTCCATACCTAAGACAGGGAACAAGGCACTGTACCAAAACTACCATGGATTACTTTGCTGGATGAAACTACAAGATGTTTGGTAAGATATTACAGGGGTTGGACAAAAATATGGAAACACCTGCAGAAATGCAAATTACCTTTATTAATATCGAGTAGGACCACCTTTGGCAACACAGAACGGCCTGCAGTCGATGTGGAACGGACAAATACAGGTCGTGTATGGTTGTCAAAGGGATGTTGTACCATTCTTCCTCCAAAGCAGCTGCAAGTTGTTGTAGAGACGATGGTGGTGGGTAGTGGGCTCGCACCTTGGTCTCCAAAACTGACCACAGGGGCTCAATAATATTGAGGTCTGGCGATTGTGGAGGCCATGGCAGATGTGACACTTCATCTTCGTGCTCATCAAACCAGTCCTGGACGATGTGAGCTGTATGAACAGGGGCTCTGTCATCTTGAAACACTGCATCACCATCTTCGAACAAAGTGTGCACCATGGGATGCAGCTGGTCACTCAAAATGGTTACGTAGTCCCTGTCAGTGACATGTCCATGCAGGGTGATGATGGGTCTGGCAGAATACCAGGAGATGGCTGCCAAAATCATCACTGAACCACCGCCATGCTTCACTCTCGGTAACAGAGTCTGTATCGTACGCTTGTGATGGTGTTCTTCACACGTACACTCGGCCAGCAGTTGGAAACAATGTAAAGGATGTCTCATCCGACCAGAGTACAGTCTTCCACTGCTCCATTGTCCAGTTTTTATGGGCGTTGCACCACTGTCTCCGTCTAGCAGCGTGGTCAACAGTCACGAGTAGTTTGTGAATTGCACATCTGCCATGAATACCCTGCTTGTGGAGTTCTCTTCTGACTGTTTTGATGCTAAAAGGGTTTGTAAGCACTGTATTCAGCTCAGCAGTGACTTTTGAAGCCGTGGTGATCTTCTGCTTGGTCACAATCCTACCCAATGTGCATCTGTCTCTATCATGCAACACACACTTGCGTCCACGCTGGTGCTTCGCTGATGCGGTTTTTCCGGAAGTCTCGTAGGCAGTCATGATCTTCGAGACTGTGCCTCTTGATACACCAAACATTTCCGCTACTTTCGTCACGGAAGCTCCCACCATAGTTGCACCCACAATTTGCCCTCTTTGAAACTATCAGCTCATACATGATTCACAATAAACTGCACGGATCGGTTGCTGAACTGTAACTGGCCCATCTGTCAGGTTGGCCAGGGTGTATACCTCGCAGGAAGTGCCAGTGACCACAGCGCCACCTACCATTCAGATGCAAATCGTGTTTGAAATGGCTACCTGTTTTATACCAGGTGTTTCCATATTTTTGTCCAACCCCTGTAGCTTCATGACTGGAGCACCGGATGGAAAAAATATTGGGGGATTGCCAAGCAGGATTAAGGAAACATCATCATACCGTAGACCAGATATTTTTATTATGACAAATACTGGAGAAGTTTTATGAGTATGATAAACAACTTCATGAGCTGCATGTAGAACAGGCATATGATACTCTAGTCTAACTAAGATCTAAAAAAATATGAGAGATTTTGGAATCCCATGGAAACTGATTAGGTGGACAGAAATGACCATGAAAACAGCAGGATGCAAGTTCAGGATGGAGCATAATGTGACAGGAACAAAACTTAACAGATTAGTACACGTGATCTTATGAAACCTAATCTGGAAGCAGACTGGGTACTGGCGTCCCTGCAGACTAATGAAAGCCAACCCTCAACAAAGTTCCTATAAAATCACCCTCACCCCCACAACCCTACATCTTTAACCACTCAAACAATAAACTGTTCTGAATTTCAGAATGGTTGTCATACCTATTTATAATACCCAAATTAACAACAGTTAGATAACTAAAACTAACCATAAAGTAACATAAATTAAAACTCAACATTAAACTATATTACTAATAGTTTAACTAATTACCAAATAAGCTAAAATCCTTAAATAAATAAACACTACTTTGCAAAAGACCAGTTACGGTCACCAGAATGAGTCAATATAATTATATCAATTTGAAGTTACCAATGTTTGTACAGAATACTATATTTTTGTTCTTATTGTATTAGGGATGGGCCGATATGAAATTTTGTCCAATACCGATAAAGTACCGATATAAAATTTACCGATACCGATAACCAATCCGATATAAAGTTAGAAATGGTTCTTGAAGAACCTGAAATGTTAATTGATCTCCTTAATAGAAGTGTGTTTCGAGATGACAACAGTGCAAAGGAAGTTGAATATTTAGACAATTACTTTTTTAGAAAGTAGGGCATGGAGATTATCCATAAAAATTACAAGAAAATGGCAGAATTTTGCACTAAATCATAAGATATTTATTGATATATCGGATCGGTAAAATAATCGGCAATTTTACCGATAAACAGATACAACGATGTGCCTATATTAGCCGATACCGATAGATTACCAATTAACCGGTCCCATCCCTATATTGTATTTATGTATTAAATTGAAAATAAGGATAATGAAAAGGTGGCGGAACCATTAAATTCAGAGAAACCGACGTCCTGGTTTATTTAAAGGTACCAGGACATTAAGTGCATACCCTCGAATGTATGTGGGTGGAAGCAGGCTTACTTATAAACCAGATTATTACAAGTGGTAGCATATGCTGACAATGTATGACGAAAACGTACCAATAATCATAAGGAATGAACGAGCTCTTCAAGAGAACTGTTGCTTGCTAGAGAATAGAGCATGGCACAATGGTTGTAAGTGAATATAAATAAAACAAAATACATGAAGTTGAAAGATGCTAAGAGAGCTGACAATACGACATCAGTAGAAATACAGGAACCAATGTTATGACTAGGGCTCGGAAGTTGAGGAAAAATCCTTTTTTTTCCCCTAGTGTCCGAAGACGAGGCCCAACATAATATATGTTCATTTTGGGTCATTGTAGGCCAGAAAAAGGTGGGTTTTATTTGTCCTTTTTTGCCTTTTTCGTCCTTTTTTTAGGTTTTAACGTTTTTTTTTTCGAACTTCACCTTCTTTCGACTATGTTTTTACTGTCTATTCTGAATTCGAATCATCAGTTCATAACTTCTTAAACATCCTTTCTGTAGTAAACAAATAATAAAAACAGAAATAAATAAATATATTTGAACCATCCCTGAAACGAGAGAAAAACATTTTTGGAGGACTGAAGCAGGTACGGTACAAGGTCCTTTAACCGTAACTTGTCTGGAAGATCACGCTGTAAGTGGCAACTTTCTCTTGTTTTGAAGCTTTCAGCATGGTGTATACGACCAGACAAAGATCTCAAGTCAGATAAGGAAGTGCTGCCCATATTCATTAAATATGTAATTAAAACTGAAGTTATTAATTAATTTGGATCACATTTATATGTCCTTTTTTCCATTTTTAGGTCCTCTTTTTTTATATTTTTAGGTATTTATATATATATAGCCCTAGTTATTACCACCCAGTGGGAACCAATCCAAAACTGTCAGCAGGAATACAACATAACCATGGCTGTGTATGGCTGAGAATGTTGGGTGATGACAACTAGAGAAGTAGATTGGTGGTTAAGTGGGAAAGAAATATCCTCATAAAGTTATTTGTAGCAGTAAGAGACGAGGAGCAGTGGTAGTCTATTTGGTAGGGTGTCTGACTGGCACGGGAGAGACCCGGGTTTGATTCTCAGGGTAGGTGACCTAAGGTTTGAATTTTTCCGGTCTTATCCCCACATAAAGCAGCTCTGGGGCTCACCCAGCCTCAAATCAATGGGTACCTGGGAGCAACCCTGGGGGTAAAGGCAACCAGAACATGGTGCTGATTACATCATCTCCTGTACCTTAAGAGATGAGGAGGGATGAAGAATGAGGACAAATGTTGAAGTGCAGGAACTGTTTAGTCAGCTGGATATTTTAGTGAAAATTAAGCAAGGGAGAATATTGTGGATTGGTCATGTTCAGAGAATGGCAGAAACTCAGAACGTCAAGAAAATCTCCATAGGAAAACATCATGGGAGGATAAGATTAAGGAAAAGATGCCTTGATGATGTGGAACATGATCTTAGAAACCCGGGAATCAGAGAAGGAAAGCTGAGGAGGCCAAGGAGCTACATGGACTGTACCAGTAAGTAAGGACTTCCATCAGTTTGGATTAAAATTTCATACCAGTCCATCCTTAAGAGCATGCGGAACAGTTTCTGTGAGGCTCTTCCCAAGCTCTTCCCTCTGTGGCAATGTTGCCAATTTAGTTCTCTTGGAACCAGATCTGGCTCTTTTGTGCACTCATAAACTAGGATGTCTGCCCCCTGCCCTACTATGATGCCAACACTGGCTATAGGTCACAAAGACCAACTTTTGTCATGAGTATACATTTTGCACATGACATGATATTGTTATATTGGCTGCGTGCCCTACCCTCTCTTACCTCCCCAGCTACTTTTTCTATATTGCCGTGTTTGACGTGAATGACATAATATTGTTATCTGGGAATCCTTTATTTTCAATTTCATATAATCATCGGTATTATTGAGATGGGTGATGCTGCCGGAAAAGCATAAATTGTCATCACTTTAAAGTTAATGGTGATAGCAGCACCCCCACCCCTTTGACACCTAAAATTAAATTTACCCTACAAGGCACTTTATCCAGCCTTCGTAAATTTAGCTCCTGGAAAGTAAGTTTGAATTCTATTTAGGGTAAAATTTAGCTCTATTATGTGCATTAGGTTTGGCAACACAGCCAGGATGGCCGTAGGAGGCAAGGAGAAATCCATTGTGCTTAAGGGAGTATTATTTGATTTGTTCTCTTGCGAAACTCAAACTTCCTATGGCATAGAAAAATATATCAACGGAAAGAGGACAGTTTGAAGTTGCATTTGACCAGAGGAAAAGTTGAAACTTGCATTTGTTTAGCTGTAACTTGATGTTGAAGTTGATTCCCCATAAGGAATACATGGGATTCCAAAAATTCTTATTCATCATGTTTTTCAAACATCGTGTCTAGCTTAATAATCAAGATAAAAAAACACTTCCACTTGCAACATGGGGAGAAATTCATACTCTCTCATACGCCAGGATTTTTTTTAGTAGCATTGCCCCTTTCCGACAATATTATAACAAATGCACAACTGGTGCGAAACTACCTCCTCCCCTTAAAATCTTCCTAAACATCATTACCTGTTGCATTCTATGCAATATAAACATTAAAAAATGTGTGCATGAAAAATATAAGGCAAGCCATAACACAATCACATTAGAGTTACAATAAAAAATGCCGATTATTATCTGACAAAACTGATTTGCAATCTGCGTTTAAAACGTTGATACGAGGGCTGCTGGAAAAGTTTCTGCAATCAATATGAAAAAAAGACTTTATTGTTTTTCAAAGTATTCACCTTTAAGACCGATACACTTTTGCATACGCTCAAACCAATTTTGAAAACATTTTTTCCACTCTGAAGCTGATACCTCAGTAACCGCTGTTCGGAATGAGTCAACAGCTGCTTCAGGCGACACAAATCGCTCACCACGCATCTTATTTTTCATGTGTGGGAACAAAAATAAGTCATTAGGTGATAAATCAGGTGAGTATGGACAATGAGTCATTAATTCGACATTTTTACTGGACAAAAATTCCAACAGTTTGATGTGCTGAGTGGGAACTGGCGTTGTCTTGGTGAAGAATAATGCGACAATTTGGGTTTGTTTTACGCAATTCATTGATGACCTCTGGCAAATAAATTGTTGTATACCACTCAGCATTTGCAGTCCTTCGATCTTCTAAAGCTATTGTTGCCACATGTCTGGTATAACCGAAGAAACAAGCAATCATTTGCTTGGCAGCACTCCTCGAACGAACAACTTTTGTTGGTTTCGGCTCATTTTGATACACCCAAACAGTGGATTGCTGTTTAGTTTCAGGTTCGTATGAATAGATCCAAGGTTCGTCCCCTGTAACGATGTAGTACACCAAATTTGACTTGCCTCGGTTAATTTTTTTTAGCATTTCTTTACACCACTTTACACGAGCCTGTTTTTGAGCTTCAGTCAAGTTGTGTGGAATCCAACGGCTTGAAAGTTTATGTACGTTCAGATGACCATGCAAAATCGTATGTATTGCTTTCATGTCAATGTTCAAGGATGCCTGAATCTCACGGTATGTCACATGCCGATCTCTCTCAATCATTTCACTCACAGCATCAACATTACTGGCAACAACAGACGTGGATGGACAACCTTCACGAAATCATCACTGAGAAATGTGTGAACATGCTGGAATTCGGAAAACCAATTGTACACAGTCCTATTGAATGTTGCTTCATCCCCAAAAGCCGAATGAAGTCGCTTGATGCATTGTTTCGGTGTTAAACTATATTTGAAATCATAAAAAAAATCATTGCCCGAAAGTGTTCACGAGAAATTTCCATTTCTTGCACGAAACTACTTCTTAGAACTGCTGTGAAAAATAAACGAATACGCTTAAACACACAAAGATAATTTAAACATAAAAAATGTCTAAATAAGGAACACTAGTGCCACTGTTGGTTGTAGTTTGCAGAAACTTTTCCAGCAACCCTCGTATAAGTAAAACCTATTTTATCTTGCATAGTAAGCATTAGAATTGTACATACTCTTTTCAGAATTTAACTTCTTGACTTCCTCTTCCACAGCTTTCTTCCCTTCCATTAATTGTTTGTTTTCTTCCTGAGCTTTCTTGTTATCTTCCTCAGCTTTTTTCTTGGCTTCATCTGATTTCTTCTTTTCATCTGACAGTTTCTTCTTCTCTGTTTCTAACCTTTTCTTTTCATCTTCTGCTTTCTTCTTTTCTTCTTCTGCTTTTTTCCTTTCTTCTTCAATTGTCTTTTTGTCTCGTAACAACTTCTTCTTCATTGTTTCTGCTTTATCGGCTCTCTCTTTCTCAGTCTTCAATTCTGCTTCCAATTCTTCTAGCTTTTTCTTTATGTCACTTTCCATTATGCCTTGTTTGTTGTTACTTGATTTGTCACCATCCTTCTTCACCGATTCTACTTTTTCTTGCAGCTTCTTTTTGTCATCTTCAGTATTCTTCAAGACCACCATCAGCTCACCTATAATTTAAGAATTCAAGGGATATGCGTTAGTAGTATTGACAGTGTTAATTTTGCAATTTTAAATAATACCTTAGATTATAATCTATATGATTATCATTAGGGATGGGTCGATATGAAATTTTGAATGATACTGATTAACTATCAATATAAAATTTACCAATACCAATATTCTACCGATCCGATATAAAACTCCAAGTAACCCTTGAATAGCCTGATTGGTTCACTGACCTCCTTAATAAATGTGCGTTTCAAGGTAACTACAGTGCAAAAGAAGTTGCATATTTAGATTATCCATAAAAATTATAACAAAATGGCAGAATTTTGCACTAAATGATATATCGGATCGGTAAAGTAATCGGTAGTTTTACCGATATTGGCCGATACCTAAAGACTGCCGATTAATGTGTCCCATCCCTAATTATCAGTATGTGACATTTAAATAGTAATTGGCTATTTCAATGTGATTGTAAAAATAATGATGATGAAGTAATGGTGCTTATCATCAAATAATATTTCTGAAAAGACCACATATTACCGTATTTACGCATGTATAGTGCGCATGCGTGTATAATGCGCACTGTGGTTTTTGATGGGGAAAAGTGACACAAAATTATATCTCGTATATAATGCACAGTACAATCCAGTTTCAAGAAATGGCTTTCATAGTTGTAGGTCGTAAAGCTGTTGCTATGCTGATCAAGAGTGGATGACATCATACCTATTCAATGAGTCACCTGTTGCTATGTGGACCAAGAGGAAAATATCCTCTTGTGGAAACAATGAGTCTCCAACCCATGCCACCTCCCCCTCTCCATTGTGTTTAGCATCCCAAAGCTTTAACTCTTTAACCACCTTATTTATTCTGTAATAGTAGAAAGCAAGATCAAAATTACGCTATTGATTTGCAGTGCTCAGGAAGTTATTTTCTATTATATCTTGCCCAACAAATACTGCTTATATGCATCCCATGTTACGGAAGGTGCATGCTCAAATTCCGCCAGAGTTGCACTGCTTTTCTTGGTGTAGCAGAACATTACATTACAAAGTGAAAAATTGTGTGAAATGCCCTTCAAACTTTTATACGTGGTTTTGCTCATTCCTTCTTAATTTTCCTAAAAGAACTTCAAGATATAAACTTTTTCTTTCCATGACTAATGTAACATTTATATGAGGCACATTCAGGACCTTCCAAATAGCAGTTAGAAGCACAAGATTTCTTCCATTAAGGAATTTACACACTCCATGTATGTCATGTTATTTGGCCAGGATTACATTTTAATTTTTATTATCTTTTTCCTTATGTTTTCTTTCATCCAAAGTACCATAAAAATCAGAACGTTCCTTCATTTTGTGATGAACTTATTTCAACCGCATTTCACATTAGTGTTGTTATCTTGAATGGAATACTGTTTCCATATTCAGAAACTGCAGGATTTAAGCTTTGCAATGATATTTAACATGATAGGGTTCCGTAAACATGAAAAATCAATGCAAGTGTCCCAAAATCATGGAATGACCCTGTACGGTTTCATGTTGGCTGTCTGATTTATTCCGTGCATAATACACACCACAGTTTTTGTGGGCAAAAATTTTGGAAAAAAGTGCGTATTATACATGAGTAAATATGGTATTTAATGATTATGCCTCACTTCCACATAGTATGCCTCGGTAACTGCTCCTTGCAGGCGAATGAGGCTCTGGCATCCGGACCTACAACCAGAATAATCCTCTGTAGTGTGTGTTTTGTCCGCATACGTGCTGAGTGCCCCTTTACAGCTTTAGCTTTAGCCTCGTAAGATTTTAGTCCTGAGAGACAATGGTTGACTTTAATTATGGTAATAGGCAGGGCCACATGTAGTATGACGGGTGCAAATAGCTGCTGATGCACTCAAAATTTTTATTTCAATCAATTAATTAAATATTGATTGTGAACGAGCAAGTAATTTTACCTCTGCATGGTATTGATGTAGTTGGTGTTATTATTTCTATTATAGTAATTGTAAAAACTGCATCTCATTCATTACAATTCACAAACTACTAAAGACTACACAGGAATGACTTTATAACACTAATTGTATATTAAGTTCACAGGGGATTCATCGTCTGGATCCAAACCTCTGAATATGAACCCCAACTCTAGTATTCTTATTGCAAGATGATTAAGAACTTCTATATCAAATGAAATGTGACCATTTTTGGTTGAATAATACAAATAGCCAAGATTAATATTTTACATTTGTCTTATAAATAAAGCCACATATTTATAGTGAATAAAAGATCAAGATTTCGGTACAAAATCTGGAAACATTTCAGGATGAAAAACAGAATATAAAATGGCATTTTTGTGTTAAAATGGTGAATATTACCCTAAATTTGATTTAAAAACTGTACTTATAACACAAAATAAACTTTTCCCTTCTAAGCTTATTCCTGTGTAATGGATTCCATTTTTGTTTCTCAAAAATTTATAGCAGAATTAATCAAGTGGCTGTGATTTGCATAACTCACAGGATAACAGACCTCAGAAAATGTGCACTCGTAAATAAACTATAAATTTCGTATATAAGAGTATATTTCGCATCATTTCGTGACAAAACATAGTAGGAAAATGCACCTGACACTTTTCAAACACATGAAAAATGAACATTACAGTATGTTAATTCACATGTCCGTGTACTTCTGCATTGCCTCTACTAACAGGCAAGTATCATAAATAACATAAGAATCTGGCTTTCAACTTACCAATTTCATTCTCCAAGTCCTCGACCATCTTTTTCATTTGCAGCTTTGAAGTCATATCACCAGGTTTCTTGGGTGTTCTCTCTTTGTAGTTGCTCGCATCTTTTAACTTAGTCAGTGTCTCGTTAAGTTTATCATTTTCAACTTCGACTTTCGTCAGTTGGGTCTTCAGTTTTTCATATTCATCAGCTTTTGTCTTTACATCCTTCTGCAGATCTTCTTTTTCTTTCTTCAGCTTTTCCACTTCTGGTGCTTCTTTCACCTTCTTTGCTTTTACATCCGAAAGTGGTGTCTTTGTTGGCAGGACAGGCTTCTCCTCTTTGCCACCGGCTGCTTTCAATTCGTTTATTTTGTTGTTTGCCTCCGTCAGTTTTCCTTCCAGACTTTTTACTTTCTCCTTTAATTCGTTGCTTTCCTGTTCAGACTGTTCGCCTACAGAGATGGATGGCTTTCGGATTGCTCTTACTTGCAGTCTCTTGTTTTCATTTGTAAGTCTTTCATTTTCTGATTCTAAAGATTGAGTTTTTGTTCTTAAAACAGAAGCTTCTTGTTCAATAACTTGAAGCTGGCGTCTCAAATCCAGAGCTTCATTGCTATCCAAGGATCTGAAAATAAAGTACTTTTAAATAACTTACTACACAAAGACACAATATGGGCCTCCCAGATGGCATCAAGAGTGTTGGGTGCCAATTATTATGAGGGTAATTCCAAAAGTAAGGTCTCCAATTTTTTTTTAAATACAAAGAAACATTTATTGTCAATAATGTTTACATCATTTTAAAGCTTGAACATTTATCTATTTTTCTATACTAGCCATTTCGGTCGATGCATTTTTGCAAGCACTGTGGCAGTTTTTGAATGCCCATGTCATACCAGCTTGCCGCCATGTCGTTGAGGAAGCGTCAAACATCCTTCACCTTGTCATCGTTGCTGAAGCATGTTCCGGCCAAGTGTTCTTTCAACTTGGGAAACAGGTGGTAGTCACTGGGTACCAAGTCCAGACTATAGGGTGGGTGGGTGATGATGTCGCATCCAAACTGTTGCAGGAGAGTGACTGTTTGATGGGCAACGTGGGGGTGAGCATTTTCGTGGAGAATGCTTCCGTCCTTGCTCAACATTCCTCTTCTCCGGTTCTGAATCACCAGTCTGAGTTTCTTCAGTGTCTCACAATAACTGTCAGCGCTTATTTTGGTCCCAGAAGCCATGAAGTCGACCAACAATACCCCCTTTCGATCCCAAAACACAGTTGCCATGACTTTAGCGGCAGACTGTTTGTTTGAATTTTTGCGGCTTGGACAAGGAGGATTGCCGCTATTAACGTGATTGTTGTTTGGTCTCAGGTGTGAAGTGGAATGCCCAGGTTTCGTCACCCGTGACAATCGAATCCAAAAAATTATCCTTTTTGTCTGCATAGAGGTGAAGAAATTTGCAGGAAGAGTCAACTCGTTGCCATTTGTTTTTTTCAGTGAACATTCGCGGGATCCATCATGCACACACCTTCCAATATTGCAACTTTTCCATAAAAATCCTATGAATGGTGCTTCGGGAAACCTCAGAAACCAACGTACAGAGATCATCCAGAGTGATCTGCCAATCTTCACGCATGGTTTGCTCAACCTTCGCGACTGTCTCATCAGAAATTGACGGTCTCTCGCTTCTTTCTTCATCGTGAATTTCAGTACGACCAGCTTCAAACTCTGTACACCACTTGCGAACATTTTTGACATCCATGCACGACTCGCCATACACTTCTGTCAATTGGCGATGAATTTCAATCGGTTTAACGCCTTTTGCATTCAAAAACCGAATAACTGCGCGAACTTCGCACTTGGCGGTAGCGCCAAGCAAGAGCTCAATTACAAACAGCTGCCAAGCCAAGACTGAGTGTCCCAGCAAGGTGTGCGCAGGCTTGTTTCGGAGTGGGGAAAGCAACCAACACAACAGTGTTGCCAATTGCCAAATAAAAAGTTTTGTTGTATTAAAAAAAAAAATAGGAGACCTTACTTTTGGGATTACCCTTGTACACACAGAGCTGAGACTTTGACAATGACAGAGAGAGACAAAGGAAAGATGCAGGCAATGCAGATGAAATTTTTAAGGAGTATATTGGGGAAGACTAGAAGGGATAGAATAAGGAATGAGGAGATTCGACAGATAGTGGGTGTGGTGAAGCTTCAGGACAGGATAGATCAGGCACAGATGAGATGGTTGGGGCACATGGAGATTGATTGAGTTGGTGTTTTAAGTCCACTTTATGCACAGTAAGGCTAAATGGGATTGGGCCTACAGTTGAAAGTGGGATTCGAACCACTATGTACCTCCACTGTGTATCAAACCCGGGACCCCTTGATTACAAGGCAATGATGGTACCACTGCACCATTGGGGAGGCTCTGCCTTTCAGAGACATATAGTGATTCGAATCCCACTAAAAACTGTAGGTCCACTTCAGATTAGTCTATCTGTGCAGAAAGTGAGCTTAAAACAAAACAAAGAAAATCAAGGATACAATGAGGAACCGTTAATAATTACAACCTCATAGTGAAATTATAAATGTATGATTACAAAACTGGATCAATCTCTCTTTTCTTTACACGAAAATCGACAGTATAAACATAGATTATAGTCACACACATATCGAGAAATACCTTTCAGGGGGTCTCAACAACAAAAATAATAATAATTAGAATAACTATATTTAATTAAATTAAAATAACATTACCTAATTAAACATGTAAATTAATTCATATTGTATTGTATTTATTACATGAATAGGTACAAAGAGGTAAAAGAATATAGATATAACAGCACGTATTCATTATCTAGCTTATGTGTAGTTAAGGTTACCAAAATTTGTACATAAAGAACTGCCTGGCAAGGAAATTAATGTCAAATAGATAAAGAATTTAATATTTATTGAATAACAACAAAAGGAGTTAGATCCAATTGACGAAAAGAAAAGTTCCTGATTTATATTTTCTGCATATTATCACAAGTAGTAGAGTGCATGTAGAAGCTGTATCATTACAATTCCTTGCCTCCCAATAAGTTTGGCAGAAATCAATAACCATTGATTATAGAACAAATACTAAACAAGTATATTTTCATTGTTTTAGAATAACTCTTTTAGGGTGGGGGGCAGATCCCTTGGACATCCTTGATTTTAGTATAGCAGTTCCAATTATTTTTTAGATCTTTAAATATGCCAACTTCCAAGTCATCTTAGCTACCCATGAAACTGAAATAATCGCAATTTAAGTAACTTACTGCATTACTTTTTTAAACTTTTACATAACACGTTTCACAAAAAATAAGATCATATATGCAGAATTGTTTTCCAAGAATGTATCTCTTTTCTTGGTGATAGTAGAGTTTCTAACTAGAAAAAATTAATATTTGCTTTCATTGAAATTATATGGTTAAAAAATGTAAAAGTTATTTTAAGAACTTCATGGTGCAACTTGTAGCTTTTCATTATTTATTTACAAGGTTTATTTTTTAATTAGGGGCCATTTTGCGCTCACGTTGGCAACATGGCATGCTTGGCATTTTGCGCATGTAGTTACCGACATGCCTTGCACATAAACAGACGCCATTTGCACGTTGTGAAACGCTTGGTGTAGTTGTGGTGGACAATGGAAGTGTTGGCAGGTGATTGGAAATCCCGCCGAGTGTGAGATACGATCAGTGATCGGGTTTTTCACATCGAAAAATGTGAAAGCGGCAGACATTTATCGCCAGATACGTGAGGTTTATGGTGAGAATGTTATTGTTGAAGGCAAGGTGCATAAGTGGGTATGTCTGTTTAAGGCTGGTTGCACGAATGTTCATGATGAACCACGATCAGGATGCCCCTCCATCATAACAGACTCATTGGTGCATGATGTTGAAAGCATGGTTCGGGGAGCTTCTGATTGAGTTTCTGACGAATGGACAAACAGTTAATGCAGTCGTGTATTGCAACACTCTCAAGAATCTTCGCCGAGCAATACAGAATAAACGACGAGGAATGCTGTCTTCCGGTATCATGTTGCTGCATGACAACGCACGACCACACACTGCAGCTGCCACACAGTCGCTCATTGACTCATTTGGCTGGTAGCGGATGGACCACTCTCCGTACAGTCCGGATCTCGCCCCTAGCGATTATCGCCTATTCCTCCACTTGAAGACTTTCCTCGCTGGGAAGCGATTCAACAGCGCCGATGAAGCAAAACAGACCGTGACGAATTGCTGTCTGACCTGGCGACAGATTTCTTTGATGAGGGTCTACAAAAGCTCATCTACCTCTATGACAAGTGTCTCAACAACTATGGGAACTACGTTGAGAAGTAGCTGAATGTACATATGAACAGCCACTGAGGTAATTAAATTTATTCATTTGCATGCTTTCGTTTTATTTCAAAACGGCCCCTAATTAAAAAATAAACCTCGTATTTATATTACTTTTTACATTTATGTATAGCCTGTTTATAGTATATAGCCCAGTGCTCCTGTTATCTGTTATTCTTGATTGGGGCCTGTTACTTCCATTAAGTATTTCCTCAACTTTTGGTGGGGCTTACAACAGGTATTGACAGTAGCGTACGCAGGATTTCATCAAGGGGGGTGTTATTTCGAAAACTTTCTACAAATTCACATTACCATTGTTTTATTATACTTTAATTAATTAATTAATTAATAATAAATTAATTAATAATACTTCTAATTAGTTAATTAGTTTAATTACTACTAATGCAGCTGCTATTTATGAAAGATATAGAACAAAATTACATTTCTTTTGTTTCTTTGTTACAAAATAATTGTCTAGTCAACGGTTATTTGTATATGATTAGTGAGACATTTTAAATGTGAAGAAAATCCATAAAAACAAGCAAATATATTAAATTTATTGAAATAATCGAAATATGAAACTCATTCAAGGAGCCGCGCTGGTCTAGTCTGACAACTTCGTGGGATATCCGGGTTCGATTCCCGGAATTGGTTGGAATTTATCCAGCCTTCTCCGCACCCAGCCTCATAGCAATGGGTACCTGAGAGCAACCCTGGGGGATGAAGGCTGCCGTAGCATGGTTTGATCACATCACCTGCAAAATAGTTCGAGATCGAGAATCTTTGGGGCCCACCACACCACTACGTGTGCCTTCATGGCACGGTGCTATATGCATGGTGCTATATGCATGGTGCTATATGCACGGGACAATTTACATTACCTTTACCTATGGAATTCGCCCAGGATGATGATGAAGCGCGAGAATACATGTTGCAAAATTCCACTGAGTCTATATTTTCGTTGAAAAGTAAGTTTATAGACATTCCAACACATTTATCACTTCTAGGTGATTCACAAAGCACTTCTTCAACATTACTTAATGATGTGGATGTAGACTCAGCATCACTTGAGAGTTCACAAGGGGATGTGAAATCAGTACCGGGAAGAACGTTTGCAATAAGGTCGGCAGACTGCGACGAAGCAAGGAATTTTCACAATTCTCGCGAGAGTCAATGCGCGACTTTTTGAAGAAAGAAAAAAAAAAAAAAAAAAAAAAAAAACTTTGCGGCCGCTTAGATTGTGTTTGGAATGTTGTGTTTTTCTTCATGCTGCATGGGAATAATAATTCAAATTATTAATATTATTATTACTGTCGCAGATCTTTGACTGTGATAAATTAGCCATTTTTAATTTTTTTCTGCAGCATTTTCCATAATATTTCAAAAGCTCAAGGGGGGGGGGTTAAATCCGGTAACCCCCCCCTTGCGTACGCCACTGGGTATTGAACCTAGTAGTTGCACTAAGCAAGAACACTAACCTTAAGCCATGGTAGCTTAGTCTTTAGGGCATCTGACTACCATGCGAGGGGCCTGAGTTCGATTCCGGCAGGGGAGAACCAGGATTTTTCCAACTGTTGATGCAGCTCCAACACCCACCCGACATCGTATAAAGTGGGTACCTGGAGGAAACTGGGGGGTAAAAGCAGCCACGGGCATGGTGCTGATCACATCACCCCCACTTTCGACCATGATCAAGAAAATGTGTGGCCCTAACTTCACACCCCTATATGTCTTCATGGCGTGGTGCAAAGCACAGGGGAACTTTACTTTTTTACTTCAAGAGCACTAACCATTCTTCTGGTAAGATTACTAAATTGTGTATTTACTTATTAATAATTTACCACTATTTTCTTTGTAGATTTATTCCAATAATAGGTTTCAGAATTCATTGAGTTAAGATTAAAATTTAGAAAAGCAATACTAGTCAATGAGGGCCACAAAATATATAAAAGGCAATATTTTAGTTGTACTTTGGAAATCATACATTATCAAAATTTTATACACAAATTGTTGTGTGTACAATATTACACTAACCTGCTTCTCTGCATTGTACCCTTTGGCCTTTTTTGTGTTAAGGTTATCTCTGTTTGTAATCTTTCATTGTCCCTTTCCTTTTCAATCAACTTCTTTCTTAGCTCAGACATTTCTTCTTCCAAAACCTGCAAAAAACAGAGAATGTGTTTATTATTATTTATTTTTTCATCAGATTTTAAACAAGAAAGAAATTAAGAAAATATGGAACTGTGTAGATGAATTGACAAATACTGTCACTATGAACAGTATTAATACATTTTATTTACAAAGTTATTACATTATGTTCATATTAGGAATGTGCCGAAGCTGATTACAGATGTATGAATATCGGCGGAAATTGATCTATTGGTAGGAGCATGCATATTTTGTTTTTGACAAAAAAACAAAATGTCAAAGAATCCATTGTAGTGTTAATTTTTCATGTTTTTGAAGGGTGTGAGATACATTTTGATACCATGTCTTGTAACGAAATAATGCGAAATGAACTGCAAAATGCAAAATAAACTCTCAAACATGAAATGTAGTGTTTGGTCTGAATTATTCTGTGAGTTATGCAATTCCCGGAAAATTGATTAATTCTGCTGTTAATATTGGAGAAGCAACAATGGACTCCTTTACACAGAAATAAACTTAATACTCTGCTAACTACATAAATGTGCTATTAGAAGTGAAATGTTAATTTTGTGTAATAAGTGTAGTTTTTAAATCAAATTTAGGATTATATTCACAATTTTGAAACCAAAATGTCATTTTATATACCACTTTTCATCCAATTTTTCACTGCTATAACACCAAAATTTTATCTTATTTACCGCTTTTGAACCCAAAATTGACTCAGTTTTTGTACCGAAATTTTGCTTTTTTATTTACCAAAAATATGTGCCTCTATGTATTGGAATCAGCAAAAAATCTGATATTTAAACCGGTCATTCGAGCGGCCGGCGAGGAATGAGAATTTGTACTAGAATGGTGACATAATATGAGGGGAAGGTGGGACTGAATAGGAGGGGAAGCAGCTTTCACCCCATATCAGATTGGTGCTGTTCACCAGTGCTGGCCGTGCAACTGACGTGGGATTTTATTGATTTCATGTGTTCCCGTTTTTAAGTGGTTTGTCTTTATGGGATCTTTAAAATGAGGAGTTTTTAATTAGGAATGTGTCGGGGATAGTTTTAAGTGTTTTCAACCCTACCCTCAACCTAATCCTCTTTTAACACTTTTTAACGCGGCACTATGTTCAGTGCTTAGAAAAATATTTACGAACCTGATGAAGGGGCAGTTGGACCCTGAAACGTTGTTCCATAAAAGCTTCATACTCACTCACGTAAGTAGTGTTAAATTTAACTTAATACAATTTAACGTTGTTTATTTTATTTAATAGTGAGTAACATGCACCAAGCTACAATAAGGTACTGATAATACTAGAGTTTTACCTTCTAAGAAGTTTTATATTTCAATTTTGCATGATTTATTGAAAATTAGATTTTGGATCTTCATCACTGGAGTTTTTGTGATAGAATTATTGCAAACTGATTCAGAGGATCAACCCACCTTAAAATCAGAAACAGAACAGTACGTTGAACAGACTACTCCATGTGACCAGGATCTACTGATGTATTGGAAATTCAAAAATGAGTATCCAAACGTGAAGCAAGTAGTGAGAAAATACTTGGGCATACAGTATTCAGTGAATGAGTGTTCCGTGTTGGACAGATTTGTGATAAGAGAAGAAGTAGGTTACTTCCAGAAGTGCTTCAAAAAGTCGTGTTCCTGAAGTTGAATCTGCCAGCATTAAATTTTCGGTACTGTATTAAGAACAGGAATTAATTTTGTATTTCAACTGCTTCTGTACTAATGTTAAATATCTGAGAATATATGTATGTGTACATGTTTTACATGCCATTAGAAATGTTTATAGCAAATTTATTTTGTCATGCTGAAAGTAACATTCCTCTTCTGTTGAATAATCTTACGTATCGGAATCAGTTAATATCGGTATCGGTTCCATAAATTATTGCCGAGTACATCGGCATCGCTAAATTTGCAGTTTTGTCACATCCCTAGTTTATATATTCATGAGTGCAATAACAAAACACCAGAGCTATGTATTCAGTTATGGGATTTTATTGAAATATATTAGATCAATAAAAATCAACGATTATTAACAATTTGACCAATAAATTTACTACATGTTACTCCAGGTCTACAATTATAGAGGGTCATTTAATCAGTCCTATATCTAGTTTTAAAACAATTATTGATTTTCTTTATGTAGAAATACATCCAATTTCCACCAATAGCAGTTTCAATGTTTTTCTGAAAATGAACTTGTTTTCTCTGTTTACAGCCAACATTATCACAAAACCTTCCCCGATGGTGTAGTGGGAATACTGTTGCCTTTCAATGAAGTGGTCCTGGGTTTGATATCTGCTGGAGGCACACAGTGTTTTGGATCTCAAGTTCCAATTAGCCTATCAAACGAACATTGTCATAAATCTTTACGAGTTCTCAGTGCATACAAGTTTTAAGAAATGGAAAGAAGTAACTAAAGGAAACTATTTCTAGATTCAATTTCTAAGTGAAGTTTTAATTGAATATGTGAAATGTTTAAATGCATTTGAAATATTGAAATAGAACAATGCTGTCTGTATGTTAGAAAAAATATTTTATTTTATTTTATTTCTCTTGAATCACCAATTATTTTGGAAGGATAATATAATTAGAGGCACATATTTTTGGTAAATAAAAAAGCAAAATTTCAGTACAAAAACAGAGTCAATCTCGGGTTCAAAAGCGGTAAATAAAATAAAATTTCAGTGTTGTAGCAGTGTAGCACATCAAAAGTGCTATATAAAATGATATTTTGGTTTTAAAATTGTGAATATAATCCTAAATTTGATTTAAAAACTGCACTTATTACACAAAATAAACTTATCCCTTCTAATAGCACATTTATGTAGTTACCAGAGTATTAAGTTCATTCCTGGGTAAAGTGGTCCATTTTTGCTTCTCAAATATTTACAGCACAATTAATTAATTTTCCGTGAATTGCATAACTCACAGGATACTTCAGACTTCAGAAAGTGTCGCGTTAGTTTACATAAACGGAAAATTTCGTGTTTACGAGTATATTTCGTGTTTCGCAATTCATTTTGCATTATTTCGTGACAAAACTGGGTAACAAAATGCACCTCACACCTTTCAGAAATTTGGAAAATGAACATTACAGCATGTTCTTTCATATTTCGTGTTTTCGTCAAAAACGAAATTTGCATGCCTTCATTAATGAAAATCGAGGAACAGATTTATATGTAAATACATATTTATGTATGAAGCTGAAATCAGTTATACAGGTACTTTACAACTTTGATGTCATACAGCACAACTTATGATTGACATAGAGGAATATACTTTCTTGTAGGTGATTCAGTTCTTTTACTCAGGCATTGAATAAGATGGTGCACCAGCACACTGGGTCTTAGATGTGAGAGATGTCCTGGACAGAACATTTCCAGCATGTTGGATTGGAAGAGATTGTCCAATTGCCTGGTTTTCTAGATCCTCTGACATTACGCTGCTGGACCTCTTTTTGTAATATGTAAAAGACACAGTGTACAGCACTCCTGACATTGAGCTTGATGTTTTGAAGGCCAGAAAAAGAGCTGCCATTGCCACAGTTGACAGGGATATACTAAAAAGGGTATGAACAGAGTTGGAATTTTGATTAGAAGTACTCTGAACTAGGGATGGCCAAACGGATCCGGATCCGAAAAATCCAGATCCATTCGGATCCGGATCCGGATCTGGATCCAAAAGTTGCGGATCTGGATCCGGATCCGAAAATTCTGGATCTGGATCTGGATCCGAGATTTCCGGATCCGCAGATCCGGATCCAGATCCGAAAGTTCCTGATCTGGATCCGGATCCGAGAGTTTCGTATCTCAATCCCATTATAATATTACCACACCTTAAAAGGTATTATGATCTTCGATTACAAAGAAATTTTTCGTTAGTCCTACAAGAACTTTTTTCAAGTGTTGTTCCTAAAATACTTTGCTACGCATCGGCTTACACACTCGTGCACACATGTCAGAGGTGATTTTGTAAATGCCATTCAAACGAATATGTATTAATTCGAATGTATTGGAAATGAAAACACACATAAATGTGAGACATTCCATTCCAGGATGAAACCTTTAACATATAACAAGATAGAAATGTTATAAAAAACTTATACAATTGTTCTACATATACAGTTCTACAAATTAAAATAAAACATTATAATATATGCAGTGTTAAATAATTACAAAGTGTAAGACTAACAAGGGAGGTTATCTAAGTATCCCCCTCCGATTTCCATGCAACTTGGCAGTATAGTGAGGCGCAAAGGAAGAATTACGTGTTTTTTTGTTTCAGCTAAAAAACTGTTTTAGGGGGCAAAACCCCCTCAAATGTCAAGATGAGGACAAATTGAAGTGAGGATCTGACCCCTGTGTCCCCCTCCGATTTCCATGATACTTGGCAGGTGTATAGTGGGGTCCAATGGAAGAAATACGTGTTTTTTTGTTTCAGCTAAAAAACGGGTTTAGGGGGCAAAACCCCCTCAAATGTCAAGATGAGGTCAAATTGAAGTGAGGATCGGACCCCTGTGTCCCCCTCCGATTTCCATGATACTTGGCAGGTGTGTGTATAAACGGGCCCAAATGAAGAAATACTTTTTTTTTTTGTTTCGGCTAAAAACTGTTTTAGGGCGCAACCCCCCCCCACTCAAATGTCAATATGAGGACAAATTTAAGTGGGCATTTGACTTGTGTGTCCCCCTCCGATTTCCATGAAACTTGGCAGGTGTATAGTGGGGCCCAAAGGAAGGGAAGGTTTTTTTTTTTTTTGTTTCAGCTAAAAACTGTTTTAGGGGGCAAAATCCCCTCAAATGTCAAGATAAGGACAAATTGAAGTAAGGATCTGACCCCTGTGTCCCCCTCCGATTTTCATGAAACTTGACAGGTGTATAGAGGGGCCCAAATGAAGAAATACGTGTTTTTTTAATTTTGTTTCGGCTAAAAAACTGTTTTAGGGGGCAAAACCCGCCTCAAATGTCACGATGAGGACAAATTGACGAGAGTATCATCTGACCCCTGTGTCCCCCTCCGATTCTCATGAAATTTGACAGGTGTATAGAGGCCCTATGTCCCCTGTTTCTTCCTATGCCATATTTACGTGATTTCGGGGTCAGATCCCCACTTCAATTTCTCCTCATCTTGACATTTGAGTGGGGGGATGAAAACACACATAAATGTGAGACATTCCATTCCAGGATGAAACCTTTAACACATATAACAAGATAGAAATGTTATACAAAAATTATACAATTGTTCTACAGTTACAGTTCTACAAATTAAAATAAAAAAGTTCTGGATCTGGATTTCGGATCCGATAGGATCTGGATCTGGCCATCCCTACTATACACCTGCCACGTTTCATGGAAATCGGAGGGGAACACAGGGGTCAGATCCCCACTTCAATTTGTCCTCATCTCGACATTTGAGAGGTGGTTGCCCCCTAGAACAATTTTTTTTGCCGAAACAAAAAAACATGTATTTCTTCATTTGGGCCCTGCAAGTTTCATGGAAATCGGAGGGGGAGACTTAGACCTCCCTTGTAAGTGTATTAATTAATTACAAATCGCGCATGCGCGCACACACTATATATATATAAAGTTCTGGATCCGGATCCAAAAGTTCTGGATCCGGATCTGAAAGTACCGGATCCGGATCTGAAAAATTTTAGGATCCGGATCCTTAGGATCCGGAACCAACTGGATCCGGATTTCGGATCCACTAGGATCCGGATCTGGCCATCCCTACTCTGAACCAGAAGTGCGCATGTTGAAGTGCACTACACACAATAAAACTTTATGTGTTGGTACATCAAATGGGGCATGGTATGTTTCTTTATGTCAATTGCAAGTTGTGCTGTGTGACATCAAAGTTGTAAAGTACCTTTTGAGACACCCTGTATTTTGTACTATCTTTGCACATCATGGCATGTACACTCAAAAAATTCAGTTTTTATTTTCCATATTTGTACACATAATAGGTTTTGGCCCATATTTTAGATATTTTTACATATTATTTCAATATTTTAGAACATTTCTCAACATATCCTAAATTCATAATTGGAAAAAGAGAGACGTGGTAGTATATAAATACGGAGAAACTAGTACTAACTTTTATCCGCGAAGCTGTTTTTTCTTCTTTTTCGATTAACTTCAGTGGCCACTGCCACCATCCTCGTTGGAACTTGCTGTACTGTTGCTTGGCATGCGTCTTTTGTGCCTAACCAACCAACCAACCACAATCAACCCATCCGCAATCAACCCCCAGCAGCCATTATAAATGGTTTGCCTTCCCCTACCATCCCACCACTTCCAACCGCATATCCAAAGCCCTTCTCCCATATGGCATCAAAGTAGCGCACAAACCCAATTCCAAAATAGCTGATAAACTGAACAAACACAAACAGTACTTCCTCTCCCCCCTTGATAACCCAGGTGTATACGATGCAGAGTGAGAATGCAAGGCACATTACATCGGCAGGTCCAAATACAATAGCCATAAAATTCAAAAGGTTCAAGCCAAACATACTGCCCGCACGAGCTAAACATCGATAGTGGGCAAGTGCACCACACTTGGATTCCCCTACTACAACAGTTATCGCTCGGAAATAGTAGACAACACAAACCCAGACGCACAGTTAACAACAGCGCACCTAGCGGCAGCCGGAGAACTACAAACAAAAGATGCATGCGAAGCAACAGTACAGCAAGTTCCAATGAGGATGGTGGCAGTGGCCACTGAAATTAATCGAAAAAGAAGAAAAAACAGCTTTGTGGATAAAGTGAGTACTAGTTTCTCCTTATTTATATCCTAAATATTCATGCAATAACTACATGTCTCCATGTGACCGAAAAAGTTGGGTGAATTTCTTGAGAATAACGGACAAATTTAAATACATTCCCATTTTAGTCAATATAAATGCATCCTAAAGACAACAGAAGGAAATTCATGTTCAAACACTTACAACAAAAATTTGGTATTCATTGTTTTGAAAACAGAAAATGGAAACACAACGAATTCCAATGTAAGCATACCGTATTTTATGTAGCTCGTGTAATGCCTCATATTATTAAAAAGGTAAACTTTTACAATTGATGAAATTAACTAAATACATATTTCGCACATTTTTAATACATATAAATCAGTTCTCTGATGATAATTCAATATGCACTAGAAAACTCACCTTCATCTTTTTATCATAAATTGCACCACCTCCTTTGCTGGGCTCTGAAGTCACAGGAAAATGTTTAGGTGTTGTGATTTTCTCTGCAAGTTTGTCCTGTAGTTCCTTTATCTGTGTCTTCATTGATTCACTCTGCACCTCGAGGTCTTCTACTTTTCTCCTTAATACTGCTGCCTCCTTTAATACATAATTAAAACATTTATTATTTTATGTTTCTTCTTCCATAAAAGTAATGTAATGTAATTTATTTAAGAGCACATAGGATAAACCTCTCCTCCATTGGAACATACCATAAATAGGATAGAAGCATTATATCTTACACATATAGAAAACAATATTCACCTTCATGCTTTTCAAAACTTAACAGTGATAACATTTGCTTTTCTCTGATGTCATGCATTTACTATAGTAAATCACTATACAGTGAGTGTCAAATGAAAATTACAATGAGATATTAAATATAGGTTTGGATAAAAATCAAGAAGATGGATACACAATAATCACTGATCTGGTTATTTAGATGATGATTAAGTGGATAATCAGATAATTTTAATAGTACAGATAATAGTTACAGTATTTGAATAATTCAAAAATATCTCTGTATACAAATAATCCAGATAATAGATATTGGAAAGATGGCATTTAGATTGATATGTGGTATCAGGATAAAACAAATATCCAAATTGTGGATAATACTTTGCTGAGATTTAGCCACCCCTGCATGCTTCAATATTAATCAAGTGGTTAGTCTTTGGTTCAAGGAAAGTGAAGAAATTAAAGCAAGATTTAAATCAGGTGATTTTCTTAAAAAAATTCACTGATTGAAATCACTTTAAAGAAATAATTTATAGAATACTGTACATAAGGATTTTTGTATCAGAACCAATTTTCATGAAAGTACATTAATCTCATCATCATTTAGTGCTGTTTATTGGATTTTTATTGATTGATTGATTGAGTTTCTTTTACTTCGCATTTTGTGCCTCTTGGCTAATTTGCGAAGATGGGGATGAATGATGAAATTGATGAATGGACATTCACAAACAACCAAGCCCGAGCGAGATTCGAACCTGGTACCCTTGGCATCGCAGCACGATGTGAAAACCACTCGGCCAAAGGGTCCGGCTGTTTATTAGGCTCTAAGAAGAAAAAGAAGGGAAACAAAATATATGTACTGATAAGGTGAAGCCCATATGAAAGGAATGTAATATGTAAAATGTAAAAACACATTTCTCTTGATTTAGAATGCAATAATTTTATGGGCAAAAATAACAAACATTTTGTGTAGGAAAATATACAAAATACTAATCATGTTAAACCATAAATAGTGTCATTATCATTAAATTGTAAATAAACATGGAAGCTGATATTTTGCAAACTATCATTAAAAAATTACCAAAATTCAGCTACGAAGACTTTTAAATATATTTTAAGTTACAATTGTAGATGTACAATTGTACATCCAGAATGTTATTCTACTGGAAGAAAAGTTACTCAAACACTCAGCATTTTAAGCATGTTTTTTTAAAAAATATATATTAAAAAATCGATTTAAATAAAAAATCATGAAAAATGATTTTTTAAAAGATAAAAATCATGATTTTTATCCACCCCGGTTACTTGAAAACATACGAGTGGAGTCTGGTATAGAAAATCAGATAACAGCAGTGATATCGTTAAAATATCAACATCGATATTTTAAAAATATCGACTTTACATCAATATATCGAAATATCAAGATGTTTGCTTCAAGCGTCAACTTCACATTACAATTACTTGAGAATTACTTGACCCATTCCAATGTAACAAAAGCCTTTCTTAATGATTTTCTCCCTACTTTCAACTGCACATAAAATAAAATGGGGTTTCCATTTAAAAACTAAGTTTGTGTTGAAATCGTACTTCCTTACGTAGTTGAACGTATTGTGTCCACTAATTTAATGGGCCCCTCTCATACCTTTATATCTGCGAAAGTGGTTTTTGAATATTTTTTGTTGTTCATGAAATATTTCTGGTGGTAATTTTAGGTGACTCACCCTGTATATATCAAACACATAGCATAACACAATAGAAATGAGTGTGAGAATATTGTGTTTAGTGAATGTTTATAATATAGTTGGGTCATTCCATACCATTTCGACCAATTTCTAATTAATTTGTCGCCTCACCATTTTTATAAATATTTATAATTTGACTACTTATTTCGACATCTTTCAAGTGTTCAAAACCGACATTGAATTCTTTTTCAGGTTTACGTTTGGATTTGGCAGCCATTTTTGATCAGTGGCGTGTGGTGATTTATCGTTCCCAGACCTTTACACAAATCACTGTAACTTCTGTTTTATAATTCCAAATGTAATGATTCAAAAACAAACTTCTTCAAAAAAAAAAAATCCCTATCTTTTTGTTTATTATTATTTTTGCTTCCAGAATAGTAGTTTCGATGCTATACTACAATAAATCTGATAGATTCTTTTTTCATAATTTCTCATCTTTAGGGCACAAAATAACCATGAAGGGGGCGATACACCTTAACCATATTTCTCATGTTTACTGTGCGGTACCGGGTAAGCCCGAACATTGTTTAACATATGAGGTGCCTGGGGCCCCATTTATCTTATGTGGACTGAATATAAACTTTTCTTGATTTTCATCTGTTTACACTTTTAAGTGCTATAATATGACTTTCTATAAATTCCTACATTTTCATTGAAGTTATGCAGACACTAAGTGCTTACCTGTTCATTTAATTCAAGCTGCAACCTTAATTCTGCTGGGTCATCTAAGTCATCTGATATGCCTTCATCCTTTTCAAGATTTGGTTCAGGTGTCATTCTTGCAGGACTTGGACTGCGACGTCGGCCTGTCACAATCAACAACACTCGTAAGTAAAATAAATTACATCACAATCCAAATGAGAAATAAGATAATTAATTAGTAAATCATTTCAGTAATCAATTTCAATCAGTAAAAAAAAATATAATTTCATATTAAATTCATTAAATATTTTAATATTTTTTTACATTTTATAATATTTAGTATCATTATTGCATTTATTTTTTTAAAAGAAAAAGAGTGAAAAAATATTGTGTGTATGTTGAGGATGGAATCATTTCAGCCAAAGGCTTAAAACACAATAAATTTAAGGTATAACAGTTGGTATTATTGTCTTTAAAATTCTATGATTAATAACACTTATTTTTCAATTTAGATTCTTT
Organism: Lepisma saccharinum; assembly: GCF_977018435.1. Lineage (NCBI taxonomy): Eukaryota > Metazoa > Arthropoda > Insecta > Zygentoma > Lepismatidae > Lepisma > Lepisma saccharinum. The sequence continues at coordinate 43,218,514 of NC_139257.1, read as the reverse complement.
TATTCTCTACATTATCACCCCCCCCCCTCAGTTTACACTTGTGCAGATTGCAGTAAGCACTTACTTAACACGCAAATTATAATTTTGTTGAATTTTTAGAAACTTAGTATATTTGTTGTATTATTTTGTTTGTGTTACTTCTTCCAAATGAACTGGCACATGAAAAAATTAATAAACATTTTTGCTAAACTTGTAACACTGTGAAGTGATGGAGGGAACCACGCTGTATAACAGTACTTTATGTATGTACTTCACCAAAGAATCAATAATATCTTTCCACACAATTTAAAAATTACCATAATTTATGGGAAAGTATGGGCTGCTAGCTGGAATGTTTAGTAACTTTTCACAGGAAACTCCTTCTGATTGCTGAAAGTGCAATTCAGGTCATCCTCGACTTAAACAATGGAACTAGATTCAGTGTTGCAACACTCAGAATACTAAAACGTCAAAGCCAATTACACCCTTGAAACTCTTTGAGGGGCTAGGATTTTGATGACCTTAAAATTGCCAAAAAATGACCTTTAGAAAATGCTTTTATGACCTAATACATGCAAGAAAATGCCCTATAAACGTAGAAAAATGACCTAAAAATTCTGAAAGATTTGTAAAACAAATTTATAAACTACCAAGAGAAATTCAAATTACAAATTAACGTTACAGTATCTATCACATGTTAATTGCGTATGATAGTACACGTAAGAAAGTTCACTTTTTTCATATTTTACACTTTAAGTACTGAGTTGCAGTACAAAACGAAAATCATTTGCAAACTTTCAAAAGTGAATGATTGTCGGTTTTCAGGCAAGAAAGCCTTGTACACGGAAAAAAATTCTCTCTACTTCCACCGACACAAGAGGAGTGTACTTGAAAAGAACAATATCACTTGTTGTTAAGTCACTTTCAATTCCATAGAGTGCAAATTGCTTCCCTGACAAAATGTCCGATACAGAGCCCAAAACTTTGTACCCCTTATTTTTTAACAATAATCTGTCTGGCAAACAATATATTTACTGATAGAGGGGGGAATCACATTGTTTGAGCTGAATTATTACACAACAGCTTGTGTCAACAATTCTGCACAGAATTTATTTGTTTTTTCAAACACAATCGTTCAGAAGTGCACTGAAGGCAATGAGACGAGAGTCCAGAACCTCTCCCCTTCAAAGGGTTACATTTGCATGTAAAATGCCCCTTCTTTAACCAAAATGTACAAAAATGAATAAAATGAATTTTAAAAGGCCGAAAAATGACTTACACGGTTTAATAAGTTTAAAAAATGACTTTACTCCAAAAAGGGTCAAAAAATACAAAAAAAAATGCCTTACAAAGGCATCCTAATTAATTCACTTAAGTGTAAAACACGTTTCTATCTACTTATGCAATGTTTCTGCCTTACCAAAAAAAAGATACATTTGCATCAAAATCCTAGCCCTAGTTATCAGAAATTAATCTTTATTCTGTAATTGGATCATAATGAAACTGAATTCCAAGAGTGTTTTCCTTCGGACATGCTTAATAGTTTAAGTTTGAACTTATTAATGATGGCTTCTTAAAGAAAGTGGAGATACTTGCTGAATGGCAATAATCTTTCCTTTGAGATGAGGCTGAGAGTGAGAATATGGTGGATGAGAGCAGGGCCAGCCCTAGGTGGGCGTAGGGCCTGCAGCATACAATATATGTAGCACCTATAACCAAAATTTTTCAGAGACCGATTGGTCAGTTTGTTAAAGAATCTGTACTCACTGAAACCTTCATGTTTCATTTTGTTATTATTACTCAAGGGGTAAATTATATACACTTCTCACAAAAAATGTGGAATATTGTTATGTTAGGCACAACAAGTTTTGAATATCCAAGGCTGTGCCTATCACCTAATACATGATATACAGTGAAACCTTGATTTTACGTTTTTCAGACCAAGCTGAAAAAACTTAAAATTCAGGAAAATGTAAAATTGAGGGAAATTTTGTAATGTTTTGCTATGTTGGGACCATCAAGATTAAATGTATAATGCGAGAAAATGTGAAATCCGGGAACGTAAAATCGGAGTTCCACTGTACCAATATTCCAAACTTTTGGTCAGGAGTGTAGTTGAAAAGTAAACCAGCTACAAACTTAATTATTTTTAAATTTCTTTTCCCTAGACAAAAATATTTCAATAATTGAATTTCATGCATGCTATAGTGATATTTATTATAGATTATTTTATTCATCACATTAAACTAGGATAGAATAACGAATCTTTAAAAAAATTATCAAAGTCATAATAATTCACAAATAAGAAAACTAAAGAAGCTGAATTCATTGCCTTAAACAGCACTAGGCCCAGAGTGGATCATATTACTCTATTGTTTGAAATCTTCCAAAAATACTTCTAACAAGTAGCAGACAACAATCCTACAATTCCTTGAGAAACTCGTGAATGTGCTACATCCTGTGAGGCATTTGTGTTCAACATTAACTGTATAAGAATATCATAGTATAATATTGAATTGTGGTTAATGAAATAATATTTTTTATAATTTTAGTGTTATTATTATTGAAAGATTTGCTATCAATATTATAAAACAGGTTTTTGACAAAAATATATGCAGCTTAGAAGAATAACAGATTCAGTAACTGCACTTATATCTAACATTTGCCATCTACATTCAATTGACTTTCCTTTAGACAGGAGGTACTAGATGCAATATTAGGAGAATAATACATATATGTTTTGAAATGAGCAAAATTTCAATGAGTAACTTACATGAAGATTCTACTAATTTCAAAAAGAAAAATAAACAGGTCTGTAATAATTAGGAATTTACAACATAATGGCAAAAAAATCACAGATGTGAGATGGTAATTTATTGATTTACATAAAACACAATGATGAAGGCAATTTTCACTGATTTTTTTCACGATGAAAGTAATTTTTATTTTGTTTATACTCAGTGCTCAAAATGGAAATTATTAGGTGTGAGGGGTTTGCATGGGCCTTGGGGATGTTGCTTTGTTTTAATGTAGGGACAATGGGCTAACTGGAGAATGGTTTGCATAGTTTTCCCTATTTGGGGAATACTATCCATCTGCATTCCACTCCACATCAAGAATTTTTTATACTCTGTTGTATTCTTCTTTGAGTTTTCTATTGTCTTAGAAATTAAAATATGCAAATGCATAATATTTTTCATTCTTATGTGTATTTCTAAAAACACAACATAGTATAGTAAACATTGATGTTATTCATATCTTCAGTCTACAAAAGTAATGATATATAATATGTTAATGTTTATGTCAATAATATAATAATGCTACTTCTGTTCTTTCAATGGCACAGTGTTGGCTTGTAATCAAGGGGTCATGGGTTTGATACCTGGTGGAGGCACAGTGCACAGTGGTTGGGATACCACTTTAAACTGTAGGTTCAGTCCCGATTAGCCTATCTGTGCATAAAATTAACTTAAAGAACAATTCATACAATTCATTTTTGTCATTGTGTTGTAAATTTGCTTTAAATTTACAAAGTGAATAATTCTATTAATATCTGCATTCTTTCAATGATTTTTAAATAGCTTTGTAAGAGATATTTCCTGTTCCTTTTTCCAATGTATTTGCACAATTTTTCATCTTTTATGCTTAAGAGTGATCTGGTAATTATTTGTTCTATATTCCATCATTTTTTATTTAAAAATTATTAAACTAACAATTTGATTTTAGTAATGTTCTTGTGATTTTAATAATTTAACAAGTTTTCACAGGTAAAGAAGCAGAGAAACGTATAAATTAAAGATCAGTTTCATATTTTATGAAGCTGGCCTTTGTGGCAGAGGTCACAGGTTCATAAGACATGGATGTATTTGTTTCATCATCCTCCTTGTCACAATTAACACAAGAGGCAGAAAAGTGATGAAAAATAACCGAGAAAGGAAGATTTGGTTGGTTGGATGATTTGGAGTTTTAAGTCCACTTTATGCACAGTAAGGCTAATCGGGATTGGGCCTACAGTTTAAAGTGGGATCCGAAGCACTATGTGTCTCCACCGGGTATTGAACCTGGGACCCCTTAATTATAATGCAATGATGCTACCACCATGCCATCAGGGAGGCCCAGAGAATGAAAGACTTTTGAGTAACATCTAGCTGTTCTTCTCCTGCTTAATAAAGAAATTTATTATTATCATTATTAACTATGAGGAACATGACTGCAATTTTTTTAAGGGCTTTTCAACATGAAATTCTCAAGACTCAAATATCAACTGATGATAAGTGTTTGAGCACTTAAAATATTGTGAATAAAATTAAACCAATTTAATTGTGTTGGTTCATGATGTAAGATACATAAATGCATTATAAATGTTTATTGTTCCAATAATGAAGTCAAGTAACCTAAAAATATTAAAAGTAAACTTTATGGCTCACAACATAATTAGATACACCTAAATTATTTTTTGATTATTGTGAAAATCCTTTACATTGTGTTTTATACAAAGAAACATATTTCATATTTTACAAAGATGTGTTAGCAATAGTATAATTTATGTAATGATTGTATCTTTTCAGTAAGCTGGAAATGATAAGACTGTAATTTATCATGTATAGAAAAGGACAGCACATTGTAAAACATCTAGTACCTTCTGAGACAATGATATTTGGTTTTGTGCAGCAGTAGAAAATGGTTACAGAACCGAAGCATTTTTTAATGTTAATGACAAAACAAAATGTAGTATAAAAAATATAGTATTCATTAAACTATCATATGCATTGCATACAATAAGCCAAGGTCAAGTTGCATAGTATATTATAATAAAAACAATTATGGATGTTTTGCAAATGTTAACTTGTAGGCTAAGGGTTGATTTAATTAGATGTGATATTTCTGAAGACTTAGCATGCTGGACACACAGTGTTTCTGGGACACACATCAAACAATAATTCAAAATAATTAGTTGTGCAATAATTGAAAATATATCTCAATTGCACATTATGTTCATTACATGCCATCTTTGAGACAGAGATAAAATAAATTGGAATAAATCTCATGCCAATAATATTTGGAATTGTTTATAAATTTGTAAAATAAGTGACATTTTTAATTAATGCAAAATTCTATGAGCTGCTTTCTTATATTCAGTAAAATCAAAAGGTCAAGCACAAAGGTTTAAATGTCATGAGAAAAAATTACTACTTGGGTCAAATAAATGCCAAATAATTGCAACTTGAAACAGAAGAAGGCAATGTGAACATACTTCTGGCCTTGGAAGCCATTTTCTTCAGCTGCAACACCAAAGATTCATTGTCATCCTCAACACGGGATAGCTTCTTCCTTAAGTTTTGTGCCTGAAAGAATAAAAAGACATGTGACTCATTATGTTAACTAAATTATGAAAATATAAACAATATGAGAAACATGATTCAAGAGCAAGTGGTTTATTCCTTGCTCTAAAATTCAGTTCTAGTCAAAAATATTTTAGACTCAATATTTAGCTTTTCAAAATGTTACAAATGCCATTATAAGTACAGTAAAAACTGCATATCCCGGAACCTCTGTAAGAAGGAAACCTGTAAATACAGAAAAAGTCCCCAGAACGGACCAATTTTATACCTGAAAATGACCTGCTTAAGGTGGAAACCTCCTTAACACGGAAATGGAACACCATTTAAAGACCAACGAGATGTTTTTATTCTCAGCAAGCCGGAAATTTCTTCCTTTATTTTTCTCGCTTGCAAGAAAACAGTGCAATACTGTAAGTGGAACACGCCTCTGTTGCCACTCGCTTATCAATAACATTGTCGATATGAAAGAATGCGCTACAATACTCATAGCTGTTACGATTCTGTTTCTTTCTTTCATCTCTTACCCTCTTTCTCCACCTTTCTTTGTCTATTTCTCCTCTGTTCTTTCGTCATCTTTCTATTTTTCTTGTTATCTCTCTTTGTTTCTTTCTTTTTTCTTCACATTTATCTCAATATTTCTTCACCTCTCTTATTCCATCTTTCAATCTTTCTCTTTCCCTCTATGCACATCGTGCTACAACGCCAGTGGTCCCGGGTTCGAAAAGATACATAAGTACGTACTGTACGTTCTTACAATACTGTCAACAGTGTACCAACATGTTGTGTAGTTACATAATTGTAATCTCTGCTATGCTTATTGCGACTGTATCACATTTTTATTCATGTACAGTCTTGGACACAGCTGGCTTGTAACGACCCTATTGAAGAAGCAGTGAAACAAGCCATCTATGTCTGACCACCAAGCGCCTTGTGACTAGACAACCCAAACAGCATTGCAATTTTGCGGCTTGTATACCAGTCACGGGTATACATCTCTGTAAATTGAGTAGTGATGCCAAAGAGAAATACGAGATGAAGATTGTCGATCGTAATGTCTCGTGTTCTCGACATGGAATAATACTCGGTCCACGTTACGTTCCATTATTTAATGTTGTTTGGGAATGAACCTGACGGACTAGGTTTATATTTTCACTCCTTGCATTACAGTAAATTCCATATTTTACAATTATATTAATGCTTTGAACGAAAATAATGCCCAGAAAAACATCGAACACACGTTCACACCATTCTTCTCACGCACATGCACGTGAAAACAAACACACAAAGCTAAGTTTTGACTTCCAAGTGAATCTCCAAATAACAGTAAATGGAGAAGAACGATGTGCGAAACATGGGATTTTTCACATAAAGAATGCGTCTATTTGTGACATACGTGGTTTCTATTAATAGACAATGAAACAATTATGAGAGAAATTAACATGCATTTTCGTCTTCAGGTGCTGAGGAAAGAAACAGACTGACTGGAAAAAAGAAAGCAAGGTGCTATTGATAGGCTGTTGGTTAGCATACAGAGCTTTCATCAGTGAGGTCTAGGTTCGATCCCCACCAAGGACATTTATTTTTATTCTTTTCTATTAGTGAAGAAGTATGTAATATTGTTTTCTAGGCATTTTGACGAAAGGATACGCATCAAATTTGTTCGTTTAATCTGTATTTTCATTCTTCTAATAAGTTCTCTATCGCAATGGGATACAGAGATTCTCTATCTAGGCGATGGATATCTTCTCAATGGTTACGTAGCTGCGATTCTCCAGTCCCTTACACCCACTTGTCTTATTTATTTACTTCATTTCATATCTAACGAAAACACACAAATATAGTTAGAACAAGAAACACACCTCGCTTCGAAGGTTCCAGACTCGAGTTCTGGCTTTTTTTTTTGTGAGGGTGATTATTCTTGTGTGTCTGTTTATCATCTCTGTCAAAAAAATATTCCTCATTATTGCCGTGATTAACTTAGGGAGAGACCAAAGCGACTGAAATAACAAAAGTACAGAAAATGCAAGACATATCTGCCTAGGCATGTTATACCTTGGGAATTAGCAATCTGAAAGTTAACTTGCGTTTCAGTCGACTATTTGCGAAAGAGTTTCGTGTTGTCTCGTTTGGAGTGTTGGTTATCGTGTCGGACTAGCATGCGGCCAACCCGAGTTCGAGCCCAGCGGAAGGCAAGTTTTTTTTTGTCTAATTTTATCCAACCTTTTTTATAAAACTGAGGTTTCTGCAAAACCTTTTGAATTGCATGCCACTTCGTATGTGCCAGGTGCCCGTCTGGGGCAAACTCAGATTTAAGATCAGATAAGGAGAGGCTTGAAATACCATAGCTAGACCCCGTTTGCACTGAAAATCCTCGTTGCATATTTTAATTGAATGTGCATGTGCTATCATTTCGTGCCCTTTTTTTTAAAAGCAAGATCGCATTTTGTTTAATTTCATTTTCATTTAAATTTTTAAACTGAAACCAACAAATTTGATGGTCATTTTTTGCATTTTACGTCATTTTTCCCCCATTTTTTAGGATATTCTATAGGTCATATACCTATATTTTTTAGGTCATCAACTTCCGCGCCCTACTTATAAATATATTAAATTATGTGGATACCTGATGTGAAACGTACGATGCACGATCAGAGAGCCTGAATGTTGCATTGAAAACTGCAGAGAACAATGACTGACTTATGAACAGTGAAAGGTTTTTCCATGCTCCAATGGGATTTTATTTATAACTATAAATAAACAAGGGAGAAGGTCACAGGTGGGTATGATGAACTAAATTGTAATCTAAAAGTTTTAATTGAAGAAACAAAACACGTTTGCGGTTAAAAATAGGGCATTCAATTTCAGGCACATTACACTAACTGAAAGACTATTTTCAGAATTAATAATATTTGGATAACCGGCAAATCCAAACTTGATGTTAACCACGTAATGCACTTGATAATCAAAGAAACATAATTTTTCTTGAGCATGCCCTTTATTTTGTGTCTTGATTGTTGAAATAATACGTTGAAATGAACAGTAGTATGTTTTAGAGTGTGTTTAGAATCTCTTGTGTACTGCATGTAAATACTGAAGTCATTTTAGTATCCTAATCAAATAACAGTTATTCAGTGTAATCCTTTAAAAGGAAAGCCTTTGTTTCTTTGCAGCTGTTCATGACAGAAATTCAATTGCAAGACAAGTTACCAAATTAGCAATAGTTCTCTTACATATTTGTGGTATGTGCTTGTCTGCCTTATACCGGATGATGAAGGAAGCAGATATAAAAGATAGACAATTAGACAATGGGTAGCTCGTCCTGCTTTTGTCAGAAAACCTGATCAGCATACTGAACCAAGCCATCACTCGAGATACGACTTCAATAATATAATCCCGTTTCTGTGGCCAAATACCTCCAAAAAAAGGCAATAAAATTGTCAGTGTGAGGAGACGGAGAAATAATTTCCTTTTATCTTACATTATACTCTGTCTGTATGCCTAGTGTGGTTTGTCTGTCCCAAAGCTGAAGACAAACCTCTGTCTGTTGTAACGCGTGGCATGTTTTCTTCCAGTTTACAAATCACGTAAAATACCTTCGTTCACTTCAGTGTGCTGGTTCTGCAGGCTCAAGGTCATGTCGACTGATAACGAGATAGACCACGTGACTCCGGGGCCAACTGTCAGCATCGAAGACAAGCTTCAGTAACTTTTGCGAGGTTCAGAGCGCATGCTCCGTAATTATGTGCAGAAAACCCATGTTTTCTGTGTATAAAATTTACGTATGTTTGGATTGTGTGCTCAAATGTTGCAGTAAACATAACTCCGTGACACACAACAACAATTACAAGCGCTTCAAAGATTAGAAACTTAGCAAGCGTTACTCATAAGACGATTAGATTGTCAGACTGACAGTAGACCAGGTGGTGGGTTGGTAGCGTGTAAGTTTGACACGCAGGAGATACTAGGTTCGATTCCCCTTTGATTGCATCCAATTTTTTTTCTTAACTCGAGCGACTATATATTTGAATTTATTTATTGCGAACATTCTTATTTTATTTTCAATGCGAATTGTTGAATTTTGTTATCCAAACGATTACGATAATTTCTTGTGAATAGTATTATATGTATTTCTGGATCATTTTCTCGAAATAAATGTATACTTTTCGCCAGGCATAACATTTTGTTGAGTATGTTTGTAAAATGATGAGATATGTGGAAAAAACTATCGCAAAAAAAATTTCACAAATAAAATTTAAAACGGTAAAGTAAAGATTTCCACCAAAAAATAAAGTAAAAATGTATTTAACTTTTACTCAAATAAATTATTAAATAAAATGCAATAATTAGTTGCTCGAGTTATATAAAAAAACATAGGGCAATAGAACTGGAATCGAACTCAAAGCCTTCTGTACGTGAAACGTATCCGCTACCACGGGGCCACTTGACCACTTGAAAATCATGTAATAGCTTCGCCTCATCAAGGCACTTGGAACTCATCGAAACCTTCAAGCGCTTTTCCTCGATTTCTTCCTTCTTTTTAAGTCCACTTTATGCACAGTAAGAAAACTGGATCTATAGTTTAAAGTGGGATTTTAACCACTTGGAACCACTAAACCGCGTATCAAACTTTTCCTCTGGAATTGTTGGCTAGCGTGCGATATTACCAATACTCGGTTCGGGCATGGATGTGGGTGTTTGTCCCAGTGAGAATACAGATAATATAGAGGAAATTGACATGTGTCACAACTGAGAAAAAGGTGAAGAACGAGAATACTATTAATTTTGAAAATACTCTTTCAGTTAGTGTAATGTGTCTGAAATTGAATGCCCTATTTTTAACCGCAAACGTGTTTTGTGTCTTCAATTAAAACTTTTAGATTACAATTTAGTTCATCATACCCACCTGTGTCCTTCTCCCTTGTTTATTTATAGTTATAAATAAAATCCCATTGGAGCATGGAAAAACCTTTCACTGTTCATAAGTCAGTCATTGTTCTCTGCAGTTTTCAATGCAACATTCAGGCTCTCTGATCGTGCATCGTACGTTTCACATCAGGTATCCACATAATTTAATATATTTATAAGTAGGGAGCGGAAGTTGATGACCTAAAAAATATAGGTATATGACCTATAGAATATCCTAAAAAATGGGGAAAAAATGACGTAAAATGCAAAAAATGACCATCAAATTTGTTGGTTTCAGTTTAAAAATTTAAATGAAAATGAAATTAAACAAAATGCAATCTTGCTTTAAAAAAAAGGGCACCAAATGATAGCACATGCACATTCAATTAAAATATGCAACGAGGATTTTCAGTGCAAACGGGGTCTAGCTATGGTATTTCAAGCCTCTCCTTATCTGATCTTAAATCTGAGTTTGCCCCAGACGGGCACCTGGTGGTTTCCCCCGACACAACAAAGACTGTCACCAGTTCAGCATTTCTTTTGCTCGTAAATTGCAATCCTGCGAGATATATATACCTTGGTGAAAAGATTCAAGAATATTACCAAAATTAAAGAAGTGACAAAATATGATGAAACAATATACCGAATATTGCAAAAAATGATGGGTAAATGCCGAAAATCCGGGAAAATGACCTAAAACCTGACAAATAAATGAACTTTAAAATTACCTTTTTTGGGTTCTAGATGAAATGTAATATTGTGTATATTTAATGGGCATCGTGTCCGAGATGTCAGAAAAAAGATGACATTTCATCAACTTCCGCTCCCTATTTATAAGTTGTATTAAGCGAAATTCTCCATTTTTATTCTTTCTATATATATGATATCAGTATCACATTTCAAACAGTTATTAATGGTTTGAATGTAATTTGCTGGGGAAAAAGTTTCGTATTACTTTAAATTCGAACATGCAAACGCAAGTATCAAAGTATTGCTTTAGACAGCACTCATGATTTTGAAACGTGGAAAGGTAATCATTTTACGGGAAACGTAAAAGTTGGTGTGTGTTGACAGACTGTAGTTACTGCCATATTAGCACTGACAACTAGGAAGCGTTCTCAATGATCACGTGGCTTCATGTTTTTCGTTATTAAATAACTGTGTTTTTTCAACACATACACAAATACATCGTCGCTTCGAAACATCAAATTTTCATCTTTGATGCTTTCAGATTACCAACATACGAAGTGGCATGCAATTCAAAAGGTTTTGCAGAAACCTCAGTTTTATAAAAAAGGTTGGATAAAATTAGACAAAAAAAAACTTGCCTTCCGCTGGGCTCGAACTCGGGTTGCCCGCATGCTAGTCCGACATGATAACCGACACTCCAAACGAGAGAACACGAAACTCTTTCGCAAGTAGTCGATTGAAACGCAAGTTAATTTTCAGATTGCTAATTCCCAAGGTATAACATGCCTAGGCAGATATGTCTTGCATTTTCTGTACTTTTGTTATTTCAGTCGCTTTGGTCTCTCCCTAAGTTAATCACGGCAATAATGAGGAATATTTTTTTGACAGAGATGATAAACAGACACACAAGAATAATCACCCTCACAAAAAAAAAAGCCAGAACTCGAGTCTGGAACCTTCGAAGCGAGGTGTGTTTCTTGTTCTAACTATATTTGTGTGTTTTCGTTAGATATGAAATGAAGTAAATAAATAAGACAAGTGGGTGTAAGGGACTGGAGAATCGCAGCTACGTAACCATTGAGAAGATATCCATCGCCTAGATAGAGAATCTCTGTATCCCATTGCGATAGAGAACTTATTAGAAGAATGAAAATACAGATTAAACGAACAAATTTGATGCGTATCCTTTCGTCAAAATGCCTAGAAAACAATATTACATACTTCTTCACTAATAGAAAAGAATAAAAATAAATGTCCTTGGTGGGGATCGAACCTAGACCTCACTGATGAAAGCTCTGTACGCTAACCAACAGCCTATCAATAGCACCTTGCTTTCTTTTTTCCAGTCAGTCTGTTTCTTTCCTCAGCACCTGAAGACGAAAATGCATGTTAATTTCTCTCATAATTGTTTCATTGTCTATTAATAGAAACCACGTATGTCACAAATAGACGCATTCTTTATGTGAAAAATCCCATGTTTCGCACATCGTTCTTCTCCATTTACTGTTATTTGGAGATTCACTTGGAAGTCAAACTTAGCTTTGTGTGTTTGTTTTCACGTGCATGTGTGTGAGAAGAATGGTGTGAACGTGTGTTCGATGTTTTTCTGGGCATTATTTTCGTTCAAAGCATTAATATAATTGTAAAATATGGAATTTACTGTAATGCAAGGAGTGAAAATATAAACCTAGTCCGTCAGGTTCATTCCCAAACAACATTAAATAATGGAACGTAACGTGGACCGAGTATTATTCCATGTCGAGAACACGAGACATTACGATCGACAATCTTCATCTCGTATTTCTCTTTGGCATCACTACTCAATTTACAGAGATGTATACCCGTGACTGGTATACAAGCCGCAAAATTGCAATGCTGTTTGGGTTGTCTAGTCACAAGGCGCTTGGTGGTCAGACATGGATGGCTTGTTTCACTGCTTCTTCAATAGGGTCGTTACAAGCCAGCTGTGTCCAAGACTGTACGTACATGCATTAGTACTCTACATTATAAGTAATGCAAAATGTAAATCTGTCTTTCCATTATTTCCTGCAGCGCTCTATACTGTATTTAAAGTCAACCCTGTATAAGAAGGAAAAGTGTTAAGATGGAAAATTTTCCTCGGAACCATCATGTTCCGGGATAGACAGGTTTTACTGTAGTATTATTTTGAAACAATGAGTATAATAAGAGATTGGATAAATGTTTCAAAGGAAAGTAGTAGATATTTATCAGGTACGTGATTCTATAGAACCTTGTTTGTGAAATGTATAGATATTGTGTCAATTTGCAATTTGTAAATTTATTTTACCTGTTATGATTGAATATTTCATATAAATTCAATTCTGCTTAGGTGTTTTCTCCAGTGTTAATGAGGTCTCTGTGTACGATGAAAGTGATTAGTGGCGTTAAAAGCTGAAAATATTTTTCCATACTTCATCTATTAGACACTTGCTCTTGAACACATGTTTCGGCATTGCTAGTCAAGTAAACAACAAGTATTAAAGAAAAAAGTTGCAATACCTATTGGTGTGAGCAGGATGCCCATTGGTGATGCATTTGACAGTAGCCTGCTGGAAGGAACAATGGTGGGCAAAGGGAAGTGGATCTGTCGCATCATGTTCAGTGACAGCATGGAAGTGAACGGAAACCATGCTGAAAAATCTAAAGGCTGGTCGTTTGAGGAGCGAGCTTCAGGAGAAGATACGCTGAAGTATTCACTATCATCACTCTTGCTGCTTGTAGATTCGGTGGCGCTTCTCTTACTATCCACTGAATTTTCTGTGTTTGGGGGTAGAGAGTGAGGAGGCACAAATATCAAGTTCTGTTTGCCTTCATCACGTCTTGTGACATCAACACTATTCGTCTGATGCACATTTATTTCTTCATTCTGAGAAGAAATTTCATCAGGTATTATCACTGATCTAGGATTGTCATGGCTTCTTGGTTCTGTAGTTTCATGAATAACTTGTTTCGTAATTTCCATTCCAAAATTATCATATACATGAGTATCAAGCAAATTGTACGAAGAAACTTGACTTTCATCTGATGTAGTTACTTCTTCAATTCTGCTTAATACCTCAGGTTCTGCATGTACGGGTTCAGAGTTTATCAATTCACATTTGTTGTTGGACTGCTCAGTGTGTTTTTCTGATACTTGTCCCTGATCAGTAAGTGTTTGAGACTCGTTCATTTCATCTTTAACCTCGCATATTACTTCTGGAACTCTTACATCAGCATTGAAATCATTGTCATCTTTGATATTCATCATATCTTCTTTAGCATCCATGCTCAAAATTATGTCATTTGAATAACATTGGGCAGGAGTAGCATTATTTTGCTTCTCGGTCTCATATTTCAAAACATTTGAAATGCATTCATCCACTATACTTCTAACTAATGAATATTTGTCATCAAATATTATAGAAGTAAAAGCACTGGTTTCTTCATTTCTGTCTATGCTCATTTCTTCCTGAAGATCAGAATTAGATTGGTCGATGGTAATTTCATGGAAACTGTTGTAATCAATGGGGAGTTCATCGCATTGTACACCCACATCTACACTATTGCTTTCCTGTATTGAGAACATAGTCTCTGGAAGTGTAATATTAGAAGTATTTTCAACTTCATACTGATCAAAACTATAAATTAAATTTCCATTAGACTTACTATCCACAAGAAACTCATTTGAGTTTTCATGTGCAGAAATTTCACATTGAAGAGCTTCATTCTGAATTCTGTCTTTTGTAATATTTTCTTCAGCAACAATGTTATTATTGTGAGGATATTGCACATAATTTCTATGTACTTCAGTTTGATTCGATACTACAAGTTCAGCACACTCAGGACTAATAAATCTGTCTTTAATTGCTTCAGTCTTTTTACTATCACAGACATTTACTAATATCTTCATCTGATTACTGTATGTTTTCTCTAATTGAGAAATGTTGGTGTTACATTCAACACTGTTATCTTCTATCTTGTAATCAATTTGCTTACTACTTTCTCCATTGTCTCTAAAATCATCCTCCATTTTGTTATTAATTTCACTCAGATCAGAAACATCACTGTCTGAATTATAGCTACTTCTGCTGTTGCAGGTGAAGTCATCACTAGAGTCATCTTCTTCCCTCTAAAGTTAAATAAAGTTTACAATTAACAAATATTAACAATATTTAATACTATACATAGTCTCATGGAGAAACGTGGCAGGTTTTTAAAGAAGACTGAACAATAATTGTTTGAAGATTAAGCTAGCCTTGAATGCGGTCTTTATTTTTTAAATATTTCAACAAACATTATGCATTCGCATATGCTTGTCTTGTTTGCAAGAAGCTCATGGTCTAAGTATCTGGTACATAGTTTATTGTAGACAGTAATTTTTCCAATGTTTTTGAATTTGAACTAATCCTACTTTCACTAAGTAATAAAGATCAGTTTTGGCATCTACTTATGAGGACATATCAAAAAGTTTCGACACTAGTTCTGTAACATGCCAACAGATGGCAGTGCAAGGCTGCACTCAGGCTACAGGGAGCACCAACCTTCATAAGCCAGTGTGCCAAGAGACATCGTCCTGTGTACATTGTGAGCTGTGCAGCTGGAGTTCTTCTGACCACGTGCGTGACCACGTCTTCGATTTCATCATGGACAGCAAGTTAGAACAGAGAAAACGTGAAATTCTGTGTGAAACTGGGCAAATCTGCCACAGAGAGACGTGCACTTCGAGAGTGGAAGATGGCACGCTGACGGAGTTCTTGGCAGACTTGGATGCGGTGTTCCTTCTGCTCCTGGGTCTGCAGCCTGGGGACGAACTTGGCAGCAACACGGCGCATGTTCAAATCACACGTGAGGATTGCCTGCACTGTTCCATATGACACACCGACAATGGCAGGAATGTTGTGGATTGTTCTCCGATGATCCTCATGCACAAGTTGCCGAATGGTTTCGACATTTTCGGTTGTTGTGCTCGTTGAAGGTCGTCCTGATCTCTCGTCATCTTCCAGTGATGTTCTTTCACTCTTGAAGCGCGCATGCCACTCAAAACACCTTGCACGGCTCATTCTAGCATCGCCGTACACTTGCCGAATCATGTCAAGCATCTCTGTGGCGGATTTGCCCAGTTTCACACAGAATTTCACGTTTTCTCTGTTCTAACTTGCTGTCCATGATAAAATCGCAGGCGTGGTAACGTACGTGGTCAGAAGAGCACCAGCTGCACAGCTCCCGATGTACACAGGACGATGTCTCTTGGCACACTGACTTATGAAGGTTGGTGCTCCCTGTGCCTGTGCATGCAGCCTTGCGCTGCCATCTGTTGACGTGTTACAGAACTAGTCTCGAAACGTTTTGATACGTCCTCATACTTTGTTCTCAAGCTTTCACCACATCATGTGGCTTCCTCAGGAGACAGGACAAGTATAGTAAAGATTTAAGACATGGGAAGGTAAGTTAAGGTTAAAAGTCAGTCGCCAGCCAGAGTTAGAGTAGGAAGGAGTGACAGGGTGCTGCTTTCTTTGACCTTTTATCATCCATTTATCTTTTTAACCTTTCACTTACCTTCCCATGTCTTAAATCTTTACTATACTTGTCCTATCTCCTGAGGAAGCCACATGATGTGGTGGCCAAACTGGTTGTTGGTTGGTTGGTTTGGTGTTTTAAGTCCACTTTATGCACAGTAAGGCTAATCGGGACTGGACCTACAGTTTAACGTGGGATCCAAAACACTGTGTGCCTCCACCGGGTATCAAATCTGGGACCCCTTGATTACAAGATGACGACGCTACCACTGCACCACTGGGGAGGCCCCATGAACAAACTGGACATTATTACTTTGCGAAATGATGGCATGTGGTGTAAGTTAGCCTTTGTTTAAGTTCAATCTAACTTTGATCAGATCCTATTTTAATTGATTTAAAATATGGGACAAATGTGAACTTCTACTAATATGAGAGATAATATAACTTTCACTAACATAAAGGCATTTACAATCTTGTATAATGAAGTTTTTTTTAAAAATTTATCTTATTTTACAAAAATTGGGATCAAGAACTACAGAGAATTCCCTGACTTTCGCTACGAGACTCGGTGGCAAGCAGCCCAGCATCAGTGCTTGTCTTTCCCGGTGAACGGGTCCGTGACAGTCGCTTAAATTAAACCTCGTAAAAAAGTTTCAAGTACCAGGGTCAGTTCTGAATAAAACTGGAAAGAAAAATGGGGAAATAAAGTATACAAACGCAATCCGCACACCATCCATGAGTTAAAAGAGAGTATTGTATGAAAAATCGGGAGAATTACAGTAGACGAACTTGCACGTGTAAATGCCAATTTCCTTCGGAGATGCCAGGAATGTGTTGCAGCAGAGGGACATCATTTTCAACACCTTCTGTAGTCAAGGTTAGTACACAGTATGGAAACTGTAATTTTAATAGCAGACTCTAGCGACTGTTGCTGATTCGTTCACTGGGAAAGACAAGCGCTGATGCCGGGCAGCCTGCTGTCGAGTCTCGTAGCGAATGTCAGGGAATGCTCTGTAGTAATGATAAAACAATCAAGACAAAATGCATTAATTAAAATATGTTGTAACTTATGATAAAATTAAGACCTATAATTATTTCCACAATTAACAAAATATGTTGTTAATATTAGGGTTAGGTCGGAGAAAGTTTGCACCATTTAGGACAATTCTATTTAGTGCAATTCCTTTATCCAACATAAAAGAATATATATGTAAAAACAAATCACCAATTTGGAATGAATGAATTGTTGTTTTAAGTCCACTTGATGCACAGAAAGGCTAATCGGGACTGGACCTACAGTTTAAAGTGGGATCCGAACCACTGCACCATGTGCCTCGACGACATTACCACCATGCCATCGGGGAGGCACTCATCAATTTGGGACCTCACTTATCTGAACTAATTAAATTCCAGAGTCTGTGACTGCTGATATAGAGGGTGAATCAGTAACTTTGTAAGAAAAAATAATTACACAAATTATAAACACCCTCTGGTCCCAACCACATATTTTTCCGGCATTTTCCACATCCCATTCATAGGAGCATGCATATTTCATTTTTGACGAAAACACGAAATGTGCAATAACACATTGTAATGTTAAATTTTCATGTTTCTGAAAGGTGTGAGGTGATTTTCCTACCCTGTTTTGTCACGAAATGAACTGCAAAATGTGAAATAGACTCTTAAACACGAAATTTACAGTTTATTTACTGACGCAACACTTTATGAAGTTTGAATTATCCTGTGAGTTATGCAATTCATGGATAATTGTTTAATCCTGCTGTAAATATTTGAGAAGCAAAAATGGACTCCTTTATACACGGATAAACTTAATACTCTGGTAACTACATAAATTTGCTATTAGAAGGGATATGTTTATTTTGTGAAATAGTGCAGTTTTTAATCAGTTTATTTACCGCTTTTGAACCCGAAATTGCGTTTGTTTTTGTACCGAAATTTTGCTTTTTTATTTACGAAGAATATGTGCCTCTACCCTTTCATCATGCAGCAAACAGGGTGAAAGAGATTTCGTCTGTTGACGCCAGTTCCTATATTCTCTCATTGCCTGGCTACACTGCAGTGAACATGCGGCCAGACATGAAATATAGAAAATCTCATTTTGAGCCAATTTCTTTTCACCCACTCTTCTGGCTTCTCTCCTTAATTTTGTCATATTGTCCCGTGTGTTGTAAAAGAAGAAACACCGGATGCATGGAATAATGAAAGACCTACATGTAAAAGGATGATGTAATTTCCTTCTGTATGAATATATCTAAAAGATACAAAATTACTATGCGTGCCTCTAAATGTAGTGGAAATATTTAATACAAATATAAACATTGAGTATTGCAATGTATTTCATGCTTTTAATAGTACTCACAAGTTACTATTAGTAATTATATAAAAACATTCTCGAATTTAGTAATAAATTTCAATAGAAGAATCATACTTTTAGGAATTTTGTTAATTAAAAATAGAAAACTGCCATGTATCTCCACAAACATCCTGCACTGCAGACAATCATTGATATTATGTATTCTTCATATTTTTCTGTGATTACACTTTTGTCTGTGGTGTTCTTCCTATGAGCATTTGAGATGTTTGTTACTCCACTACTTTCTAATACATGCAATTTATGAGAATTTAATTTGGGAAGGATTTAATTTTTATTGCTATATTGCTTACTGCTGTAAAGGAATATTTACAGCCTGTCATCTGTGCTCACACTACTACACTGTACCAATACATAAAAATAAGGGGAAAGAAACAGCAAGTATATTTCTTGAATATAATATAAAACACATACAGTACATTAAACCACCAGTATATTTCTTCTTTTGGCGATGTTCATACTCTGGCAAAAGGAGAAATTACATGATTTTATTACTTAAAAGTGTGGTACTAATTTACTATTCATCGGACAGATTTCTTCATTTTTACACAAGAAACTACTTATGGTAATAACTTCCTGTAGCATTGTCTAACATCTGGAAGGTGTTTTGTGTGATGTGGGAATGTTTCATAGTGGAAATTCATGTTCTTTGTTGAAAATTAAATCTCCGAAGGACAATAGCCTTTGGTGCGTACACGTTCGTACATCATCAAGCGTCGTAACCGTGTTTTGTTGATGTTCATTGGGTATCCAGTGTTTCGAACAGTCTGTGTTTGCAACGAAAGTTGGAAACATGATGTGTCGTGGATGAGTGGTGAAATTCGTACCGGGTGTGGAAGATCCAGTGGATTTTTTAATTTAATTGAACATGGGATCATGTCGAAAATGTGGCAGTGAATGTAAGCTACTTGTTAGAAGGAATGGGCTGTGGGTATATGCCTAATATGATGTGTCGTGGATGCGTGGTAAAATTCAGGTAAGTTTTCCGTATCCTGGAAATGGATTTCTTCAAATTTAAAAGTTTGGGGCTCATTTGGGAGCAGGTGACTCAGGCCAATTTCTAACAGGCCTTTAACAGGGACTCTATAGAGAAAGCCGGAGAGCCTGAGCAGAGCGTAGCTGAGCAGAGGCGGGGCTGCGGTAGTGGTAGGGGGCAGTAGGTCAATTACCCCAGGGGCAGAGCCCGGAATCAGTGGGAAATTTGGACTCAAAAATTTCAAATGGAAATACTTTTTTAGTTTAAATTTCCCACCAATTCCGGGACGGATAGTCCCAAAAAGCATTCACGGATAGCGCCACAAAACATTACAATTTTCTTCGTAAAAAAATGCGAAAAAGTTTAAAAAAAAATTGATCAGATGAGCTTTGTTCACGGGTATTTCTTGGGTTCCGAAGGTTGAAACACTGCATAACGAATGAAAATCGACAAAACACAAGCACGACGCCCAATTATGTAGGAAGGTGTATGCACCATATTGTGTCTCAGGCAAGCAAAAAGACTATGTGAAAGAAGTACTCGTAATGTGAAAAATTGCAATTACTTTGATGAAAGAAACGTCAATACACCTTAAGGAATGTTCCGCGAAGCAGATAGGTAAGTACAAATGTCAAAAATTGACGAAACGAAGATGTTATAGGTGTCCGACAGATAGTAAATTTTTACCAAAAGTGTAAAGTTATGAATATGCAAGATTGAGAAAAAGTATTCTTTTGACTATTCAATTCGTCGTTATTAACTTTAAATAGAACTCATGTAAAGTCTGTAAATGTTAATTTTATTTTTCAAATAATTTCAATTATCAAATTTTACATACAGTGAGCAGTGTATGTAGTCACATTCCTCAGCAATTGAACAATTATTCCACATTTCTACATTAGGTTCAGCCCCTTCCCTTCTTCCTGGCTACATTTTACATGCATATACATAGGACTGACCTCCTCCTCAGCAAAACGCAGTTGTTCCCTTAGATCAGCTTCTCTCTCCATGGAATCTTGCAAATCTCTAAGAAGTTGAGCCGGGTCATCCTGGGAACCACCTCTCATAGATTCCCTGCTAATGGTCTGCAAAATAAAGTAATATAATCCAATGCTGGAACTTTATCATACCGGGTGTCCCAGAAGTCTTTCCCTGATTACAAACTTTATTCATATCCGCTATATGCAATGTAGAGATGTGAAAGTGGTGCCAAAATGTTGAAAAACTAACCAAGTTTTTTTTGTTCCAGGTTTCAGTAACGTGGCTGTAGTGTAGCAGTGTCAGTGCCCAGGAAACTGGGAATGTTCACAAATCAGGAAAAAATCTCAGTGTGTCACGAGACCCGGTCACCAATAACAGTGCAGAGGAACTTTCAAACAACTTATGGAAAGATGACGCCCGATGTCGAGAGCATTAAGTTGTGGTATGACAAATTCAAGACCACAGAATCTGTTGCTGACTTACCGAGAAGTGACTGGACCATCAACCTCAGCGATTTCAAACAACGTAAAACATCAGCCAAAAACTTATCTTTATGATATCTTACACAAACGTTTATTTCTTTGTGCATACAAAGTGATAATTGTACAGGCTTTGTTGCCTAATGATACTAGGGGACACACTGAGCTTTTTCCTGATTTGTGAACATTTCCGGTTTCCTGGGCACTGACACTGCTACACTACAGCCACGTTACTCAAACCTGCAACAAAAAACTTGGTCAGTTTTCCAACATTTTGGCACCACTTTCACATCTCTACCTTGCATATAGCGGATATGAATAAAGTTTGTAATCAGGGAAAGACTTCTGGGACACCTGGTAATATATCTTAAGTGAACCATCTACAATTTTCATTTGCTTAAAAATTCAAGTATTATACATAATTAAGTTAGAATGTAGAAGGTATTTTACATATTTTCTTATTTTAACTTTTTGATGTACTTGTGTTTCTATTGTGTCCCACCCGTGACAGCAAAAAAAAAACAATAAATTTCTCCTTTAACTGTTATACTTCCCCCTCAACTAAAATAGATTATTCTCGCTTTGTCTTAAGTCTTTTGACAATTTACAGAAATTAAAGTAAATTCCATATTACGAGGGTCACTATTTATATTTTGAGCCTAACAATGAAAAAACAGGAATTTGGCATTGAAAACTGCTTTATTGTTTTTTGAAGTATTCTCCTTTATGGTCAATCCACTTTTGCATTCGTTCGAACCATTTGTCAAAGCAGTTTTTCCAATCTTCTTGAGACACCTCCATAATATGGTTTTTGAACGCATCAACGGCGTCTTCAACCAATGAAAATCGTTGTCCACGCAATTTATTCTTGACATTCGGGAACAAGAAGAAGTCATTGGGTGCCAAATCAGGACTGTATGGTGGATGACCCATCAATTCGATTTTTCGACTGTTCATAAAGTCGGTTGTTAGACGAGATGTGTGACAGCTGGCATTGTCTTGATGAAGAATGGTCCGACGGCGTTTGTTTGTTTTCCGTATTTGACCAAAGACCTCTGGCAAACAAATTGTTGTGTACCATTCAGAGTTGACCGTTCTACGTTCCTCTAAAGGCACAGTTGCCACATGACCAGTTTTCCCGAAAAAACAGGCGACCATTTGTTTCGATGTGCTTCGAGCGCGAACAACTTTTGTTGGATTGGGTTCATCTTGAAACACCCATACACTCGACTGCTGTTTACATTCCGGCTCATATGCATATATCCATGATTCGTCACCTGTTACAATCTTATATACGTCTTTTGAAGCACCACGATTGTATTTATTGAGCATTTGTTTGCACTAATTGACGCGAGCGTCTTTTTGAGTTTTTGTCAAATTGTTTGGGATCCAATGAGAACATATCTTTCTCGCAGCTAAATGATCATGTAATATTTTATATATGCTGGTGGAACTAATGCCTATGGTTGCCTCAATCTCACAGTATGTCACATGATGATCTTGCAGTATTAGGTTTTGCGCAGCTCGTCGGTGAGCGAATGGCGGCCACCATTAAATTCATTATACCAGCGTTTCACAGTGGCAAAGGATGGGGCTTCATCGCCAAATGTGGAAGTAAGTTGATCGATGCACTCTTGTCTTGATAATCCACGTCGAAAATCGTAAAAAATCATCGCACGAAATTATTCACGAGTTAATTCCATTTTATTGTTGTCGTGCAATCTCCAAGGCAACATAAACAACACAAATCAAGCTATTGACAAAACATTTGAAGTACGTTATGGTCAATAATGCCAGACGATTCCGTGCAAACGTCAAATTGCGCCTAACTTCAATCAGTGTTGCCAAGGCTCAAAATATAAATAGTGGCCCTCGTAAGTGAAGAAGCAGTGTTTCGTCTGTCCCACCCGTGACACAAAATTGTTCACTGGGAAAGTATTTTAAGGGTGGTTATGTCTAATCAACAGTGTTAAGTTTCATATTTCATTGCGCAGAATCTTTAAGAAGACGGTTGCTTAACTATCAGTAGAATAGTTACTTTAATATAAAAAATGTAGTGCACGTGTCCCACCCGTGACAATGGATTGCCCGTCCCCCAACACACAAATATATATATATTTATATATATATATATATATATATATATATATATTTATATTTATAATGAATATGTGCGGTGACTGCGTACAGAAGTGTGTAAGAGAATCTTATATTTTGCTTACAATTGAAAGCACCTCCTTCTCCTTTATGCCAGATTATCCATGCCTGCCAAATGCAGCAGAGTTTCCATTAATATACAGTGAAACCCCAGTTTTGAATTTTTCTACATTATACATTCAATCTTCATGGTCCCAACATAGCAAAACAAAACATTATGAAATTTACCTCCGTTTTACATTTTCCCACATTTTAAGTTTTTTTTAGCTTGGTCCCATGAAAAACATAAAATCGAGGTTCCACTGTACCAGGTGTGCCGGTTAATAATTCTTAATTTCATCGCTGGATGGTGCTGGAAGCGAGGGTTGGTGCACAGTCTCAACTGTTATGTCAGTGTGTTGCCAGGACAGTACCTGTCAAAATGCCGTGGACGTGCAACTGAGTGCAAGAGATCGTGATATTGAGTTTCTGTGGTAAACATGTTGACCTTCAAACCAAATATGGAGCATGTGCAGCACGTCCTGCATTTCTTGTTCAATCAAAAGAAAAACGAGACTGAAAGCCATACAATCCTTGTGGAAACGTACGGTGACAATGTCCTAACACAAGACGCGTGTTTGTGTTGGTTTCGATGATTCAAAAGTGGTGATTTCGACTTGATAGAAAAATATCGCCCGGGCGAGCCAAAAAAATTCCAAGATGCCGAATTGCAAGCACTGTTGGACGAAGACGATATGCAAATGCAACAACAACTGGCAGAGAAGTGAAATGTCGGTTGCCAAACCATATCTGATCGTCTTCATGCCATGGGAAAGATCCAGATTGGGCGGAAAAGTGATTTTGCAGCACGACAATGCCTCATCACACACAGCGAAAGGCATCAGACACACCATTTCTGCACTTGGCTGGGAATTCTTGCCCAACCCGTCATACACACCAGACTTAGTCCCTTCAGACTACCACTCGTTTTCATCGATGTCTCACTCACTTTCCCAGCATCACTTAAACAATTACGAAGATGTCGAACAATGGCTCGGTGACTGGATCACTTCAAAATGTGAACGATTTTTCTGGTAGGGCAACCACAATTTGACGGACAGATGGGTAAAATGTATAGGTAGAGATGGTGCATACTTTGAATAAAGCATTTGTTACCTTTCTCCCCAGATACACTTGTTTTCTTTCAGATCAATTAAGAATTATTGACCGGCACACGTGGTATATACAATTGATAAGGACAAAGTTAATGTTGTATCTGTAACAGATAATAAAAGCATATCAGTGTGTCAATAAATTTTCAGATAGTTTTAATATAATAATAATATTTCTATAAATAAGTCCTCCTCCGTAGCCATGCGGTCTAAGGCGCTGTGCTTTGGACTCCGACTGCAGGATGGCGTGGGTTTGAGTCTGCCTTGGTTCAGTCTCTGGGTTTTCGGCTTGTGTATAGGACCTGTTGCAACCCACCATCGTGAGGAAATTGGGGAGCTATGAGTGAGTAGCGTAACCTGGTCTCGGAATTCTCCTGTAATGGCTGAGGGTTCAACCTGCTGACCTCATGTCACCCCATTACCGGTTAGATTTCCACATCTCTAGGTAGGATTGTATGAGGGAGACTGGCGGGAGATAGGCCAAATCAATTAGAGGGCCACAGGTTATCTCTGTAAATAGCCTGTAAATGTGTGTGCATAATTCTGCAATTGTTTTTTTTTTTTTTAATATAAGTGTAATTCATGTTCTCCAGTCTTTTAAAATAAAAATCTGTTTCTAATGGAAACAATCATTAGGATGAAACAAGTAAGTGACTCCTTGTATACAAACAGTATTACTCTCATTTTATTTTTATAACTTTATTTTTAATTATTTAATTGTATATAACTAATTGTAAAGAAAAACAATGACCACTGTAATTAATGGTTAAGTGGAAGATTTGGGTTGATTTGGTGTTTTAAGTCCACTTTATGCACAGTAAGGCTAATCGGGACTGGACCTACAGTTTAAAGTGGAATCCGAACCACTTGTGCCTCCACCGGGTATCGAACCCAGGACCCCTTGATTACAAGGCGGCGACGCTACCACTGCGCCATCGGGGAGGCCCTAGGTTAAGTGGAAGAGAAGGCATTAATACCTTCACCTTCGCCATATGAACAAAGTCGTAAATAAATACAGACCCTCGATTTTGTTTTTCAGGGGACCAAGCCGAAGAAACTTAAAATGTGGAAAAATGTAAAATCGAGGAAAATTGTAACAGTTTGTTACATCATGACTGAATGTATAATGTGGGAAAATGTAAAATCTGGGAACGTAAAAATTGGGGTTCCACTGTAAATGAATTTCTCATATCTATCTGAGATAATGGTTTTTCTTGTATGTACACATTGCTTTTATTTAGTCAAAATGAAAATAAATGTCTGATGAAAGGAGCGTGTGTTCTCCTGAAATGTCACAAAGAAAAACTGTTTTCTTATGATTGTAATAACCGTAAACTACAGGAAAATAATTCTATCTGAAATGTTTGACATTTTTGAAGGATTGTACAGTCATGTTCAAAAAATCTGTCGCATGGATTTTTTCTAAGTCCAACGTCTTACGAAATTATGTTGGTAGCTCTGAAACAAGGAAGTGTCGTGAAATATACGATCCTCCAATCAGAGTGAAGTTCGATTCTGAGGACCAGGAGGCGTGACTCACGGTCTTGTCCACAGGAAGTTCAACCAATGCAGCATTTCCAAATATGAGATAACGTCCCCATTGGTTAAATATTGTTTCACTGATGAGAATCGGCAGAAAGATTGCGCAAAAGTTTACTTTGTCGTTTTAATTGCATTTAATCGTTTCAAATTAGTATAAAATTGTCCCAATTATAGTTCACGAGCTTAATATAATGTATTCATGTATGTGTTTGACAATCATATATCACTCATTAGAACAATTGTCACATTGTTTTCAGTACGTGAGATGACATTTCATTTACATTTACGATAAAATAGTGGTTTGGGTGTAATAACAGTTTTCATTAATTAATTTAGATATGCATTTTTATTTGTTGAGTTAATGATTAGGTTAATTCATTATTTCTCGCAAAAAGAGGGAACCACAGCTGAAAGAAAATACACAACTTGTATTATTTAGGTCAAGAGTTCGTTTTAACATCACTTTTTGCACACATAGGCTAATCACGACTCGGGATTCATTTAAATTGGAATCTGAAACATTATGCGACCTAACTGGAACTCGGAAAAGGACACACCGATTACAAGACGTCGATACATTACCACTTGGTCTGGCGAACGCCAATAATAATGAGGGGTTGTGGGAGTGGGAGAGGGGTGACGGAAAGTAGAAAATAAATAGTATTTTTGGGGGTATTTAATGTTATATTTATACACATACAAACCTAAGAAAATATTTATTTTGATACATGTGTGTGGGGGGTGGGGAAGGGGGAAAAGAGAGGGACAGAAAGATATTGGGAGAGATGGGACGAAGAGGTGATTGTGGAAAATGTTTTATTTGACGTTCAGTAATAAAAACAATCAAATCAATGATGCTTATCTTATAAATACCATATATAATGTAAATTTGTTTTAAAAATGGGGGCGGGGAGCTGTTTGTTTTACGTTCAGTGCAGGATAACAAGTGGAGACACATAGTGGTTCATATCTCACTTTAAACTGTAGGTCCAGGCCCCATTAGCCTATCTGTGTATAACGTGGATTTAGAATTCAGTAGAAAATAACGTCGATCTAGTATTTTGGATTTTAAATGCGTTGAGACCACTAAACTTTCCAATTCTTATAAGAAGAAACCTGTCCTCATATTACCATTTTGAAAGAGATAGAGTTAATTGTATAATCTTTCGTTGTTAGTTTCAAAGAAGACTAATTCAAATAGTAACAATAGGAACGAATAAAGCTTACGAAAAGTTTTTGCCACCGTGCGGATTTGAACCTACGACCATTAGAGTAACAACCCAGTGCGATAACCACTACCCCACGAGTTCGTTCCTTCTTACGGCATGATTATGAGTTAAGACCGATACGTTCAATATGCATTAGAAATATAATCCCACCCGCCTCTTTATAAACAACACACCCAAACGCTCCTTTGTAGCAAATGAAATAAAGGTGGTATGAATGTCACAAAACATTTAAGCAAAATCTACTATATTTACGACGCAATCGTTTTACATGGAGAGGCTACAGCTTCGAGAATTGAGGTTGTGGTTTGACTGTAATTGTAGGATACCCCATATCGATAAGCCAATTCTCTAGTGTGCACTAGATTGGTTCATTTGTAGTGACGTGCTCAGGAATTTGTAAAGAGGTATGTGAATATAAAAATGTGTTAATGCAAATTTTTTAAACAGTGAACTCATAATTTAATATCTCTCTGTCCATCTCATTATCCTACTTAGGAACTAATTAGTATTGCAGGAGTCATACTGAAAAGAAATCTCACGTGACAATGACGAGAAATTTGATTTACGGAAGGAATAGTGTTCATATTTTAAAACCTCGAAGGGCCATTTGCTATCTCCCGACTGTCAGTCTCCCTTCCACAATCCTACCTAGAGTTATCTTCAACTGGCAACGAGGTGACGTTGGTCAGCACGTCGAACCCTCAGCCGTTATAGAAGATATCTGAAACCAGGTTACACCAGTCACTCGTAGCATCCCAATTTCCTCACGATGGTGGGTTGCCACTGGTCCTATACAGATAACAGGCCGAGAACCCAGGATGACTCGAATCCATGCCATCCCGCTGCAGTCGGAATCCAAAGCACAGAGTCTTAGACCGCACCGTTACAGGGAGGAGAGTTTTCATATTTTGTTTCTTATAAATGTCGACAATACATTAAATATATTACGCACCAAAAATTAGTGTAAAAAAATAGCCGGTTCTATAAGAGATTCGAACCTTCGATCTTCACTCAACTAGGCCGCTATTTTTAACAATTTCCCATTTTCTCACTCAATAACCTTCGTTGAACGTTTGTCTTAAGAGTCGTTAGCAATCTTGTAAACCTTATTAACCTATCTGCTGTCTATCACAAATGTATTTTACAACCTGGAGTACATTTTGATGTCTGCAATTTAGAACTTGACTTTCGTGGTAAGTAATTGTCTACCGTCTACTATAATAAATAAATCAAAGTCTACATATCTCATATTTTGTAAATGCGACATATCATTGTTAAATGTTAGAAACTATTTCTTATTCCACCGTTAGTTCCAGATTAGCCACAGCATTCTGGAAACCAGCGTGAAACGTGTTTCCCACACTTCCAAGGTCAGGTGAATCCTTATCAGTTGCATTGGATGCCTGTGAACATGTTACTTCATACGTAATGGTACTGTGGTGGATTTCTTCCCCTTCCCCTTTTACCTTGAACGGAAGTTATCCCCGACTGGGCACGACGAATCAATCACAGAAAAGCAGACTGTATAGTAAATCGCATGCCATGTATTATTTTGACCTCCTAGGTTTTGGAAAGTGAAATAAAAAAAGTATGTAACATTAATTGATAATGATTGACTTCTTTGGGTATTATTTCATGACTCTTTTCTACTTACTCCAATGAAACTTTTGTCTACTGTTTTCAGTAGATCAATAGGTGTTTTGAAACATCTATGTTAAGATTTTTTAAATTTGAATTACAATTTGTGTGCCTGAAAACTTAGGGTATTTTACACCCGTCACGCTATACGGGGTCCAGCGTGTCTGAAAACTAAAATATCCTTACCTGGGTTAAAAGCTGAGCCTGTAAAGCGACAGACAGTCAGCACAAACAAGGACAACACACACATAGTCCTACAAAGATCATACTAACAGTAGGTCCAGTCACCAGAGCCTCGTTAGTCTGCAAAATGCAGTTCAGGGTGTACTACATAGAAGTGAGGTTGGTTTAAATTTTAAATAGATATAAAAACAAATTGTTAGTGAGGAGGAATAAAAAGTTTTATTTACAGCTAACATGCTGAGCTAAACACACTACAAGGGTGTAAGGGATGATCTTCCACGAAGTATGTACACCCAATTGTTGCTTCCACGTAGTACACCCTGGACTTCAGTTTGCAGACGAACGAGGTTCTGGCGACTGGCCCCATGGCCAGTATAATTTTCTGTGTTGTCCTGTGTTTGGTCCTTGTGGGTGCTGAGTGCAGCCTCAGCTTTTAACCGAATTCAGAATATTTTAATATTTTAGTTACAACACGACGTTACAGTTATGTTATTTTAGTTCTGGTAAGGGGCTGGACCCCGTATAAAGTGACAGGTGCAAAATAGCCTAAGTGCTGACACACCCAAAATTTTGAATTCAAATTGAAATTCAAACACACTACATGCAATATTAGTACATGTGGTACTGAAGAAAATATTTCACTTGTAGTTCCTCAACTGTATTACACATTAGGCTTACTGAAAGTGTTCAGTAGGAAATCATTGATTTTGAGTAGATTTCCGAGAGACACAGTAGAGTACTACAATTGATAACAGTAGATTCTGTCGACTTTAAACAGTAGAAATTACGTAGGTTTATAACGACGATGAGAATGAAACAGAGGTAAAAACAATGATAATGAAATGCAAAAGCGACCTGGAGCAAACAG
This sequence comes from Lepisma saccharinum, assembly GCF_977018435.1. Lineage (NCBI taxonomy): Eukaryota > Metazoa > Arthropoda > Insecta > Zygentoma > Lepismatidae > Lepisma > Lepisma saccharinum. The sequence continues at coordinate 43,188,486 of NC_139257.1, read as the reverse complement.
GAACGTAGAATGTCTGGCAGCGAGACGCAAGAGTTGATCAAGCGATTGTAGCATCAAATTTAGCTTAGAGCTCATAATTGATATTTCTACATGAGCTCAACATACAAGTTACATACAATGAGAGAATTGAATTGAGTTTACATCTCACGTGATATGTGTCGAAACTATTGTTGCAATTTGAACTGTGAAGTGAATCAATATTCAATTCGATTAACTAGTGAATGATGATATGCTGAGATTTTGTAACGAGATGTGCCAAATGGCTGACAGTATAATAACTTATGGACACATTGATTTAATATATTTGAACAATCTTATAACGTGCGATTTTGCATGAAATTTTATTACTTGAATCTACATCACTTCATTGCAAAGGCTACAAGGCATTTTATGGGTTGTAAAATTCTGTGTTCGATTCACCGTTAGGTTAACTCTGCGATTTTTATTTCTTATTAAACCGAAAAATTATTTATTGCATTTTACTTATTACGAAAATTCGTATATTATTTGCTTTGAGAAATGTAGAGAATATATTGCTTTTCATGCTTTTTTTACAAGAATACAACTATGCATGGTGAACAAAAAATAATGTAGCTAATATAAATACTATTCACAAAAGGATGTCAATAGTATTTATTTGTTTTGTTTCTTGATAATTTTCCCTAAAATAAAAATGTATAAGTTTCGCTGTACATGACATTTCGTCGAATATGACACATGGATCGTTTTTATGCAAATCCTAGTAAAATGATGAGAAATTCAAAAACGTATTCTGAAAAATTATTTTAAAAAATAACATTGAATGATCATTAGAAAGGAGTGTTATTTTTAAAAAAATATATATAACATTTTTATTTATTTCAATTATTAATTAAATACAATACTTAGTTGCTATATATAATAATAATAGGGGTAATCGAACAGAAGTCAAACTTATAATCTTCGGCGTGTAATACTGATAGCCTATCACCGAACCACTTTAACATCATAAAATAAATTGAAGTTTTTTTCTCGGAAATTACTGGCTAGTGCACGCTGGAACCTTGCCATACGAATATCTACCCTACCACTACAAGAAGCCACGTCGAAGCTGTAGCCTCTCCATGTAAAACGATTGCGTCGTAAATATAATAGATTTTGCTTAAATGTTTTGTGACATTCATACCACCTTTATTTCATTTGCTACAAAGGAGCGTTTGGGTGTGTTGTTTATAAAGAGGCGGGTGGGGATTATATTTCTAATGCATATTGAACGAATCGGTCTTAACTCATAATCATGCCGTAAGAAGGAACGAACTCGTGGGGTAGTGGTTATCGCACTGGGTTGTTACTCTAATGGTCGTAGGTTCAAATCCGCACGGTGGCAAAAACTTTTCGTAAGCTTTATTCGTTACCATTGTTACTATTTGAATTAGTCTTCTTTGAAACTAACAACGAAAGATTATACAATTAACTCTATCTCTTTCAAAATGGTAATATGAGGACAGGTTTCTTCTTATAAGAATTGGAAATTTTAGTGGTCTCAACGCATTTAAAATCCAAAATACTAGATCGACGTTATTTTCTACTGAATTCTAAATCCACGTTATACACAGATAGGCTAATGGGGCCTGGACCTACAGTTTAAAGTGAGATACGAACCACTATGTGTCTCCACTTGTTATCCTGCACTGAACGTAAAACAAACAGCTCCCCGCCCCCATTTTTAAAACAAATTTACATTATATATGGTATTTATAAGATAAGCATCATTGATTTGATTGTTTTTATTACTGAACGTCAAATAAAACATTTTCCACAATCACCTCTTCGTCCCATCTCTCCCAATATCTTTCTGTCCCTCTCTTTTCCCCCTTCCCCACCCCCCACACACATGTATCAAAATAAATATTTTCTTAGGTTTGTATGTGTATAAATATAACATTAAATACCCCCAAAAATACTATTTATTTTCTACTTTCCGTCACCCCTCTCCCACTCCCACAACCCCTCATTATTATTGGCGTTCGCCAGACCAAGTGGTAATGTATCGACGTCTTGTAATCGGTGTGTCCTTTTCCGAGTTCCAGTTAGGTCGCATAATGTTTCAGATTCCAATTTAAATGAATCCCGAGTCGTGATTAGCCTATGTGTGCAAAAAGTGATGTTAAAACGAACTCTTGACCTAAATAATACAAGTTGTGTATTTTCTTTCAGCTGTGGTTCCCTCTTTTTGCGAGAAATAACGAATTAACCTAATCATTAACTCAACAAATAAAAATGCATATCTAAATTAATTAATAAATTAATTTATGGGATTCATATTTGAGCAATAGTGTTCTCTTGCGTTATTATGGTATACATTTTCCTGTAAAACTTGAATATCTACTTAATTTCTTGGAATTATTTACGGGCCTAGTTGCGATAGAATTTGCGAAAACTCTTGATGCTTAAACCTATATGAGAAGAAAAAAACAATAGTTAATTCTAGATATTGTGGGTTCCCAAAGCAAAAGGATAAAAACATAAATATTCCATGTGCTGCTATATGACAGATGACTGTAATCAAAAGAATGCAAAAGTAAAATATATACAAACAACAATAGGAACTGAGAAACGCAGACAAGACAATATAAGATAAGCCAATCAACAATGGAAACAAATACACTCAGAGCAGTTCTATGTTACCATTTTCATTATTTTATTTATTCCAGTGTTCTTCTGCAATTAATGAAGCTTCCAAGACATTCAAATCTATGTTTCCCATTACTGTTTTTAAAATCCTCCTCTTTTTAATCATATTCTTATCGTCGATGACGTGAGCTGACAAACCTGTTCTTGGGTTTAAATTTGTAATGTCCAAATCATGTTCGTGCCATCTTATTGCCATTTTCCTCGTTGTTTGTCCTACATAATCCTTTGAACATGAACAACTTATATTATATATTTCTGTCGTTTCCGGATCCCCTGGACCCCCCGTAAATACGTCCTTGATTAACAACTATGTGCAGTGTGTCAAGGGGTGTGTGTGTGTGTGTGTGTGTGTGTGTGTGTGTGTGTGTGTGTGTGTGTGTGTGTGTGTGTGTGTGTGTGTGTGTGTATATACACACATATGTATGTATATGTATGTATGTGTGTGTATGTGTGTATATATAATCTTGTGTAGTAGTAGTTGTGCATTTGTGTTTTATCTTGTGTAGTGGTTGTTATGTGTTTGTGTGTCTTGTGCAGTAGTTGTGCTGTGTAGTGTTTTTGGGTTTGTCTTGTGTAGTAGTTGTAGTGCCTAGTGTGTTTGTGTTTATTTTGTGTAGTAGTTATGCTGTATAATGTGTTTCTGTTTGTCTTGTGTAGTATCGGTGGTGTGTATGTATGTGTCTTGTGTTGTAGTTGTACTGTCTAGTATGTATGTGTAGTAGTTGTGCTGTCTAGTATGTTGGTTTTGTCTTGCGTAGTAGTTGTGCTGTCTAATTTGTTTGTGTTTGTCTTGTGTAGTAGTTGTGGTGTGTTTGTGTTTATATTTTGTTGTAGTTGTGATGTGTTTGTGTGTGTCTTGTGTAGTAGTTGTGCTGTCTAATGTGTTTGTGTTCGTCTTGTGTAGTAGTTCCTCCATTCATATTGGGGGTTAGGCGTAGAGCTGACAACTCTGCACTGTAAAAACACATGTCAAGAAACAACAATATAAGGCCATGGATGTTCCCAAGGTAAAATATTCCGGAGGTAAAATAGTCCCCCGTTCGGATCTCCGGGTGGGGACTACTTTGGGAGGTCTCTGGACTAAGGATAAGATCTACGTTAGGAAGAAGGATATTAAATTAGGCACCTGGAATGTTCTGAGCCTTTACCGGCCTGGGGCATTTCAGTGTACAGTTAATGAGATAGTTAAGTATAAATTAGATGTAGTAGCTGTCCAGGAAGTTAGGTGGCCAGGAGAAGGGAATTGTAAAACTAAAAATTATACTTTTTTCTATGGTGGTACTGAAAATCATAATTTTGGAACAGGCTTTTTCATAAATAATAGAATTATCTCGGCTCTTAAAACAGTAGAATTTATTAATGATAGGATATCATATGCAGTTTTACAGGGTAGGTGGTGTAAAATTATTTTAATAAACATACATGCACCAACGGAAGATAAAGATGATAATACTAAAGATGATTTTTATGCAGAGTTAGAACAGGTCTTTGATAAATTTTCTCAGTATGATATGAAAATTCTGTTAGGTGACTGTAATGCACAAATTGGCAAAGAAGAGACATTTAAACCCACGATTGGTAAAGAAAGTCTTCATGAATTAAGTAATGATAATGGTATAAGATTGATTACTTTTGCAACCTCAAAGAATTTAATTGTGAAAAGTACCACTTTTAAACATAAAGATATTCATAAATATACCTGGTCTTCTCCAGATGGTAAAACTCACAATCAGATAGATCATATTCTCATTGATAAGAGAAGGCATACTAGTATAATTGACGTTCGTACACATAGAGGTGCTGACTGTGCTAGTGACCATTATTTAGTAATTGCTAAATTAAGAGAAAGACTCTCAGTGATAAATCATAAGCAACAAAATCTAAAAGTTCTAAAATTTGATACAGGAAAGTTTACTGATGAAAGAATTAAGAAAGATTACCAAATTAAACTGTCAAATAGATTTGATGTTTTGCAGGATTTAAATGATGATGAAAATATAAATGAAACAGACGTAAATAAGAATTGGGAGCACATACGTAATGCAATAGAATCAGCAGCTAAAGAAAGTATAGGATACCATAAACCGAGAAAAAGTAAGCCATGGTTTGATAAAGAATGTCATAATCTAATAGAAATAAGAAATCAGGCTAGACTTAGGTGGTTAAATAACTCTGATGATACAAATCTAAACAATTATAATAGAATAAAGCGAGAAGTTAACCGCATGTTTAGAAGTAAAAAAAGAGATTACTTGAAAACCAAAATTAACGAAATTGAAACAAACAGCAAAAATAAAAATATCAGAGATTTATATAAAGGTGTAAATGAATTTAGAAAGGGGTGGCAACCTAAAGTAAACTTGATAAAAGATAAAGACGGTGATTTTCTAGCTGACCCAAGTGATATTCTAAATAGATGGAAGAACTACTTTAATGACCTTTTAAATGTCCATGTAGGAGATAAATCAGAAGTGAATGAAGTACACACAGCAGAACCTTTAGTTCCAGAACCCAACTTGACTGAAGTTAAAGATGCTATTAAAAGGCTAAAGAATAACAAAGCACCTGGCATTGATTTAATACCAGCTGAGTTAATTAAATATGGTGGAAATTCATTAATGTATCAAATTCATAAATTAATCTGTTTAATATGGAATAAAGAAGAAATCCCTCAACAGTGGAAAGAATCCATAATTGTTCCTGTGTTTAAAAAAGGTGATAAAATGAACTGCAATAATTACCGTGGAATTTCTCTACTCTCAACAACATATAAAATATTATCTAACATTCTTTTAACAAGACTAACCCCATATGCTAATGAAATTATAGGTGATTATCAATGTGGATTTAAACGTAACAGATCAACTACAGATCAAATTTTTCACATCAGACAGACACTTGAAAAAAAGTGGGAATATAATCAAAATGTCCATCAGCTATTCATTGATTTCAAAAAAGCATATGATTCAGTCAAAAGAGATAAACTATATAATATATTAGTTGAGTTTGGAATACCTAAGAAGCTTGTTAGTATGATAAAAGTATGCACCAGTGAAACAGAAAGTAAAATTCGTGTGGGTATTAATATGTCTGACAAATTTACAATTCATGATGGGTTAAAACAAGGAGATGCATTATCTCCATTGCTCTTTAATTTTGCCTTAGAATATGCTGTTAGGAAGGTAAAAGAAACTAAAGAAGGACTAAAATTAAATGGTGTGACTCAGTTGTTAGCATATGCAGATGATGTAGACTTACTGGGGGATGATGTGAATACAATTAAGAATAATGCTAAAATATTTTTCAAAACTGCTAAAGAGATAGGTTTGGAAGTTAACAAAGAGAAAACTAAATATATGCTTACAGGCCGAAACCAAGTGTTAGGTAATAATCAAAATCTAATTATTGATAACAACTCGTTTGAACCAGTTTCCAAATTCAAATACTTAGGAGTAATATTAACAAATGAAAATTATATTAAAGAGGAAATAAAAAGTAGGCTTAATTCAGGAAATGCATGTTACTTCTCTCTTCATAAACTTTTGTCTTCTCGTTTAATATCTAAGAAACTGAAAGTTAAAATATACAAAACAGTAATTTTGCCTGTAGTATTATATGCATGTGAAACTTGGTCCCTTACATTGAAAGAGGAACATAAATTGAGAGTATTTGAAAATAAGATCCTTAGGAAAATATTTGGACCTAAAAGGGATGAGGAGACAGGTGAGTGGAGAAGGTTACATAATTTAGAACTACATAATTTGTATTCATGTCCAGATATTATTAGAATAATTAAATCAAGAAGACTTAGATGGGCAGGCCATGTGGCACGAATGGGAGAGGAACGAGGAGTTTACAGGATTCTTGTTGGGAAACCTGATGGTAAGAGACCTGTAGGAAGGCCAAGACGAAGATGGAGGGACAACGTTGAGATGGACCTAAGGGAAATCGGTAGGGATGGAAAAGAGTATATAGAACTTGCTCAAAATAGGGAAACATGGAAGGCCTGTGTTGCTGCAGCCATGAACCTTCGGGTTTAAGAAGGCTAGAGAGTTAGTTAGTTTAGTTAAATTAATTAATGAAAACTGTTATTACACCCAAACCACTATTTTATCGTAAATGTAAATGAAATGTCATCTCACGTACTGAAAACAATGTGACAATTGTTCTAATGAGTGATATATGATTGTCAAACACATACATGAATACATTATATTAAGCTCGTGAACTATAATTGGGACAATTTTATACTAATTTGAAACGATTAAAGGCAATTAAAACGACAAAGTAAACTTTTGCGCAATCTTTCTGCCGATTCTCATCAGTGAAACAATATTTAACCAATGGGGACGTTATCTCATATTTGGAAATGCTGCATTGGTTGAACTTCCTGTGGACAAGACCGTGAGTCACGCCTCCTGGTCCTCAGAATCAAACTTCACTCTGATTGGAGGATCGTATATTTCACGACACTTCCTTGTTTCAGAGCTACCAACATAATTTCGTAAGACGTTGGACTTAGAAAAAATCCATGCGACAGATTTTTTGAACATGACTGTACAATACCAAATTGGTACATTGTTGATCAATGGTATTGGTAAAATTTGTTGTGTATATGTTATTGTTGATCAATAGTATTGGTAAAATTTGTTGTGTATATGTTGCTCCAGCCACCTGCCCTCCCTTCCTCAAAAGGCATGAACACTAAACATTTACTCCAATGTGAAGTCAGTACTTCCATAAAGAACAGACGCAATAATTCAAAACTTCTTTATATTTTGAAGAAAAAATAGTTTTTCATGCAGGAAGTTGATAATTATACAACTAAAGAAATCTCATCTGCCTTCTTACCTCCCCAGGTGCAGTTTTAGCAATCTGCCCAAGCTTCGGAGCTTTCTTAGGTTTGTCTGCTTCAAACTTAGGCACCTGCAGCGTGTTCTTGGCTTTCAGCTTCTCCTGGAGCTCCTCTATTTCCTTCTGCAGGCGGATGGCCACTTCGTTTGAGATGGCAACTTCTTGCTCAAGCTTCTTGATCTTCTCGGCTCTGTCAACCTCTTGAGATCCTCCAACGAGCTCTCTGCACTTGCGCTCCACTTCCAACTTATCAGCTTCCATCTGTTCGGACTTTCTTTCTGATTTGCGAAGTTTGAACTGGAGGATCCGGCAATTCTTGGCTGTTTGCTCAAGCTCTTTTTTCAAGGATGCATATTCCTCTGCTTGATCCTCCCTATGGAGAGACGTAGGAATATCAGTGAACTTTTATGAAAAAGTTACTTGATTGATTATGCAATATATTTCATTAACGCATGAGCATTTTTTCCTATACTAAATCTGCATAGCACAAGAACCACTATTGGGTTTTTGAAAGTAAAGGGAAAATATGGAGGGTTGTTTCTGATCTCTGGTGTCGACTTTCAATTGGACTTTATCTTAGGAAATGCCATGTCTAAAACACTCCCTCCATGCATCTTTAGTGTCTCTTCACCTTCATTTCTTTTATAGAAGACTTTTGTGAAGAACAGACATGTCCAATTGTTCTTACTCCTCATTACAGGCTTTCCATAAGCCAATGCTAGTTTCCTATTGCCCTTTTCAGCAGTCGAAATGTACGAACATACATACATATTCACGGTGGCGAAGCATCCTAAGAGGCCCGGAGGCTGGGCCTACCCTAATATATTTGTCTATTACGGATTATTTTATTACTTATAAATTTCATTAAACGACGCTTAATAAAAGAGAACTGAAATTCTAGGTCTTCCGATAATTACCGCAAGTTTGCAACCCTGCTTGTAACCGTATCTGCGCATTCAGCAAGGCCTGCCTGCGAGTGCCTCAGCTGGTCCCATAACAACCTATGTGATTTGTGCGGGAAAGCATAATTTCAGGGGCACGTTCGCCTGTAATGTAAACTGAGAGGCCGGCCTCTTTTCTCTCTCTCACCCTCTCTCCCTGACTTCCGAAGAGTGTCGATCGTGTACGAGCACGTGACGAAGCAAGCAGTGGACGCACAGAGCTTGTTGAAGCAGTGTTTCCATGGAAGATTCAGAGCTGTGCCGGGAGCGGAGCACACCCAGCTGCTAACACCTCTGAGCCTGGCATCCTAACTCATCAAAGTAGGCAATATTAGAATTCTAACTGCAAATAATGCATGCAAGTTGGTTAGCAGTGTTAAGTTTTGTGCTTTCAGCTCTTTTGAGGAACCGCTTTTCGCGAAGTGTTAGCTGCTGGATGTGCCCCACACCAATCTCGATTCAGAGAGGGAAAGTATTTTATTTCTTTGAGGAAAGGGATATTGAGGCGAAATTTCCTTTCATGATTACTGACATTACTAAAAAAAGCGCTACTTTTAAAATGGGGCAAAGTACAATGCAAACGTATAGAGAAAATCCATGTTAGTGAAATTTTCTAGTCGGTGTGTTACACAGAAAGGTGTCCGTCCATGTTCTTATTTAGCATTTCATCATTTTCTAAATCATATTATGATTTTCTAAAAAAGTCACGTGGTGAAGAAGAAATATATTCATAAAAGAGTTAAAAAGAAATAATTGATTGATAGATTTAGTTTATTTTACTTAGCTTTCTGCCATTTTTGGCTAATTGGGAAGATGAGAATGAGCGAAAATATGATGACATTGACGAAGGACACTCACAAAGAACACCTATGCACAGGTGGGGATTCGAACCTGAGGCCCTTGTCGTAGCACGCTGTTATAACCAATCTGCCACGGAGGTCAGCATTAAAAAGAAATAAACGCTAAGTGACGATCAAGTGTTCCATTTCTTTAATGCAAGAAACATTTACAATACTGTTATTGAAGTAGCAAATAATTTTTACGAGCAGCTTCAATATAAGAAATGTAAGATGGGTAGGGCCTCACAGAACGGCTTTTTCATTGGGTGACGCGTGGTGAGAACATTGAGTTCCATTGTCAGTGTTTTCTGACCTTAAGACAGAAGCGTCTTTATTCTCAGATATCTAATCGAGACTAGACTAAAGTAGAATCTGAACCAATGCCTCCAGGGGGAATCTAACCTTCTACTTCTTGATTATAAGGCGAGAGCGTTAATCACATTATCCTTTACAATCACTATCCCGACTTAAGTAGACGAGATTCAGGCAATATGTTATCTTTTATTTTCTAGGGGCTATATTTTAACATACTACTGTTAAAAAAAATCACATCTTCCCCTCCCCCCCTCAATCCCTGCTCCATCCTGTGCCTACCCTTCAAGAGAGAACATGCTTCGCCACTGCATATTCACTGCATTTTATTGGAAGGAACAGTACCTTGCATTTCGAGTACCATGTTTGAAAATGTTTTTTCACCAGCTAGACAGTAGTTTGTTGCAGTTACATTGATAAACATATACTTTATCCAAGTCGTCATAAATTTCCATCTTTCTTCTGCCACGTAATTCTCATCCAGTTCTATGATTTGTGTGATGTTTTGCAATTTGACAAGTCAGCAATTTCCAAACTCTGCTCTTGTGATGCCCTTTCAGCTTCAAACCCTAGTTGATAATCGTGTTTACAGTTTTTAAAGATGTTCCCAACTTGAGTGCAATGTTTCTTTACTGCCAGATAATAGAGATTTAATACAATACTTGATATAATTTAAATGTTAAATTGATGAGTTTGGTAGCCAATCAAGATGTTCAAGTGGGACATAGTTTGTTAACATTCTTAAGAAAATGTAACATGAAATTGTAAAGGGAAATTATTTTACTTTTGTTCAAAATAGTTCTAATGCAACTTCCCTGAAATAATGCAGGGAAAATATATAATGATAATTTAAATGTGAAGTAATTATGTATGTTCCAAAAAGAAATCATGGACACAAATTGGCGTAAAAGCTGTTAGGTTCAAAATAAAGATTGATTGATCGATTAATAGAGATTTGACATTCCTCAGCATGTCTGGAGTAAAGCTAGATGCAGGCGTGTGATAGCCTGTTCCATTCCTTTTGGAATTATTCTCAGACATGCCATTCCCCTAACCCCTTTCTATTATGCAGACGATTCCCACTGCCTGCTCTCATATATGAAAGCAGAATGGCTATAGTTTGCGTCGGAAAAGACAGCAGTGTAGGCTTCCCAGGATGGCTCAATTTGCTTCGGCATGTAATGTTCAGCTGAACATGTGCAGATATACCTGCAACTGGCTTGTATGTATCCTCAAAATGCTGGCCTTGGCATACAGACAGCAACACCACAAACTTGATATTTACTTGTAGAGATCAGAAACAACCCTCCATAATGAATGAATATTAATTTTTACCAGGGTTCAGCTGAAGAAAGCGAATATTACAAAATTGGATTATCACATGAACAGAAGAGGTGCATTGAAGAAATTAATCAGAAACATCTTATTACATGAACAAAATCTGGAATTGTTTAAATTTACAATGAAATAACTCTATAATATTTTTTAAAATGTGTATACTGAATATTACTGTTACAGCTGACAGCAAAATTTATTTCAAAAACTTTTTATTTGCTTCATTTTTCTCAGAATGAAATTGAAAATTAGCTTCATTCAGCACGTCTTTCAAACACATCTTAATTAACTTATTTAAATATATATATATATATATATATATATATATATAATAAATTAGGATAAGTAAATTAACACCTATTTCACCCATAAACTTCTCCTTTCTATAAGTAAAGTGAAAACCTGCTCGAGATTGAATTATTGCTTTAAGTCCACTTCATGCAGATAGGCTAATCGAGACTGGACGTATAGTTTAAAGTGGGATCCAAACCACTTGGGTCTCCACTGGGTATTGAACCTGGGACCCCTTGATTACAAGGTGATAACTAGGGCTCGGAAGTTGAAGAAAAATCCTTTTTATTTCCTAGTGTCCGAAGACGAGGCCCAACATAATATACAAGGGTTGATCAAATGAAAAGGTACGAAACGTCGTAACAACGGAATCGTTTATATAATACCGATGCTGCAATGGGAGCATGTAACGGGATATGTAGGGGTGCGATTGGAGTCGCCGCACGGCATCGGAGCATGCAGGGGAACGCGCATGCGCAGGAGAGAGCAGAGGCTCCGATACAGAACGCCATCCAAGTGACGCGGCAGTGTGTGTTCGGACAGGATGGCGTTAACATTGGCAAATTCGACTGTTGAGGAGCAGCAAGGCGTTATCCATTTTCTGACAGCGGAAGGTGTTAAACTGGCCAATATTCATCGCCGGATGGTGAACATTTACGGGGAAGACGAATGACCGGGGCTGCTCATGGAGGGTGTGGTTCTGCTCCATGATAACGCACGTCCACACGTCTCCAGGGTCACACACGCGGAACTGGCCAGGTTCAAGTGGGAGCAGCTAGACCATCTACCCTACAGTCTGGACTTATCCCCCTGTGACTTCCATGTGTTTGGTCCCCTGAAAAAGCATCTCAAAGGAAAGCGCTTCACCTCGGACGATGAACTCAAGGACGCTGTGAAGGACTGGGTCGCGTCACGGCCAAAGGAATTCTGGGAAAAAGGAATCATTCGGCTCGTTCATCAATGGGATCAATGTGCTCAGGCCTATGGAGGATACTTTGAATAAAGTATTCATTTACACCGACAGTGTCGTTTTGCACCTTTTCATTTGATCAACCCTTGTATGTTCATTTTGGGTCATTGTAGACCAGAAAAAGGTGGGTTTTATTTGTCCTTTTTCGGCATTTTTTGGCTTATTGGTCTTTTTTAGCCTTGTTTTTAGGTCTTAATGGCTGTTTTTTTGCAACTTCACCTTCTTTCGACTACGTTTTTACTGCCCATTCTCAATTCGAATCATCATCAGTTCATCACCTCTTAAACATCCTTTCTGTAGTAAAGAATTAATAAAAACAGAAATAAATAATAAATATGTAATTAAAACTGAAGTTACTAATTAATTTGGATCACATTTATAGTCCTTTTTTCTGTTTTTAGGTCCTTTTTTTATATTTTTAGGCCTTTTTATAGGTCTTTTTTTGGCAATTTATAGGTCTTTAACTTTCGAGCCCTAGTGGTGACATTAGATAGATTGATTGATTTAGTTTATTTTACTTCGCTTTTTAGGCCACTTTTAGCTAATTTGAGAAGATGGAGATGAGTGATGATATGACACTCACAAACACCCATATCGAGACCAGGATTTATGAGCAAACACACATACAAAGGGTGTGAGCGTAGTATAAATAAAATTGGAGTTGTGGAAATCCACACAAAAGTGGTAAAGATAAGATGTCAAAAAAAAGGGCTGATATTTTTTAAAAAACAAGAATTGATAAACAAGTACATACCTTGGCTATTTTTCGACGTAGTCACCATTAACCTCCCGACATTTCTGATAGCGTGGCACAAGCTTCCGTAGACCCTCTGAATAAAAATCTGCCGTCTGAGAGTGCAGCCAGAACTGATGTCTTGAGCACGTCACTGTCGTTGAAACGCTTCGATCCAAGCCACTTTTTCAGGTAAAGAAAAATAAAGAAATCGCTGGGGACAAGGTCGGGGCTGTAAGGGGGATGATTGAATAGTTCCCATCGAAATCTTTGAATTGTCTCAACAGTACGAGCAGCTGTGTGTGGGTGGGCTTTGTCATGGATCAGAAAAAATCCAGAGCGTAGCATTCCTCTCCGCTGATTAGTCAGTGTTTCGCAATACACCTCTGATGTAATTGTTCATCCTGCTTCCAAGAATTACACAAAAATCATACCCTTTTGGTCCCAAAACACGGTTGCCATGATTTTGTGAAATGATGGTGTTTGTTTGAATTTCTTCGTTTTAGGAGAACCAGAGTGCCGCCATTGCATTGACTGCTGCTTCGACTTCCCAGTGGCATACGATGTCCAAGTTTCATCCCCCGTCACTATGTGCAAAAAGAGGTCATCCCCATCCTCCCCCCAGTGGGCCAAAAAATCACGTGCAGCTGTCCTTCTTTGCTCTTTGTGAGCGTCTGTCAGCATTTTTGGTACCCACCTCACACACAGTTTGTGATACCCCAGGTTGTCAGTCACAATTCGATGCACTGTTTTCGCAGACACTTCTGGAAACTCTTTCAGATATTTTGAACCGGCAATTGGAACACATTTTCTCATTAACGTGTTCCACCAGATCGTCCGTCTGAACACTAGGCCTTCCGCTACACTCATCGTCATTTGAATGCCCTTCCTGAAAATCTCTGCACCATTGCCTGACCTTCCCTTCACTCATCACTGTCGGTCCATAAATAGCACACAATTCCTGATGGATGTCAGCTGCATTCTATCCTTTGGCGTTCAGAAATCGTATGACAGATCTCACTTCACATTTGGCAGGATTTTGTATTACGGCAGACATTTCACCTTACTACTACGCACACGTACACATCCCCACTCTGACATCTATCACATCCCACATCTATCTCTGTTGCAAGCCCAGAATACTCATGCGCATGCTCAACTTCATCAGTGTTGCCAACCCCACGTAAAAAATTATCGGCCCTTTTTTTTGACATGCGCCTTGTAGAATACTAACAATAAGATATATTGAAGATACACAGAGAATAAACTAAGCTTGAAAATGATAATGTTCAAGAGAAAATCAAGAAGTCAGTTCAATGACTATATAATTGATACAAAATAAATTTTGTAAATAAGAAAAATAAGTTTAAATTACCTGAAGTTGTCCTGCATCTCGTCAATCTCCTCCTCTAAATCTCTCATCTCCTTCTTGATGTCCTCGTTCTCATCCATCAATTCCTCACAGAGAGTCTCTGCAGCATGAAGTTTGGACTTAAGCTCGTCTATAATTTTCTGGGCACTTTCAGGCACAGGGCGTGACTCCAACTCCTCTTCCAGCTCTTTCACGCGAAGATTGAGGCTTTTCTGTTCATCCCGGAAGTCCTCATTTTGAGTCTGCAGCTCGTTCACCTTTTGTTGGAGTTTCAGCACTTCCGATGCTGCAGTTTTAGATGGCGCCGTGTCCATCGCTGCAATCTTCCTCAGCAGCATGTCGCTCTTCTCCCTTTCCAGCCTCGCACAACGAGAACGCATCTGGTCCAATTCAGTTTTCAAGCTGTCAATTTGCTCCTGCAACTCGTCTTCATTTCTGTCGACGAGCGTCGTTTCGGTAGTTTCTGTTCCCGCAAGACTACTGATATCATCATCATCATCATCGGTAACGGAACTGCTGCTGCTGCTACTACCACTGCCACTGGAACTTGACGGTGGACCCCACGATACACCTTTAACAGTCTCGGAGCCTTTCTTTGGCGTTTTCCCTGATGACTTGACTTGAATTATAAATTCCACGTCTGGATTTGTAGGCTCTTCGATGGATCTGATTTCTTTTAGTGACTGGATTTGAACACGTTTGGTTCCTGAAGTGCTACCTGAACCACTACTGGAAGATCTGGACTTCATAATACTACTAGTACCACTACTGCTAGAACTTGTGCTACTACTACTGGCACGACTTCTGGTTGCGGCAGTTGTTGATTTAGTTGATGACGTGGCTGAGGTTGTTTTGGTAGCTGGCAATGATGATGAGGATGACTTGGAGGATTCTGAACTTCGGAGATCTGATGTTTTTTTCGGGATTGTGTAGGACTCAGGTTTGCTATCAGACACTGAAAGAGAGAGTTATCCAAGGTTACATAACAAGTTTGAAAGATACAACTTACATTTTATTTACTTGTGTCATTGTGATTTAACATGGAGTAATGGCTACTGTTTAATATTCATTATTCAGCAAATTAAACACTTAACTTTATGCTAGAATTCCAATAACAATAGCTACTTAAGAAAACAACCCTTTACCTCTAGTCTATCATTCACCTTGGTATATTCATAATTTGTAGCTTACAGCACTGAGCTAGATCGTCATTGTTCAATATTCAATGTTCAATTTCTTAATTAGGTTTCATTATGATTGTTTGAAAATTTAAACTGGAAATCAGAATTACATAATTTACACAATTTTCTTGTAAGTATTTAATCCATATGTAGGATACAATTGAGTGAAGATGGAGAAAAATTATTCATGAGGATTGGTTATGGGAAGATTTTGGTACCAAGATTATGATCCAGTGAGTTAATCTCAACTGAATGTGGATGCTTAGAGGAAAGAGAAGAGAAGAAGATAATTTAGAGCAATTACTTACTTCAATTGTGTTCTACCCAAAGGTGTTGAGGGCATATCAAAATACTGGGTGTTTCATAAATACTTGAGGGGTTTCAAATATTTATTTCGAGAAAACCTTTGAACTTACGTTAATGAAACCAGTCCAGAATGAACGAGGAACTCAAACAGTTTTTTTTCTAACACCTATAAATGTTCGTGTGGCCGCAGTGGCTCAGTTGGTAACACATCTGACTACCATGCTAAAGGTCCCAGGTTTGATCCCCTGCCGGTTCAAATCCGGAGACTTTTCTAATGTTGGAAGTGACCCCAGTGCCCACCCAACATCGAATGACATGGGTACCTGGGGGAAACCCTGGGGGGTAAAGGCAGTCAGGGGCATGATGCTGATCACATCACCCCCACTCACGACCGGATGAAGAAAGTGTGGGGCTTTACACCCACACCCCCTATACGTCTTTATGGCATGGTGCTAAGCACAGGGGAGCACTTTATCTTTTTCTTTACCTACAAATGTTCAATGTATGCACCACGGGTGACACAGCATGCATCAACACAATAATAGTCTAGTTCTTGCCATGCTCGCATCAACATAGGCCTGTCGATAGTGTCTATTGTTGCGATGAAACGCTCCCTTAGGGCTGCGACATCATGTGGCATCGGTGAGACAAATGCCCTGTCATTGATGAAATCCCACAAAAAGAAGTCACATGGTCCTGTGATCTTGGGGACCAAAACATTGCACAAAACACTGTGAGTGATGTAGTGATGTGGATGATTTGAGTGGCACAAAGTGGCAGGAATGTAAACTCTCAGCTTAAAAAAACATGCATGCCCAAACTGTTTGCATTCCTATCGTGTTGGTGTGTGCCATGTCACCCATGGTGCATGCATTGAACATTTGTAGGTGTTAAAAAAATCTGAGTTCCTCGTTAATTCTGGACTGCTTTCATTAACATAAGTTCAATACCTTACTTGCAATAAATATTTGTAAGCCCTTACATATTTATGAAACACCTGGAACAAAGTTCATTTTACATACTAATGTTTTCTTACATATGACAATGGTGCGTTTTACTCACTATCAATTCAAATAAAAATATATAAATAACTTACGTAAGTGAATAGGAATGTTTCAGAACGAAGTTTCGAGGGGGGAAAAAATAGGGGATACATGCGAGAAGTGAAAAAATGGGTCAATGATAATAAGCTATATCTGATTAGATCAGATAAGGAAAATAAAATGGTAATAATGGAACAAGACGCGTATCATAAGAAATTAGAGGATACTTTTAGGAATAATAATTTCGAAGAAATTAAAAGAAACCCAATCAATAAGATTAGAAACGAGACAAAGAAAGGCATCGAAACTAGCATCACCCTAGGAACCTGAATCCTCAACTTACAATTTAACAACGTGGTACCATGTTTGGCACCTAAAGATTTTTATTTTATTACCTGATGAAGGAAGTAGTGCAGACTTCCGAAACGTCGTTCTGAAACGTTCCTACTCACTTATTTTTATTTTAATGTTTTCTTTTTAATACATATTCAAACAGCATTAGCCCTGAAAAACATTATGACTGTTTATCTAGAATGAAGGTGTGATTTATATCTAAACACCACAACCTAAGTTATTATTTTGGTGCTGCAAAATTATGACAAGGAATTTCCAAACTTACCTTTCTGTCCTGTGTCTGCTGGCACTGGACGTCGAGGAAGTCTAATATGGACTGTTGTGGCATGTGCGTCATCTCTCAGGCTCTTTAAATCTGGAGTGGATGTCCAGGATGTGGTTGGTTTTAATGGAGCAAACCTTTAAAAAATGTAAGTGAAGGAAATAAACCTCTTGAGATAGCTTAGTAGAATGTGAATGGCATTCAGGCTCAGTTATTCTTATAAAATATTAAGAAAGCTATTACTTTCTTGGTGTATTAACAAT
This sequence comes from Lepisma saccharinum, assembly GCF_977018435.1. Classification (NCBI taxonomy): domain Eukaryota; kingdom Metazoa; phylum Arthropoda; class Insecta; order Zygentoma; family Lepismatidae; genus Lepisma; species Lepisma saccharinum. Next base: position 43,170,757 of record NC_139257.1, on the reverse strand, counting down.
GTTAATGAAAATGTTGTAATAGATAATAACCTCTATTTTGAGGAGCTACCCTTGAATGACATCCTTTCTAGACTACACAATCAGGTAGCATATATTCGCTTGTACAGTGGGATGCATAAGTATTGCCAAGCAAATTTTCCATCACCATGTTCATGCACTTTGTTCTTATCCAATAAGAGCTTCAAAGATTGAAACAAAATGCCAGACGAGCTGCTAACAGGCTGTGCAACAGCATACTTTAAAATGTATTCCTTAAAATACGTAGCATGCAAGAGACAAATTAATGAAAATAGTCATGGGCAATTTGCAGAGTAATATTTGTGCATCCCACAGGATATCACTGTACAGCTCACAGTAGAAGCCATGAAACAGAACAACTTTTCATTGTAACATTTTTCTCGTTGAGGTCGCATTTCAATAATACTAACCCTTGAACAACGGAAAGACCACTCTGCATGTACGGAACCATACACATTCATGGTTGATATAGTGGAACCACAGGCAAAACTCCTGTGCACCGTACTCCCATGAGGAAGGGAGGGACAGGGTGAACCATGCTTCCTTATGGCCCAAACTGAATGGATCAAGGTGCGCAAACAATTTTAGCCGAAGGTTTCTTTGTTTGTGGTCGCTCTATACTGGCATCTTGTGTTGTAACGTGCCATGGATTCACTACCATGCCTGAAGAGTGATGTAACTGGGTTTATTATTTTCCCTCAAGTTGTGTATTTATCACCAAACAGGCTATTCCAGAGTTAAGTATGTGACATTTTACACACAAAATTTAATTCTAGACATGACATTGGATTAAAATATTCACAATGAACTGATTTCACAGAATTATGAAGTACGAGGGACATTCTGAAAGTAAGTTTCGTCATTTTTTTTCACAAGGAAGCTGTATTACAAAGTGAGAAAACACATTGCCATAACAAAAGACAATCTTTCCTGAATTCATGACGGGAGGACCAAGAGCAGAGGAGTGTCGAGTGCCGAAGAATAGAGATAAGCAGCAGACCAACGTGCCTGAGCTCATTCGAGTGCAAACCAGTATGGTAGGAAGACGTGTGCTGGAAACATGGTCACAAATGGAAGTGCGTGCTGTCGTGAGCTATGAATGGTGTTCAATGTTCAATGAAAGAAGGCAGAGTGTGGAAGAAGAAGACCGATCTGGGCGCATGTCCACGACTGCAACAAACATCAACAGAGTACAGGAAATAGCGTTAGCCACCTTTCTCCTGCGTTGAAGTCAGCACTATCGGGACGTCACTTGAGGAAGCAACGAAGAGGTGCAACAGGCTGTGAAGAACTTCCTTAAATCGGTGGCCACTGATTTTTACCTGGAGGGTTTCTTGAAATTGATTTCACGGTAAGACAAATGTATCAATGTCAGTGGCGACTATGTGGAAAAATAGCCAAAAATTGTATTTTGTTATGACATTGTATTCTTCTGTTTGTAATAAAGCTTCCCTGTGGAAAAAATGACAAAACTTACTTTCAGAACGTCCCTCGTACATTATGGTGTCTGCTAACAAACGAAAAAAAAAAAACTTGAGTATGATGGCATAGGCTGAATGCCTGAAAAGCATGAAAAAAGAATGATTCTCTGCTCCACATGTTCCGCCATCCCAGAGAACAAGAAAATGTGATGTTACACAGAATCACAACCTCGCTCGCCAGCTGCTTCTCATCAACTGATGCGTCCAACATGCCCAGCAACATGCTGCACTTCTGTGCACATTGTAGCCAACCTACCATAGCTATTTTCCATGGGGAAAAAGGTCGGATACTTTTTAGACAGGCCACGTATACCTTACTACTGAGTATTTATGGTAATAAGATTATCAAATTGATCTTAGAGAATTCCTGATCATGCTACTGTACTTTCATAATAAATATGACAGTAAATCATCACATCAATTATAATTTCAGTTTTAAATATGAATCAATGCCAATCAATGCTATTATCTATACCTGGAAGTAGCTTCTGAAGATGGAGACTTTTCGGCCTCATTGGTCGTGGAACGCGAAGTGGAACTTTCGGAGGATGAGCTGCTACGAGAGCTCACCCCGCTGTCTGTGCTACTTGTACTACTGCTGCTGCTGCTCCGACTGTCGTCACGAAAACTGAAAAACAAGTAAACAAGAATCAGAGTGGCCAGTCTAAGACCATGATAAAATTCAAGTATAATTACAGGTTTTCAAGGCGAAATTTCCAAAAATTCAAGGGCACAAATGCATACATTTAAAATATGCAATTTAAAGTGGAGTGGTGCCATTTCACACTCAGATTCGAAATACAACTACAAACACAAGTCACAAATGTTACGGGATATACAAAATTCCGCCGTCGTAGGAATCATGTCCATTCACAGACCAGAACGGTTATTTTGACAAAATCCTGTTTCCCTGATGGCTGCTTTGGGGAGGGGGATTTTTGAGGTTGCTGCTTCTTGCCCAAGCAAAAGGCCTAATTGGTTGTTAGACCGTGAGTTCCTTTATATGTAAATGTGGCAACAGAGGGTCACTGCCAGAAAGGCGGGTCTCGCACCGGGAGATACTGCAATTTCACTGTAATCACGATTGCCACTTTTGAGAGTGGAAAGTTCTAAGAATACTGAAGTAGGGAAAAATCAGTGTGGTAAATGCTTACCTCTCTTGAAATGGCCCACGTTTGCCATTTTTGAGAGCGAAAAATTCTAAGAATTCTGAAGTAGAGAAAATCCAGAGTGGTAAATGCATACTTCTCTTAAAATGACCATTTGAAATTTTTGAGAGTGGAAAGTTCTAAGTATACAAGATATCATACTATGTATGCCACCCCTTCCCCCCTCAAAACAGCATCTATGTACTATCCACCTGTACAATTCCAGCCTCTCCCGAAGAAAAAAAATTCTGGGTACACCAGTGTCTACCACAGAAATAGGTGAACCCCTATTCAAATCTCCTGGAAAACATGCTAGAGAACAGAAACAAGAGCAATGAGGATCGCAAGTTAACTCATCTCCTTAAGACACTACAGGATTTATGTCTGGGAACCTTGGTTGCCAGTCCATGCTGTGGATTTATTCATGTTCAAGAAAGTCATCCACCAATTTGGTTCGATGCGCACATGTATTTTTGTATCTTTTCAGCCTTGAAGTTGAAGTATGATCCGACTGCGCCTCTGAAAAGTCGCACATGTTGTTGGAGTAAGTAGTTTCTGTGCCTCTGGACAGTAAGAGTACCTCCAGCAGAGATGTGCAGCTTCATCTGTCCATTGAGCATGATGTTTTTCCATACCAGTATTCCATCTTGACCAACTGATCCCTTTCCATGATGTTCCTTGGAATAAATCGTGATCGAGGTTCTCCCCAGATGAATATGCGACGGGAATCATTTTGCAAACTGAATCTGAACTGATTTGTGAAAGAGCATGATCCTCCATTCGCTCAGGGTCTAATTTCAATGATGCTGACTCCACTGTAAGCGGGCCCTTCTGTGCACTGGATCAAGCGGGACACACACTACTGGACATTTGGAATAGAAACCAACTGTCCTGAGTCTCCGGTACACAGTTTGGCGATAGAAACTCTAACCCCTGAGGTGGCTGCAAGTTTTGGAGACAGTTGTCTTGCAGGCATTGTCCGGTTTTGTCGCACAGTTAAAGCCAGATATGGGCCCTGTTCTGGTGTTGCTACTCGTTGACACTTTGTTCTGGCCTACCATGAACATCTACTGTGTCTTGGAACCGTCGCCAAAGCTTGGAAATGACTATGGCACAGTCAACGCTGCCGTGACTTCAGCCTGTGTTTAGCATGCTTCCAGACGTCCAATGATTCTTCGCTGACGTCTTTGTGCCATGTTCGTACTGTACATTGAACACATTACCAAGATTGATTGAATTGTTGTTTTAAGTCCACTTTATGCACAGAAAGGCCAATTGGGACTGGACCTACAGCTTAAAGTGGGATCCGAACCACTATGTGCCTCCACCGATTATCGAACCTGGGACTCCTTGATTACAAGGTGACGACGCTACCACTGCACCATTGGGGAGGCCCTACACTTTACCAAGAGATTGTCCTCCGATCACAATGAGCGTTCGATACAGAATGAGGCACTCTTGTTCTGATATGTTGTGTTTTGTTTACCTTTCAATCACTTGACACTAGCAGCACTGTTGCCTATGTGCGTAAGGTTGAGTTACACTCCTTGATGATTATTTATGATGATCGTGAAGATCTCCCCTTTCCATTATTCTACTTTTTGGACACTACCATATTATGGTAAAGGAGTAATGACGTCGCCTGTGACTTTCTCATTCAACATTCTCTGGAGCTCTAGGCAGTGTCAATATGACAGGAATGATCTTCTTGTCATCCTCATTTTCTCTTTTCCCATCAGCCTATTGAGATGGGTAGATTTGGATGATCCTTTTCTGCTTTTATTTGACTCCAATACTTGGAAATAACCCCCTCTGATAAAACGTGTGAGGAAAACTTTGGTTGGAGCAAGACCTGAGCCTTGAACATCCCTTTTCGCGAACAGATACCATCGTAATTTGCCGAAATATTTGATTTTGATGTCAGGAAAAATCCTGTCAACATATTCGGGGTGTAAGAGACACGCAAATATCAACCTTACTTTCACAAAGTACACCCTGGACTGCATTTGCAGACTAGCATTGCTCTGATATCTAGGGCCTCCCCGATGGCACAGTGGTATCATCGTCACCTTGTAATCTAGGGGTCCCGAGTTCATTACCCAGTGGAGGCACATATAGTGGTTCAGATTCCACTTTAAAGTGTAGGTCCAGTCCCAATTAGCCTTACTGTGCATAAAGTGGACTTAAATAAAACACCAACTCAATCAATCAATCAATGCTCTGTCATCTGGACTTATGGGACTTGAGTTGTGTGCTGCCCATATGTGTTTGTGATTGTCCTTTCATCTATTTCATCATATAATTAATTTTCATCTTTGAAATTAGCCAAAAGTAGCAGAAACGAGAAGTAAAATAAATCAATTCTTTCTTTAATTCTGTCATCTTGTTCATCGAATCCAGGAGAACCAAGATTTGCAAGAGATTCAAGCACATCAGCTTCTGCACCATCAAATGCATTCAACAACCACTTTTTTTGCCTTCTTTGCAAGTACAAACACAAACTGGAATACCATTAATAGATAGTGTGAATGCTGCTGCCAAAGTGACCCTCACACCTTTCACCAGGAAAAGTTACTTCCAAGTATTGGAGTGAAATAAAAGCAGAAAAGAAACATCCAAATCTACCCAGCCCTTCAGAGAAGATTACAGTTGACATGTGGTTGTGGAAAGAGGAAATGTTCATGCATATGTCGGGATCAGTCCCCGCGATGTACTGAACTGTGTCTTTGTAGTGCGGATGAAGAAAAGTGTGAAAACAATGACTTACAGGACAGAGTTTCAGATCAGAGTGACAAGGAAATTGAATAAAGTGACTGTATTGATGACATGATATTTCCCAAATGATTACAAGCACTCTCAAGCACAGGTGAGATGCTTACATTTCAAAAGCCAATGCAGAATTCACAGGTAGTGTTATTACTCCTTTGCTGTAATATAATAGTAATGATAATGATAATAATAATAGTTAATATTTTTCACTTGTTATTTATTAACAGAAAATGCCTCTGGAAAAATCTGATAAACGAACTCTAAATCAGGTTATGAACAGTATTTCATGTGCAGAACCTAAAAGACAGCCATCTTGGATTTAGGAAGTCATGTATGGTCTCTAACACATTATCCAGCAAAACAGCTGTAGTACAAATACATGATTGCATGCCTCCAAATGAAAGCATCCTCCATACACATGTCTCCCCTTCGTGTAAGAACCCAACAAACTTACAAATGGTCAAAATTACTCCTAAAGAAGTTAAGGAGATATGGTCATTTTTGTCTGTTAATGTCTGCAGAGGCAGCCATCTTGGATGTATGATGTGACACAGGCAATATGCCACAATAGTAGGCATCAACAAAATATCACAGACAGTAACTTTCACCTTTATATAGCAGAATGTCAAGTAAAGTGTAAAATATGCATAGAATCCTTGCAGAAAAGAGCACGAAATTGTTTCACTGGATATATCTCCATAGTAGTGCGAGAAATGAAACAACTGTAAGAATAAATTTTGTTCCTTGTTCAATTCTGAACAAAACATGTATCTATAATAATTTTCCCAAAACCACTGTTAAAGGAGTTATGATGGATTTTCTTAGTGCATGAAGTGGTAGCCATCTTGGATTTATGACTTCACACAGGCCTTCTGCCACAATTGCGAGTAAAACACCTGGTAGTACATGATTGTGTACACACTAGCAATGTATTACTGGTAGTCATATATTCCCTTCATTCAAAATCACACAGGATTACAAATGACCTTGGATTATAAATTGTTTTGGAATATATTTTTTTTATCTTTTTGTACTATTTTAACGGTGCAACCTGTGATCCATGTTTTAATGAGCCGAAGGGTACAGTAAAAAACAAATTGAATTCAAAATGATGGTGTGCAAATTGTCAAGGTCAGATACTGACTTTGGGAACAATCAAGGAATTCCAAAAGATTGTATTTACAAGTGCTTCATTATAGGCCCGAACCACTAACTTTTCAGTCCTGATAGCTTAGTGAAAATAAGTCATTTTCTTTTGTTCAATATTGATTGTTGATGTTTGTGTTTACACTCAGTGCAGCCAAGCCACAAACGTTTTGCAGCAACCGAATGCCTCTTTCTTGACAGAAACGTTAATGTGATTGTTGTTGTTATAAGACCTTCATTGTGACATGTTTTGAAGTTTTTAAGTTATGGGATGGGATGCAATTGCAACGTTGCAGAATTTCAATTTTCAACTTCTATATAAAAGTTCTGTGTAGCTTCGACATTGTACACATTTTTACTTATTTGTCTAAAATTTCTCCCCGCCTGTACACGTACGGTCAGGACCATACGGTTGGCAACAGCGCATAATTCCCACATCATAGTCATAAAATACTTCTTCAGATTGAAGTTATCATGTTACTGCAACATTCTTCAAATAATTAACATAAATCACTGTGACTGATATTAAACATATGTGTGTAATATGTAAGTTTACAGCAACATCTATTTTCCAGGGGAAAGGATCCTTCCAGATGCCCATGTGCTTGCGTAATATCATAGGAAAAGGGAATTGAGTGGTACCTCATTAGATAGGTTTCTGAATTTGAAACAACTATTTTAGGAAATAATGTTGTCATCATTTTCAAATCGATGACAATACACCTGGTTTCAATTTCACTCATGTATACTTCGTAGTGTTTAATTTGAGAATCGAAAAATAAAATTAATTTTATTTTATTTTTCAGTTTTGGTGATCGCCAAATTATACATTTATATAATGCTCATCATGTTACAAAATCAAATCAACAAAGCTATTTTTAGATGCATATTAAAGTGGTAGCCAATATAAAAATATTCTTTACATTTCTTTTAGTCTTAAGAACCACCTCACCTGTCTAACCTTTCAGATGTTAGAGATATCATATCACCCACAGAACATCCTACATGCTGAAAATAACACCAGTTGACCGATTCACATAGATTTTCATGCAGTGACCTTAAAATTTACCCAATCTTGTTTTCAGTTTTCCTAATCATGTTACAGATGTAGATTTTCAGCGAAAAATGCAGGCTCGACCACAGGCAAAGCCAGGCCAGGTTGGTAGCTTAGCGGTTCAGCAATGGCATGGTATGTCAGAGACCAAGGTTCGAGTCTTGGTCGAGCCTGCAATTCTCGCTGAAAATCTTCATAGTACATCTCCTGTGTGTGTGCCTAGTTTAATGTTACGGATGATTGGAGCATTTTTACAAGTATGTATTGTAAAAAAAAATAAAGAATAACAAATTTAGCATCGAACTTGATTTCTTTTCTCATCTTTTTCGACTCATCATGATATTGCTGTCAGGTTGGTTCCTTCACTCCATCCAATGTCTCAGCTAATAAGGGTGCATTAGATGAGATTCTATATTCTTCTTATACGTTTACATAACCACTTTTTGTAGTTGAAAAACAATCCAAAACAGTTATTTTTAGTTGTAATATAATTAAGCCTTGTTTCCATATTTAAAAACACTAAGTTGCCTTGGTCAGCAACGTAGTGTTTTTATTTTTAGTGATTTTTATTTTAACTGTGACGTTTTGTTTTGGTGTCCCAGAACTTTTCAAGCTACATATATATATATATATATATATATATATATATATATATATATATATATATTCATTCATTCATTGTTTTCTGCCTAATTGGCAGGTTTTTCACTGCAATCTCCAGCTTTCCCTGTTCTCTGCCTTACGCTTCGTAATAGCATACGACCCAGTTAATTTAATATCATCCATAAGCTGATATCTCTTTCTTCCACGGACTTTTCTTCCTTCAACCATTCCCTCCAAGGCATCCCTTAGCAGGCAGTTTCTTCTTAGACAGTGTAGTAGTGGTATTGACTGTACTACCAGCGCCGGAAAGTATGAACCCCCCTCAAGCAGATTTGCTACACTTAAAACAAGCTCAACATGCCCATACGAGCTTTTTGCTCAAGTGTGGAACCCCGTCTAATCCAAGATTTTTGTAAAAATGCCCTCATGGATTCCATGAGAAAGTATGACCCCCCTCAGAAAGTATGAACCCCCTCAGATACCCATACCCATACACACCCACCTACACACACCTACACACACCCACACCCACCCACACATATTTACTTCCGGTCCACTTCCGGTCCACTTCCGGCCCACTTCCGGTCCACTTCCGGTTTACTTCCGGTCCACTTCCGGTCTACTTCCGGTCCACTTCCGGTTTACTTCCGGTTTAAGTTCAATTGGACACCAGGCTCATCTTGCATATCTAGTACTAAGACAATGCAATATCCAGAGACCTTCTAGAATTGCTCCGTGACTCTTTCATTTCTTACATCATAAACATATGATTTTTCACCTATGAGAATAACACTACAAATGGTGTCATCAGGTAAAGCCTCATGGAATTCACAGATAATTTTAATATTTGTCCTGTCATTCACCACAACTTGTTTCCTTTTTGAAGTGTTGATGACAAACATGGGTCTCTGTGTTTTGAATTCATCTGGTGTGTAATACATATCCGTATTGCCTGTAGTGACCCTTTTGAAAGCCGAAAAAGCCTCATATAATTTGAGGAAATCATCCTTGGAAATGTCTAAATTGTAATTTTCTCTAGGAAATACCTCATTTCTGACATTTTTAAGATATATGTTTTTGATGTTGCAGCTATCAAATTTACTTGAATTTTTTTCCTGATTATTGTGTCTTCCAGTCTGAAACAATACCACTACAAAATCCGGCATGTCATATTGTATGCTGGAGAATGAATTTGTAGCATCAAACTCATAATAGGTACCAGATGCGGGCTTCTGTACACATTGATATGTATAAAATTGCAGAGGAATGTGTGGATTTTTTAGGATATCAGCTTTGTATTTAAGAGCATAGCTGGCTTCATATTCAACAACAGGGATTCTTAACTCCATAGTCTGAATAATGCACTTGCCTGCATCAGGTAGGGTATTAGGCAGAGCTTCCCCTGTAGAGTTTATCGCACTGTACCTCATCAAAGCATTGTTATCATTGGCAGCTCTTCTAAATGTAATTCTTAAACCACCCTTCCACATAATTTCTTTGTAATCCGAGAAGAATCCTGGCAACAGGCGCATAGGGAACAGCACTGTGTGGTTTTTAGATAATATTTTATCACCAGCTTCAAATCCACCGATTCTGTAGTAAGAAGCCTCGGTTTTGGATAATTTTAGTGTGGCCAAAGCTGTGGAGGTAATGCCGGGATAATCCACTCTGTTTATAACAACACCATGCTTTCTGATCTCAATTTCAGAGAACAGATGCGGCACACAATTGTCCACCAATCTTATGTTTGAATTTGCCGGATAATCTGTTCCATCGAGCTTAACAACATCAAATTTGATGTATAGATCTGCTCTGTGGGGGTGTATAAAGCCGTCCCCTACATCAAGATCAACCTCAATTTCTGTGTTGGGTTGATTTAAATTTGCAAATGTCCTCCTGTTTGGGGGGAACGATTGTAGCTCATAACTCTCAATATTTTCCATTGTATGTATTTTTATTTAAATGTTAATCTCTATGATTGCAGTTGTTGTGGCTCCAGCAAAATCAACTAATTCTTCTTTTTCATTAGTGACCATCAATTCAATGTAATCTATTCTATTATGACACACAGGAAAATATAATGTTGGGGATGGATTGTAGATGATGGGCTCCATAAATTCAGAATTAGGTTTGAATGTTGCAATGATGCCTGTTTGTTTGTGAGTGCCTATGCCATTTGATTTGGTGATCATACCCTCGGCCACATTACAGTGAATATTCAGAGTCTCTATGGCTAAGAATTTAGGTATATTCATAGCAGTGTGTTTGATGGCTGGTTCAAGTTTTGTGTTGTTCTCAAATCCTAACAGCTCTCCTATAGTACCCAGATTCACTGTCTCTGTGGCAGACACAATCTCTACTCTGTGAGTGAAAGAATTTTGACTTAACACTACACCTCTGGGTAATTGAGCATTTAGAGTAGATAGATTATATTGCCCTGGAGTAATGACAATATTTTGATCACCTACTGCAATTTTGTTGTTGTGGTGAGTAATATTTGGGATCAGGTACATGCCGTAAAATGCTCTGAGAGCTATTGTTTTGGGATATACTATGTCATCATGCAATTTGAGTTTCAATATTGAATTTTGGCTGGTGAGATGGAATACCCCCATGATGTTTCAGATACCACAAGGCTTTTTGAAAATTTTCAATTGATGGTTTATTTATTTGAGACATATATCTGAGAACAGATAAACACAAATGTCCGCAATTAACATCTTTGAAGTTTTGAACACGGGCATTATTGTAATAAAGATTAGGTGATTTTAGATATTTTATTAAATTTTCAGGTGGAACACCTCCAAATGAATCAAACACAAATGCCTCATTGTTTAAATATTTAAGATAACAAATCCAGTGAGTGCCCTGATTTTTGTACTTATCCAAATTAACAATGCCACACTCTTTGTTGAGTGGTTGTTCCGGTAAAGAATCAGACATGTACACACCTCTAAAATGTTTGATGCCCAGTGGCTTGATTAAAGCTTCAATATCTTGGTTTGTAAGCGGCTCTTGTTTTTTTTAAACTTATTCATGGCTCTCTTAACACCTTTGCCTTTTTTCTCCATGGCCAGGTTATGGCGCCTCTGTTCATCTAATTCTGCCCTATTTTTCTTGGCATCTATTACTGTTTTTGCTATGGCAGCTGATCCCCCAGCCAAGCTCCCCACAGCCCCGAGAGCAGCTAAGATGGCCGGGATAGTAAATATGAATCCCCCCACATGTGATTTTTTTCTTGATTGCTGTAATTTTTTTAATTGGGGGGTACTAAGCAACAATTTCATACCATGGCCCTTTGCAAGACAAGAGCTTTTTTTCTTGCGCTGCTTTTTGGTTAAAAGACTGTCAATAGTTTTAAGAGATTTAAGACCTGCATAAGGTATTTGATACATAACACCCTTGGCCTTCATTGTAGGTTTATTATATACATATTCACAGCCCCCACCCCAGTTTTTGTTTGGTGCTCATAGCTATGGTGGTTCCCAATGCTGCTATTTTTTCACTCAAAGAAGCATCTTTGCTTACAAATCTACCAAATGCAGCCTCTTCTAATTTCTTGTCTGCAACATGTCTCTTGTCAAGATCAGAATGTGTGTTGTATGCTATGTCATGGTCTCTACAAGCAGCATCTAGGGGATTAACACCAGGATCCCCTCTGTTTAATCTATGGTCCAATTTTGTGCCTGGACCGCAATACTGATAGCCTGGAATGTGTAGTTCAAATGGCAGCTTGTTTATAATGTCATTAACCAGGCCCCGACCCTCAGAAATATTCCAAAATTTAGGTGGTAGAGTATTAATAATTTTTATGAGATATCCAATCCCCTTAGTGTCATTCACTATAAAATTAGACAATTTGGTGCTTATCATGTCCATAATTCCAACCTTTTCATTGTAAAAATTGTGGTTGCCAGCATTTTCCTCCCCAGCTATCACCAATAACCTATCTACAAGTTTCCTGACATCATCAACCCATACAAATTCTTTAGGCAGGGTGTTGTATTGTTTGATTCCACTGCCAGTCTTGATCTGTGACCATATGGGCTTCATTAAATTATTGTATTTTGCTCCACTGCTAGACTTGACTCTTTTTTGTGTGGGATCATTGTTCTGGTATAGAGCATCTGATTTTATTAATATTTCTTTGTAATAATCATAATCTTGATCTGTATAGCTGCCAGGCCTTTTCCTAGTCATCAGTTCCCACAATCCAGGTGTGCCGGGGTACTTAACAAAAGCACCTTTTTCTCCGAGACGAGATTCTGAATAAACAATCAGATCATCCCCCATAAAAGTTACTCTGAAATTGCCAATTCTATGTATGATGCTGCCATCAAGCTCTGTGTCAGCATATAAACCAAACACCTCATCTTTGTTGTCTTTAGGTGTGGTTAAATATTTTTGAGCAAGAAGACCCAATTCAATAGGATCCTGACTAGCTTCAATTCTTCGAGGAGCAACAGGACTAGGTGTATGAATGCTGGAAAGTGGGGTGAATGGATAATCTAATATGTTCCTTGCAGCTACAGGCACAAGCTCTGTGATCAAATTTTGATTTTGCTCTGTAACAGTTTTGATATTCTTACCTAAATTATTAATAGCATCAATTACAGGCTGTTCTGTTTGTTTGTGTTTTTCATAAATTCCACGGTTCTCTGATTTCCATCCCTTAAATCTTTTTACAAGATAATCTCTTAATTTAAGATCATCAATGATTGGCCTTTTCATGGTTATTTATATATGTCTCAACGTCTAGAAAATCGTTGATTTTATTTCTGTATTTGCCACTATTGGGTGTTCTTGTCATATCAATTGTGACAAACCCATAACTGTCCTGGTTCCAGCACCTACTGCAAAACTTGGAAAAATCATTGTAGCTCAAGTCCCCACCTACATATTCATCATGTATGTGTTTGAGGTTGGTATGGTCTTGATGAAACACACATATAAAATTGCTGTTGTCTCGGATCAGCTGTTTCGGTATTTTTGAAAAAGTCTGTGCCAGGTAGAAACAATCAATGTTTTTGTGCCGGCCCTGTGTAAAGAAATTTCTAACCTTGTTTTGATTATCCAGTATAATGTCATCAAACACAACAACTGAATTATCGAGACATTCATGAAGTGGCTTAACATCTGATTCAAAAGTGGCTATATCCAATCCATCATATAGCTTCATCAGCTGCTGATATTTTAATTGTTCCAAGCTCTTAGAGAAGATATACAAGTGCCTGTTTTTCCAGTCTAACCAGTTGGGTGCCAATAAAAAATTATCAACCATTAGTGTAGTTTTACCACAAGCAGATGGCCCAACAATAAGACACCTAATATTATCAGGCAGCAAGTTGCCATTTCTCTTATTTTGTTGTTCAGGTTCTGGCAGCCTCTTTATAACATCCCAGGTGTTCATATTATTATTTTGTCTGCATCGACCCAGCTGTGTTCTGGGAGTCCTAGCCATTTGACAAATAACTTGTTGCCTTTTCTGCGGATGATTTTTTCTATGAGATATGTGTCAGGCTGTTTAGTTTTGCTGAGCTCTTGTTCATAGAATCTGCCTTTGAGAATTTCTCCTCGGTGATCTTTTATTATATATGTGTTAAGGGTCCCAGGTTTAACTTGAACCACTGTAAATAATTCAGTGCTCCAGTTTCTTGTAAAGCCTCTTTTGAATAAGTGCTTATATTTGCTGATTCTTACTTGATCGCCCACCCTGTATTTGGCCCTTCTTGTTGTTGGCTGGTATCTAGGATAATAAACAGTCCTGATCAATTTTTGCTCATCAGATGAAGTTACTTCAGAGGGTTTCATGTTGATTGTGGAATGAACCGAGTTGTTATATTTATGTAGAAGTTCTGGAAGAATATTAAGCCATTTATAATTACCTTGAAGTGTAAATTGTTTATACATAAGATTTTTTAGGGTTTTGTTGAATCTCTCTACAATTGAGGCTTTGAGATCACTGTAACTCGAGTAATGTTTTATTGCCTGGCTTTTAATAAATTGTTGGAACACAGAATTATAAAATTCTTTGCCATTATCTGTTTGCAAATAGCGCGGTGATCTTCCACTCTGATTGATGATTGTCCTGAAGGCTTCTGTAACACATGCCCCAGTCTTGGATTTGAGTGGCACAGCCCAGGCAAATTTTGAAAATGTGTCTATTACAGTGAGAAGATACTTGTAGCCCTTGTTGATTTTGTCTAAGTTTTTCAACTGTCCACTTGACAACTCAATCAAGTCGCTCTGCCATAAATCATCTATGCCCTTTGTGACTACTGGGAGTCTCTTAAAATTATGTCTGGCTTGTCTGTGTAATTCATCAACAATAATTTGTCTAGACATAATATGTAAACAAGAATATTGCAACTATGGGGTGTTCAGCAGCTGAGACTGCAGGATTTTCTAAATATAATTTGTCTCCTATTTGTATATTAAATTCCAGAGAGCCATCATCTTCAACATAAGCTGTTTCTAATGTATCGGGGTCTGTAAAATCCTCTAACTCTACACTGGTGATTTTTGCTTTGTTCTCAGCATTTGTTATTGATAAGGTGGGGTAGTGGTGTGCCTGTGGTTGAAGCCAATATTTGATCTTGATTGGTCTCAGTGTGCCTCCAACAAAAAACTGGTAATAAAATTGTGCAGGGGACAGCATATATATTTTGCCACCTGGTGTAAATGGTGAATCATATTCTTTGTTGGGGATGCTGTACAATTCAAGAATTACTGTATGTTTTGGATTCTCGATTATGCCCGTTATTTCTTTTTCTGCTGTAAGCAATCTGCTTGTTACAGATTCAAGGTGCTCATTGATGGTCCTAACAACATCATCATGGCCTGGCTTTATTTTTATGTCCACAACAAGTTTCTTGTATTGTTGCACAATCTCTTGAAGCTGGGTGGCAAAAACAGACAGAGCATTTGCTTGATTGGATTCCATGGTCCCTAGCTGTTGCTTGATATTAGCTACAATTTGTTGCAAATTTTCAACAACTGCCAATTTTGAATTTTGAGCAGTAAGATCATGGACCTGTCTTCTGATATCCTCAAACAGGGCATGCAGTTCATTAATATGTTGATTGGTTGGTAGAGTGGCAACTGTCTGAGTAAGTTGTTTGATCTCTGCTTGGATATTCTTGATATCTTCTGATTTCAATATGCGATTCACTGCCCTCTTTATATTTTTAAGTTCCTGTGATGTAGGAAGATTTGATACAGTATTCTGCAAAGATTCAAGTGCCAATTTCACATTGTTTAATTCAGAAGCATCAGCCACATTTTGCATAGCATTTTGGAGCAGGGCTATATCTGCCTGAGAGGGTGTGGATTGTTGTAAAATTTCAAGTTTTGTTTGGATATCATCGATCAAGTGATGAAAATGAGATAGCTCAGATTCGGTGTTGAGGTTTTCAAGCTTTGTGATTTGTTCCTGGACACTGACAAGGGTATCTACAATTCCAGGCAATCGGGATTCTAGTACATTTGCCAAATCATTTTGCACTGCTGCTATTGTACCTTCAAGATGGGTTATGGTACTTTGAATTTTTCCAAAATCTTCATATGTTTCAAGTTGCAGCTTAATATTTGCTACACTCCGAGTTATTGCACTCAAAGCATCAGAAGATGGCAAGTTGTTCATAAAATTTTCAAGTGTCTCAATTTTTTCTTTAACCTCGGCTATGGCATTGTTCAAGGGGTGCAGATTAGGTATCTGGAGTGACTGAATCTGTTCTTTTAGAGTGGAAATTACTAGATCAAAATCTTCTTGTGATTTTATGCTTTTGACAATTGTTTGGAGCTGTGCCTGGACATTATTAATCTGTTCTTCCAATTGTTGTTTCAATTGCTCGGAGTTGTTAGCCTGGGTCTTAAATTTGGCTTGAAGAGCTGCTACAGCTTCTTCTAAACTTTGAAAATTATCCAATGTTGCCAGATCAGTATATTTTTGAAGCAACAATTTGAGTTCTGAGTCAATTTTAAGAAGAGGGTCCATGCATTGTGATTGCAAATTTGTAATTTCTAATTGAAGACTGGCATTGAGTGTAGTTTGTAAAGCTTGTAAATCACTTCTTAATTTCTTGACTCTGACATCAAGCATCAGAATCTCATCACTGTGATCTTCATGTCTTGTATGACCAAATATATCATTAGGCATTTTTTGTTTTAGTGGTTATTTATTATAGAGTATCTGATTCTTAATTCTATAAAAAAAGGTATAAGCTTGTCATATGACCCAGGGACCTCAATATATAAGCAGTCACCAGCAGAAACAGTATAAACAGTGCCAGAAATCATGTTTGAGTGCTTGATTCTATAAATATTTCTCCCTATTGAAATCTTGACATCACCCTCAGGGGTTGTAATAAATTGCAATTGACCACCTACAGGTAATTGGTAATGATTTAAATTATTGTTAAATATGTACAATGTTTTGCCTGTTTCATCATCATTATCTGTAAATATACTGTTCAGATGAATAATTAACAAGCCACTCAGTTTAGACAGCATATCAGAAGAGGGTTGTGGTGTTGACAGCTCCATAATAGCCTGTTTTTTGAACCCAAATAAGTTCATAGGCATGTTTATTTATTTCAAATCATGCTCTGTAATTGGGCATTGATTTCCATTTTTCAAATCACAATGCCCCCAAGGTAAAGTATGTATGCCACATGATAAAATGCATCTCTTATCATCATGTGGGTCCAGGGCCACTTTTCTTACAATATTTGAAGTCAACAAGTGATCCTCACTCTGAATTCTGGATTCTGATGTTTTGATTGTGCCACATGATTTGAGGCAATTTTCATAATCTTCAAATTGGAGGTCTTTTTCCACAGTTACTTTGCCAATGCCCTTGGCCTTTTTGGCAGCAACACCACTACATGTTTTAAAACTATACACCTTGGCACTTAACCCAGCAAATTCCACAATAACATCACCAAGTGTCTCATCTTTTAACTTGCCAGGCACCTTTTTGTTGTGGGGTTGAATTATTGTATGTTCACTGGTATCAAAGTATTGAAACAATTCAGGCTGTGACATATCTTGATAAACATCTTCTGTTTTAATGTCAAGAATAAAACTATCCGTGTCCATGTACATCAATTTTATATTATCACCATAAAAAGGTTTCAGCACATCATAATAGAGCTTTAACATATGTAATTTGGCCAATTCCAATATTGCAGCCCCTACATAAATAGGTTTATCAAACTTGATCTTTGTTTTCTTCATGTTGAAAAGTGCCATGTGTTCATCATAAATTCTTCTATAATTGAAATTAGGCTTTGCAACCAATTTTTTGCTCAGGCTGGGGTCAGTAATTATTTTAACATCGGTATGTTTTCTGACATTTTCAATTGTTTTGCCATACACTGAATTCACCATCAATTTAAACAAGCCCTTATCAAATTGGCTCTTTGCAGATGTTCGAAGCTCTGTGTTTGTATCAATGTATGGTTTCAACCATCTTGAGTGCCTGAACCTCAAAACTTTGCCAACTTTGGTCACTTGAACACCATGTTTCATCAGGAACTGGAGGTTTTTGTAATATATGACATAACCTTGTTTCGGCTCCAGAGTCATCATGAGCTTCTTCTGTTTAGAGCCAGGTGAGCACTGAACCTCGGGAATTGGGGGCAGATCAGAAAATGTATTGTGCAAATCATCAGGAATTGTCAGATCAGCCTCTAAGAAGAGGCCATAGTCACTGTCATCAAAGTCCTGAAGATCCTCAATATTGAAATTTTCAACCCACTCAAGCCCTGCATATGGCAGTTTTTGCATCATGGCATGACCATAGAGGCTGTTGGCATCTACATACGCTATATAATTTGATGGCCGTGCTGGATCATAATCAGGCATATATTTGTTATTTGCTCTGGCATATCTCTGGGAACATTGCACCATCCCCCCTCTTATACATTGTTCCATAAACAGATACTTATCTTGATCTGGGATCAGATCCAATTGCATGTTAGTGTTCAAAAACGTTGCAGCCCATGCTAGGCCCGGGGCACTGTAAAAATACATTGGGTCCAGTCTATAATTTCGCATGGAAGATTTTCTGAATGCCTGCAATATATCAGCTGAGAGGGTGACGTCAAGTTTTAAATATGCCATGTGATAATCACCAAATGTCTGGCATTTTAAATTGTTCCACATCAACTTGGCATGGTGATAATCTTCATCAGTAATTCCAGATCCTCTGATTCTGCTGTAAAACTCTTCTTGTGGTGGCAGGGAACACTCATCAAATTTAGAAAAATCTGTGACATAGTCATATGGATATACACCCTTCCGCCTAATTAATTTCAGGTCCTGATTTGGAAACATGGCACGTGTGATTTTGAATTGATCATCAGATAATTGAGTGGCCAGTGTAGCCAGGCTAGCAGATAAAATTCTGTAAGAATCAAGAAATCTTATGTGAATAGGAACACCATCAACTTTAATTATCTTGCTAATAGATATATATTTCTCATCATTTTCAGCTAAAATATTTAAATTCTCCTTGTCAAACCCCTCGTACCTGATCAGATGATGGAAATCATAATTGGATGCTCCATGGCAAAATATGGGGATAAATTTTGGTCTCTTGATCTGAATATTACAGCTTTTACACAGGGCCATTAAGAATTTACCATCTGTATGAGAATGGTGATGAACCTTGATATTTGTATCTGAGAATTCACAATCACATACCGGGCATTTTTCTGCATTGTTGAAATCTTCAATCTGTTCCTCTGTTAAAGGCAACATAGGCTTTGATATTAATAAGATGTTAGATGCTATGTCACGGCACTCAATTTCTATTCTATGTGCAAATATTTTGATGGCATTTGGTCCCACGTATGAATATTCTTTAATAACAACACCATCCCGTATAACTGTATAACAAAAGCTGGAAGGTTCATGTAGCTGGTATGGTGTACTTGAAGATTCATCAGGATCTGGATTGCAGAATGCAAAAGGTTTGAGGTTCGATTCAAAATCACAGACAATATATACTGGGTGTTCCAACAAGGCTTCAAACTTTTTGAATTTGCAATTTTCACTTAAATTAGGCATCACCATATGAACAGGTTTATGGTTGCCACAGTATTTCAGATGCTCAATTAACTTATTTTTAGCAATTTCTGCACTCTCTTCCCGAACCCCCTTCACCATTTTTTGACCATAAAATACAGATAAACATCTTCTGCACAACTTGAATATTGTATGAGTTTTGTCTAGTTGTGTTCTGACTAAAGCTTCAAGATTTTTTATCAGAGTATAATGATATGTGCCATCCCCTTCAATTAAGAGCAAATCAATCGGAATAGCAGATTCATCATCAAGTGTACTGATTCTGAGAGGTGCTATCGGGCAATTGCCAGTGGAACAAATAAATACATTAATAGATAATTGTTTACCATTGATATGCCTGGCCTTTTTTTCAAATTTATCAATATTCTGAACAGACATTGGATATTCTAAACCCTCCATTGCATCGTCAAAATCATGTTCATGCTGTTTGTAATAAGTTATTCGCTGAGGATCCTTTGAAACTGGATACAGAGCAGCTAAAATACACCACAAAAAGCATTTCTGGTCATTATTTTTTATATTGACCACGGCTTGTTTGTTTTTGATATTGGCAGGTAATGGCACATAAGTGGAACCTTTTAATGGGCTGAATTCAGAAATATTAACATATAACTTGTGTGGAGAGCCACATAGGCTCCATCCAGACTCTTTTGCCGCAAATTCAGAGTGTTTGATGTTCAGTTGATCCATCAAGCTGCTTATTATTGTGTCTGCATTTGAATTTGAATATACCGGTACAGTTTCTGTTATGTGGGGCTGTGTAAATTTTGTGCCATTTGGTTTCTTATATTGTGTAAACAATTTGAGGGACAGTTTATAAGAGCCATTTTGTGCATTTAGAATTGCCTGCACATTAGGATTTACATTGTTCAAAAAATTCTTAATGCCACATCTTGGCTCTGATTCAAACCGGTGATCTCTTAATTGGCCGTTAAAACTGCTACGGATGGGTTCATAGCGTGGCTGCTTTGCTGCTCTGGCATTAAGAGGTGCTTCATGCTTTCTTTTCAGACCAGATGTAGATGGTTGTGTTGATGATTGTGCAGAGCAAGTATCTTTATGTGTATATGTGAAGTATTGCATGCTGTATTTTCTATGGCATTTGGGGCAAATTTTTGTGGGAGTTCTGTATTTGTCCGGGTTACAAATTTTTTGGTGCTTGGCCCAATTGGGGCTGGATATATTCTTATTGCATTGATTACAATGTTTTTGATTCGGCATTTTTGTTGTTGTTTATTATATACAATTTCCTGGGTTTCAATTCAAAACTTTATACTGAATAAAAAATATCAGTTGGGTTCAGCACTGTGCTTTGTGTGTGTGTGTATGTGTGTATGTGTGTATACACTTAATATTTTTGGCTTTGGTATTTATACACAATTTCTTGGGATTCAAATCAAAACTCTATGCTGGATAAAAAATATCAGTTGGGTTCAGCACTGTGTATGTATGTATGTGTGTGTGTGTGTGTGTGTGTGTGTGTGTGTGTGTGTGTGTGTGTGTGTAGGTGTGTATGTGTGTGTGTATATGTGTGTTGATATTTTTGGCTTTGGTATTTATATACAATTTCTTGGGATTCAAATCAAAACTCTATGCTGGATAAAAATATCAGAAATAGGCCACAACTTGGCCACAAGTGGACCGGAAGTAGACCGGAAGTGGACCGGAAGTGGACCGGAAGTGGACCGGAAGTAAACCGGAAGTGGACCGGAAGTAGACCGGAAGTGGACCGGAAGTGGACCGGAAGTAAATATGTATGGGTGGGTGTGGGTGTGTGTAGGTGTGTGTAGGTGGGTGTGTATGGGTATGGGTATCTGAGGGGGTTCATACTTTCTGAGGGGGGTCATACTTTCTCATGGAATCCATGAGGGCTTTTTTACAAAAATCTTGGATTAGACGGGGTTCCACACTTGAGCAAAAAGCTCGTATGGGCATGTTGAGCCTGTTTTAAGTGTAGCAAATCTGCTTGAGGGGGGTTCATACTTTCCGGCGCTGGTAGTACAGTCAATACCACTACTCAGTGTCCTAACCAGTTTCTTTTCCTCTTCTTGATGGTCTCCAGTATAGATCTTTTTTCACCAACTCTTTTCAGTACGGCTTCGTTTCTTACCTTGTCCGTCCATTTTACACGCTCCATTTTTCGCCATGTCCACATTTCAAAAGCTTCGAGTCGTTTCTCTTCATTTCTTCTCAACGTCCAGGTTTCTGCACCATATAGTGCTACACTCCACACAAAACATTTCACTAATCTCTTCCTTAGACCTATGTCCATGGGTCCACAAAAAACATTTTTTCTTCTATTGAAAGCTTCTTTTGCTATTGCGATTCTCATTTTCACTTCTTGGTTGCAGCTCATGTCACTGCTTATAGTGCATCCGAGGTACTTGAAACTATCCACTTGCTGGATTCTTTCACTGTTTGCTATCACATTAATATATATATATAATAACACAACCTCACATGGCTGGTCACTCTACACTTCTAAGGAATGAATAGACTGGTCCTTATTTCCTCATTAAAGAGGAAGATCCAAGAACAGCATTGAGTGAGGATATGTTGAGATATGGACACATGATTAAGAATGTACAAATGAAGGAGAAGAGGGGAAAATGGAATAGAGAGAAATGTGGCAGAGACAAAGCACATATGCATAAACAGGGGAGAGAAAATTAAGAAAAACGAAGGAGAAATTTGAATGAAATGGGTGAAACTAATAAAAAAAGCATGTGGAAAGCAAGTTGGTTAAGTTTTCAGAGCCACCTTCAATTTTCTGCACAAAAATGTTAAACCAGTTAAAGAAGAAAGGGAAGGTCAGTGCCACCAGAAGGAGGAGGGAAGGGAAGACAAGAAGAGTATGTTACATGATTGGGGGAGGGAGAAACAGCCAGGTATGGTGCCTGAAAGGTGGAAAAAACAGTTTACCTAGGAGGAAATAAGGACACAAGTCATTCATACCTTAGAAATGTATAGTAACTAAAGTGGTTCCAGCAAGAGAACGGACTTGGAAATTCTATTTTTGTCTTTTCCATCGAAAGCCAAGGAGGGTCACATGAACAGCTGAACCAATCGGCTTGGTCCAGTTGCCATGGGGAGGGGGAGTTTTCGTGATATTCTGCGTTGCCAAATTTATCGTTTTGGCTCGTTTTTGAAACAGGTGGGTGGCACCCTCATCAAAGCCAGCACGGCGAAGCCTACTGGTTGCCGTCACGTCCGATTCCCTGCCTCTTCCTGAAATGCGAGCGAAGGGGGCTTGTTGTCAGGAAGAGGTGTCGTGTACAACTGGACAAAAATCAGGCGTGTAGCAACCGGTAGCAACCCCCTTGAACTGGAGGCAGAAAATCTGGGTTTCCTCAAGTCCATTCTCTTGCCGGAACCACTTTAGCCATGTGAGGTTGGGTTGTTGTATGTGTATCTTGGTGTAGCTTGAAAAAGTTCTGAGAAACCAGGACAAAATGTTGCAGATAAAATAAAAACCACTAAAAATAACTGTGTTAGATTATTTTGCATTAGACGAGATTCTTCTCAAGGAAAACGGTCAGGTGGTGTGAGATTGTTTTTTTTTACGTAAATTTCAAAATATATATTGGCTTTTCTGTTTGAAATTTAACTTAATGTACATCATTTTACTATAGTAAGCACTTGAGAAGTTCAATTACACTGCAGGAGCAAATGGGGAAAATATGTTTCTCTATATGTCGATTTAAGTACCCAATTTTTCGAGATTTACGTTCAGTTCTAGTCTTCCATCCATTGTCATAAAATAAACCCTGAACACAGAAACTGATTCATTCTCATTTATATTTATGCAGGGTTACCACTCTAGGATCATGATAAAATTGAAGTATAATTCCAAGTTTTCTAGGCGAACTTTCCAAAAATTCAATGGTACAAGCAGATGTTTTCTCTATTTATTCAACCTTACATATTACTGCCTCTTACCAACCACACACACACATACACAAATATATTAACAATATAGAGGGTCTGGGTGATTCCAGTGTATCCAAATATTCTAATTCAATTCAATTAAACGGTATATACGAGGCGCATCCAGAAAGTAAGTTACGAAAGTGGCCCAAGGTGGCACGAGTGGTCAGAGCAGGACACGCTTGCGCAGGAGTGGAGGAGGAACATGTAGCCATAACCTGGCGCAAGCGCAGTTGTGTGGAGTCGGTGGTGAGAGAATTGTAGTACGGGAAACATGGCTGCGCACATAGTCTCCCGCTGAGTGCGAGGTTAGGCCCGTAGCTAGAATTTATCTCCAGGGGGGCTCATGGGTTATCAGGGGGCTTTGTAAACCAAGTCCAGTTTTCAAAAGTTTGACAGTATTAAATGAAGGTAAATTAAGGGGGTGGCATTATATTATTATAAAACATAAAATATCATGCAAATACTACAGTTTTTTCTATATATTCTAAAACATCTGTTGATGTGTTAATTGACTGCTACTGACACCATCCCTTAATACACACTCTATACTATTTTTGATGATACAGGTATTTATACCATATATATTTATATCATATCACTTCAATCATAGTGCCTACCGTGCCCTGGCTGAAGCAATAAAACTCCTCTTCATTCCCAAAACTATGGATCTGCTGGTATTTGACGCAGCTGTGGAAGGAATGTGGATGATGATGTTAAAGTCCCAGATATTTGTCAAACGAGAGGCTGCAACAGGGGCAAGGAAGATCCCCTATGAATGAACTTTCTCAAGTCTAGAGAATCTTCTAAACACTTGCCGGTACTTAGATTTCTGCTCACACACAAGATGAATAAATGTAATACCTGCTGTTCATGTTCTGTGAAATTATCCTCGCGAACTTGTGAACAAAATAATATATGCTGTCTACATTTTCATTCTTCACCTCAAAGAAATTAGAATACAAAATAGTTTTACCTAATGTCAGAGGAGGCTGGCGGCAGTGCCCCTGCCTGGTTACGGGCCTGTGCGAGGTACGCATGGTAATCAGGTTTCTCCATGCTAAGAAGCTATCGGCATCAGAGATCCACCGGCAGTTGTGTGAAATGTATGGGCAGAATGACATTAGTGAAGGAATTGTCCGAAGATGGTGTAGAAAATGCACAGCAGGCCGCACCAATGTCCACGACGAATCCATCGTGCACACGTGAGAAACTGCAGTCGCTGGGTGACGATCTCATGCAGCATGGCTTGCTGCAAACTTTCCACCAATTCAGGCGTCACCATGCCTGCCGGGAGATCTCTGACACCAACAGCTTCTTAGCGTGAAGAAACCTGATTCACCACCTCCAACTTTTCAGTACAAGTTCTTGAACTGAATGGCATTCAAAGAAGATCCCTAATCGAGTCCTTACCTTCACCAATCCAAATAGTTGGCATGTCTCATTTGTCAACCCTGGTGGTATTTTCAATGTACACCATACTTTAACACAAGACAGCAAAAACACCACACGAAAGAACAGAATAACACACAATGATGGCCACAGTAAAGAAAACACGTATCCGCAACTCCCACGCTTCTAAATGCGCCCTCTTCCTCACCTAGTTTGCAGTGTTAAATACCCTCTATATTTTGGAGTTACTGACCACATGATGGACGTGTTCAAGTATTGGCTGGTGATTTTGTTGCTTATAAATACCATATGACCGGTAATCATTGACTAACTTCATAAGTTAATTTGTTCATTACTGTTAAGTTTCACACGTGGATAATCGTACCGAGTTAGGTGGTGCTACGGATGGAAAGAAAATTCTGTAAGTTAGCAACACTTGTGACCAGCATGGATGAGGTTTCCAAAACCCTTGCCAAAGATGAGACAGGCTGAGGACCGCTTGCGGTCTACCTTTTTTTTTCGTGAAGGAGGAATGACAGTGACCATGCAAGAACTGTAATTACAAGTCACTCGAAAAGTGGGGAGAAAGATGAACAGTCCTCTTCCTTCCAATGCAGATCAGCTGTGTCACATTGCCGAGCCTCATGAAGGGTGCAGACGCTTTAAGTTTGCAGCCAATATGACAGGAAATGAAAAGTCTGCATATGTAAATATGTTAAAGTAGATAAATTACATTCCAAGGTGTATAAAGGCATTGAAAAACTTGAACTTAAGATATGAAAATTGTTTTTTTAAAAAATTACGCAAGCGACACTTGCTCCACCTTCCTTTACCGAATGCTTCTGCAAATTTCTCACCACTCTCAAACTATAAAATCCATTTATTTGTCTTACCGGGAGGATGAACTCCAACTGGATAGACTAGGGGATGACGATGTGAGGTCATCTCGGCGCAGGGATTCCTCCTTCCTGTTCCCATGTTCCTTGTAGTCTCTGCGAATAGAATATGGGTTAACACTCAAGCACAGGACATAGATAAATCAATATAAGTTAACATATATTGAAAAATCCTTTCACAGAATCATATCAAGGAAATCAACATGAATCTATATTGTGGTTTTATCTATCTACTGTATTACAGTTTGGGGTGGAGCAGCTCATGTACATACAAAAATAGTATTTACACTTTTAAAGTATGTGTAATTTGTTTAAGCAAGTGTAAAAGAGGGCTTCTTAAAATACTCTGGTTGCACACCCCTACAAGTAATTGTGCCAGCACCCATGCTTATGGGTCCCATGAACTGAAATATCGTTCAAGGTGGGTCCCGAACAGAAAAAGGTTGAGAACCACTGCCTTAGTGTTTGTAAATACCAGGTGGTTATAATTAAAGTGACGGTGTTCAGAGTGGTACAGCACGGGCTGTAATGAGAGTAGCAGTCTGAAACTTCGTAGATATGCTAGTGAAGCAATGCGCTCGCGAATTATGCAAAAAAAAGAAAATTAGTTCCACTCGCCACCAGGGTAAAAAATGGCGCTGTAAGCAGTCAAAACTTGGTATAGTTACAGGAAAAACACTATAAATCGCAGAAAACAATACTCTTTGTAATAAAATATCGCCACAATTTCACTATTCGAATTACATGAACATTACTAAAGGAAAAGGCAACAAGCGTCAAAAGGCAACAAGCGTCACCAACCACAACCAGGGAGCTCACACAATGGTTAGTCAATGTCACCGACTTTGACGTCAGAGTTACGGAAAATTCCACGTTTTGACTGCTTACAGCGCCATTTTTTACCCTGGTGGCGAGAATTGGAACTAATTTTCTTTTTTTGCATAATTCGCGAGCGCATTGCATCATTAGCATATCTACGAAGTTTCAGACTGCTACTCTCATTACAGCCCGTGCTTACCACTCTGAACACCGTCACTTTAATTATAACCACCTGCTAATATCACACATAAATTTAAGGAATGAGTGTGTCTGATTTTTAAAAAAAAATCATGCACATACTGTATATTTTTCTTAAGGGTATACATGTTTATCATTTGTTTTAAATATTAAAAATGTAATGTACAATTAATGTAAATTTGTGTATCACATATGTGCATTATGTAAATATCTCTGATGTTCTTATACTGTAATGTCTCTTATACTATATCTTATCTATATTTACAACCTTGGTGACAATGAAGTTCGACCAGAAAGGAATACGTGATTAAATGCGCAGAGGCATAGGCGGTGGAATGGGTGACCCGCAGAAGTGACGCATGTGTGTAAGAGGAGGCGTGTGAGCAGGCAAGAATCGTGATCCCAGCATGTTGCACCCAAGGTCACGTAAAGAACGAAAACGAGGAACTATACGCGTGACATTGAACTTCGACCAGGCATCAGACCAATACGGGAAAATTCCAGATAGTGGCGCATTCGACGGAAGCATGACGTCACGGACACGATAAGGGAGTCCGCCGTATATAAGCACGTGCTGTGCACCGAGGAACCGCAGTGCATCATCACCATGGCCAGGGGAAAACCTATTGACAACACCGTGAGGAGAAGAGTGGTGGAGTTGCAACGGGATGGACTCAGTGAACGGGAAATAGGGCGTCAACTGAACTTACCCAAGTCAACCGTCCACTGCATCATCAAACACCACCAAAATACGGGTACTACAGAGCCAGGTAAAGCCCCCGGTCGAAAACGCCTGCTGAGCGTGCGTGACCTACGGATATTTAGGCGCTATATCCAGACCAACAATCATGTTTCTGTGGCCGAATTACGACTGTGGACTCGAGAACGCTTTCACATTGAAGTGTCAACCAGAACCATTCGCCGTTACCTACAGCAATGCAGTTACCGAGTGTACAAGGCGAAACGTAAACTCTTCCTTTCCATGTTGAACAAAGGCAATCGACTACGGTGGGCACGAATGTACCGGGGATGGACATTTCGGCAGTGGAACATGTTTTGTGGACGGACGAATCCATTTTCAATGTTGTGTACGGGAAAATACGGAAAACAGTCATTTGTCGGAAGGAGGAACAGAATGAAGCAAAATGTTATGCACGTCGGGTACAGAAACCTGCGTCAGTGATGGTATGGGGATGCATGACGGCATCTGCGGTTGGCCCACTATACGTCTGTGAGGGAATTGTGAATGCACACGCCTATACACGCATACTGGAGCGGCATCTTCCCACAGTGCGAAGGCACCTGTTCCACAGGCAGCGTCTCATCTTTCAACATGACAATGCCAGGCCTCATACAGCGCGGCTGACAAGAGAATGGTTGACTCGCCATCACGTGCGAACTCTGCCATGGCCACCATCGAGTCCCGACCTCTCGCCCATTGAGAATGTGTGGCATGTTCTTAAGCGACGTGTGCAACAGAGGGGACCCGCCTGCCTGCAGGAGGAATGGCACCGCATCGATGTGGAATACCTTGAACGACTCGTCCGCAGCATGCCCCGACGCATTGCCACAGTTATTCGCCGACGGGGCGGCGTCACACCATGGTAAACAGGATCCCCTCTAACAGTGGTTGAACTTCAATGTCACGTGTAGATGGACGAAAATGTTTTATTTTGTGTGGACACCATACATTGCTGCGTTGCAGCGGAAATTTATGTTTTCCTTTGTTCCATGTAGCCTGCTGAATAAAATATGTTCAGCATATGCATGTGTTCTCCTTCTTTCACAACGCACTCCTATATTTGTGACTGGTCGAACTTCATTGTCACTAAGGTTGTACAGTGGGATCCATGAGTATTACCGTGCAAATTGTCCATGACTAATTTCATTAATTTTTATCTTACATCCTGTGTGTTTTTAAGCGATGGATTTTTATGTATGTTGGTGCAGAAGTTGTCAACAGCTTGTTTTGAGTTTTCTTTTAATTCTTGAAGCTCTTATTGGGTGAAATAAAGTGCACGAACATGGTGATGGACAATTTGCACGATAATACTCATGGATCCCACTGTACATGTATCTGACGATATCCAAACCTATGGAAAAATTGGTCAACGAATAAATAAAGATTATGAGTATGATCAATAGTCCTTACAGTGCAATATGCAAATGTGTTTCATTGTTTGAATATAATATGTATTTCTGCACCTTTTATTCTCCATCTGGATAAGCAGTTTGAACAATTGGTAGATAGGTAGAGCCATGCATATTAAGTTTTTGACGAAAACACAAAATGTGAAATAACACATTGTAATGTTAATTTTTCATGTTTGTGAAAGGTGTGAGGTGCATTTTCCTACCATGTTTTGTCACGAAATGATGTGAAATAAACTCTTAGAGTTTATTTACCGACGCGGCACTTTCTGAAGTCACAATTATCCTGTGAGTTATGCAATTCACGGAAAATTGATTATTTCTGCTGTAACTATTTGAGAAGCAAAAATGGACTTCTGTATACAGGAATAAACTTAATATTCTGCTAACAACATAAATGTGTTATTAGAAGGGATATGTTAATTTTGTGTAGTAAGTGGAGTTTTTAAATCATATTTTGAATTTTATTCACATTTTTAAAACCAAAATGTCATTTTATATACCGTGTCATTCTACAGAATGAAGGGATCTGAACCAGTTAACTGATGGGGTGATGTAAACTACTCATCATTCATCCTCTTGATGAGACCACTCGTCATTGACATGACGAGTTATTGCTTGGCATGCGAAAGGTACAAATAACACAAAGGAATTAAACTACTGAAAAGACAATGGCAACTCGTTGGATTTTGTGAACCGTTGAACCTGTATCATGGCTGGGTGTAGGATAATTACCTGTCTAACTGAAGTCTCTGAGCTGAATCGAAAATAGCGAAGTCCTCTGTAAGCTTCTCTCTAAGTGTTGACCAAAGCGTGCTTCCACTATCGACCTCCTGTCTTGCTGACCTCCTCTCTCTACCAACTCAATTCCCAAAGTCCAGTCACCTCCCAGCTTGTCTCACCTCTATATTCCCTGGCCATCGAGCTCTTCCTCGATGCCGAATCGCCGAATCGTGTTTATTATAATTGCTACCATGCAAACCGCTGACACCAAACCCAGAAGTGTTACCTGTTTCCTGAATGCTCAGGAGGTTTGCATGGCACAACACAATGCATTGTAAACATGCCTAAGAGGCTTGAGACAGCTGAGAAAAACAAGTGAATGCCCTGGTCAACATGAAGCGTTCAGAGAGACTTAATAAAATAAACATACAATCTTAGGGATTGATACGTTCGCGCCTCCTAGGAAAAATTTTCTCCTTTGAAAATTTAAAAGTCAAATCGCAAAGCTTGACATGACTCAGGTTCGCCAATTCCATATATTTTCTTAAAAAACCCAAATATACAAAAGAAATACACCATAACTGTCTGTTGTTTACTGCATCCTGAAGGAAAGAAATTTTTCATTCCCTAAACTTTATAATGAATAATACCCTTAATACTAACAAATTCGTATGTTTATACGATGTAAAAAACAATAATATATACTATTATAAGACTAGAAATCACAAAAGTTCATGTCGTTAAGCGAGAAAACTCTTAATGTATCACATGTGCGTGTACGTAATGTGTATTATGTATAATTGCTCATCAACCTGCTCCTAGTCAAGAGTCTGTGATGCCTCGCCACGCGGTAACGACTCTGTGTCTTCCGCGAGCCCAACGGCTGGAGCGTCTTGCAAGATGGAACGGAAATCACAATGTTTACTTATATTGCCCCTCGATATGGACTCTTCAAATAAATAGAAAAACCTTAAAAAGGTGCACAAGTAAGTACACGTAAGTAAGCATGTAAAACATTGTCACTTCTCACTGTTTTGTCCGTGTGAAAGCCTGATGATATCAAAGTGTAGTATGTTTTACGAACTGCGTAGCGCTGCACTCCTAACATCGCCAAATATATAAACTTGCATGGCTGTGTTGCACATTCCAATGTATTATTATACAATATTCAAGTGCATATAGTGAGTTACACTGAAAACTGTCGCTGGTAAAACTTAATTATAGCGTTCAATTTTCTTTTCTACGTTTAACTGTACACTGTATACACATCTATGGCGTGGTGAATACCTTTGTATGACTGCACACAAAATTAATAATCTTCCAAGTGACAAAACTATGTGCTTGAATTTAAATATCAAATAAATGTTCTGCGAACAAATGTGTCGCTTTCAATATTCCATGTTGGTGAGAAGAGGGAAAAAAAATAACAATAATACCTGCATGCGACAAACATATGCATAAAATATTGTCAGTAAAGCATGCTTTCTAAAATGTTCGAAAGTGCTGGAATTATGTTTTTATTGCTTGCATGTCCGTTTATTATTCAAAGTGCAAAATTTCATCTTAAAAAAAAATTATGCACTAATTGCACTGGTCAATTGACACCACTGGTGCTTGTCGCTTCCTTGTAGTATGATGTAAACTTGCATGCATATAAAACTAGTTCTTATGCATGACACAAAACTGAAAATGTATATAAGGACTATGGAAAAGTACTGTTTCCCATAATGCATGTTAAATGACCAAATAGATACACATGATAGGAGCTCACATGTGTATGTGTAGAAACACTGTAGCACAATTCTGTAATTATTGTTTGTGACCAGAACTGCTGGTTGTAGAATGTATGTTTTCTCTGCTTCTTCTTCTTTCTGGATTGCTTGTCGTCTTGACTGCATTGGGGCAATGTAAAAATGTGGTAAATTACCCGTAGAACTTGGGAGATGGGGAAAAATTGTTGTGCGAACTGCAAACAGTGTTGAGGGAAATTCTGTCTAGCTCCATCACTAGGTGTTGTTGATAATGTATAGTCCGCTATACTGGGAAATGTATGGTTGACTACATCCTTCCTGTAAAAGGTAGTCTCCGTGTAGTAATTAGAAATGTCTGCATGTCTC
The DNA here is from genome assembly GCF_977018435.1 of Lepisma saccharinum. Lineage (NCBI taxonomy): Eukaryota > Metazoa > Arthropoda > Insecta > Zygentoma > Lepismatidae > Lepisma > Lepisma saccharinum. The sequence goes on along the minus strand of NC_139257.1, from coordinate 43,139,224 downwards.
CCTCAAATTGGTGGTGACGAGTCTCTTCTTGAAATAGTACTTAAAATGTCTGCATGTCTCCCTCGTAGAATGGTAATCAGTCTTTCTGCCTGGTAATAATAGACTGCTTGCGGATGTCCGTCATGAAAAATGCCCATGGATGGTGTAGGCATTGCTTGTCCATGGTGCTCCGTATAGACAGGTTAGGTTAAAAGGAAAAATTATGACAAAGAAAGGAAATTGCAATAGGATGGGGATATATAATTCAAGTATGCATGTACACAAAACCAACTTATTTCCACTGCCTTTTCTTTAAAATCAAATTAAATTGTCTCATCAAAATAAAATAAATTAAATAAATAAATAAAATAATTGCCATAACTCTTTGAAAATAAATAAGGAAAATTTAAATAAAATATCCAACCGTAATTAAAATATTAATGTCCATGATTAATGTGTTGCCTTAACCTATTAATTATGACTGCGCTGCTCTGAATTAATCTGTTTCGCAAGCTGATGATGCTTATAAAAATAATATCCTAGGGTTGCGGTTAATAACACATTCCAAATAACAAAAACTAATATAGACATGGGCAAAGGGTTGAGAACTAATTCCTTAAATGAAATGTTCTTACTAATTGATTGATTAAGTTGCTTTAAAGCAAGTTCAAGCGAAGTCCATTGGGGAATAGTGAAATCAGATAAATTCGTGGGAATATTAGGTAATAACTCAATTTCCTGCATTTTGACTTGTTCGAAAGCTAAAATTCTTGTGTGTAAAATTTGTTGATCCACAATAATTTGCGAAAAATCCTGATAATTAAAAAATAAAGATTCCCCTTCGTTAAGCTAAATTGATCTGTGCGTATTCAAATTATTATTCAAATTCTGAATCACAATAAATTGACCTGAACCTGATATTAAAATACCATTGCGTGTTCTGATAAACTGAAATAATTTATTGTCAGTAATAGATTTCACTTCAAAATTACAAAATGTAAAATTAATAAACAAAGATAAGTGTTGCAAGCATGTTCTAAATGCTACTTCTGAGTTTCGTTGAAACTCCAGGTGGTAACAAATATAGCATCAGGGAATTAAAAAAGGTGAAATTCAAATTTGAAACACAATACGAATAATGAAAAACTTTCTCAATTTCAAATTTCCTTTAAACAAAAGAAATGTATCCACTCAAAACTTCTTGAGTCCGCCGTATACCTCAAATCACTTGGTCGTGTAAACAGACCCGCCGCGGAAAGGTATACTTGACTCATATAAGAATGGTGTGTCAATTCCTTAGGTATGTCCAAAAAAAATAGATAGAGAATAGTTATGCTATATATTACAATATAAATACAAATTAATAATATTACCTACTGTACTAACATTAACATGAAGTTAATCAGTAAGAAGTAATGAATTTATTGCTGCATTGTCGAATAAGGTGCAAATTGGGTAAGTGAGCTAAATTTCCTAATAATAAATATTAATAATAATAATAAATTCTCAAGTTATAACATTTGTGGTAAACCACTCTGTTTAAATTTGGAAAGGCTAACGATGCCGTGGCGACTTTTGCTGCACATGCCTGTGCCAATCACCGAGGCTTAGCCTGGCATGTTGCTAATAATCTTGATTACTCTAAGTGCATAAAGTGCTAAAATTGCCCTTTTGTAAAATTTCCCTGATTGTATCAAAATTTCGTTTATCTTTATCCTGATTTAAACCAAATGCACGTCGATTTCCCAAAAAACTTACTTACTATAAATATCTCTTATGAAAAACGGGAAAATTTTGCGAGAAAAACGCAAAAAAAATTCGTCTTGTTGTTCCTTTGTAAAATTATTAGTCGTGATTAGTCTGAAGTGCATAAATGCGACGTTTTACGGAAAAAATTATCTATATAGAACAAAATATCCCTAACATTGTTTACATGAACTTCTATCGTAAAAATCAAATTCTAATGGCTATATGCGTAACTAAACTGATCCCCTAAAATTTTAATGGACGACCGCCACTAATGCGAAAAAATATGCAAAGCCTATGGTAAGTGTTTTCTGACTTCCAGCGTGTTCAAAGTACTCGGGAGAGCTTCAGTGCGGAGAAAGGAATTTGCAAATTCAGCTGCGATGTATTTCTGCTTATAGTTGCATTCCGACGTTGCTTGTACTTAACTGACTGAGTTCTCTACAGCGACAGGCGTGATCGGCGACTTCGGGGAAGTTCGGGTTCCGTTCGGGATAGCGAACGAAAAATCGTTGCTTTGGGCAACAAGCAAAGGTGCGGAGGAAGAAAATGCAACGCCATGATTCGCTGATCACCAGCATGACGCGTTAAAGTTTACAAAACTTTAAATTACTACGAACAAAGTCTAGTAAGCGCTGCGGGAGTTCGAAATAAAGTCAAGGTCTTTGAAATGACGTAATAAATGGGATGGAAAGAGAGAAAACTTCGTTGTGCTTGCGACAGCGTGTTTACTTGAACACTTCCGCGCTCGTAAAATAACAACAGTTGGGAAGCTGTTAGCAAACTAAATGACTAATAAACCTTGCATAAGGTACAATCAAACGTAAAAAATGAATTATACTTAAAATTTAAATCGTAATAAATATAAAAATCTAAGCGAACGTGAAGTCGTAAAAAATATGGTCTGTAAACGATACAACAGGTTCGGGAACCTGAAAATTTGGCTTACTTTCTGCTTTTAAAGTAACACTTGAAACTTTCTCGGCTTTTACTGGTGACTGATTCGCAAATGACTCTTTAACTTTTACAGCTGGCTGAACACAGGGTGAAATAGGCAATTCACTTTCCATTTTGCGACTGTTTTGAACAAAATTAGGACCCTTGCTTACGGCAAATTTCTGAACTCTATCTTTAACGGATAAAATATTCTTCGGCAAATCTATACTGTCGTCTTTTGTGACTAAACTATTTCTGGAGAAATCTTGAACTTCTTGTTGTACCCTGGGTTGAATAATAATGGACTGAGGCAGTGGAGGCGGCAGTGGTGGATTTATAGTTTTCAATGGTACCACTTCAACAATCGGTGCAACATCGTCGTAAATCTGATCAATGGACGGTGAATCATTAAGTTTGCTTAACGGTAATTCGTTGGTACACTCATGGTCAAAATAATAGATTTCTTGCGTTGACATTGAAAATAACATTATGAAAATTATAAAAATACTAATAATAAATGTTGTTAATAATAAAATTGTAATTATATTATAAGGATAGTCAAAGAACTTGTTCAACAGATAAATAAAATTAGAAGCTTTTACGTATGGAAGAAATCCGTTTAAAATAACTAAAATCGCAATGATTTTCATGTTGCTTAGGCAATCAAAACAAACAGTTCTTCAAAACTAATACGTACTATAAGCCTGCCTAGTTTAATTAGTAAATAGTTTAACTCAACTTTTAATTATTTCTGACTCTAGGCTCAAATTATCTGCGTAATTTATTTATTTAATATAATTTATTTATTCTCTAAATTTATTAGCACTGTTTCACTTATCTTATTTTAAATTTTACTGCAAACTTCTCTTATCTACTTTCAGGTGTTATCCTGACGTTTAAATACTTTGAAATCAATCGAACCGTACTAAGGTACAAGGTAAAGGAAAAATTGAGTCTGATTTACTCCTGACTACCTGAAATAAAATAATAATTATTATTTATGCGATCTTTAAATGCATTAAAATACTAACATCACTAAAACTTGAAGAATCTTTAATTCTCTCTACTCATTCTAAAATATGCTTAGCATATTATTGTGGCAAAGCTTTAAACTAAAACCGTTGTGGTTTACTCATTATCATTCTGCGATGGCAGAATGGATTTCCAGGATTATCGGTAGCTATCCAATATCCGAAGGAAAATACTTGTAACTGGAGCGCAATAAAATCTTGACGTCGACGTCTACATATTCATATAATATAAATATTCTCATAACTGGCGCTTAAAAATAAACTTTGCTAATATAATCATATACCTTCTTCTGAAGAGTAACTATAAAATTCTAGTGACGTATTCGCTGAGCGAGTATTATTACATACTGCAAAAACTTTTGTGCGTGAAGCACATTATTAAATAATAAGTCTGCTTTTAATCTTTCATATTATTAGTGCTATTTTATTATCAATTATTATTATGTCACGCGAGTGGATTTAAAATATTAGACCTGTTTCACTTTAATAAATGCCGTAACTTGGAGCAAACTTGCAATATTTATATTTAAGATTTTAACACAATCTGCATTTTAAAGTTTTTAACATTCGAAGCTACAACGTGCTAAGGATAAATGTTCAACTGTCAAACGAAACAATGTTTCGGACAGGAAAAAAAATATAAATATATACTAACAAAAAAAAATCTCGTTAATATGTGAGAAACGTCCACGCCGTGTGATGCTCTCCTAATTCTCTTCTAGTTATTCAAAATAAGTTGGCTGTGCCTAACTTTGCTTAAAGCATATAAGTATATGTATATCTGTGTACGGACTCATTCTCGTCACTACTGCTTACCTGTGAACGGACATCTCTCGTCACTGCAGCCTAATTATACATCTATTACTTCTCAACTAGAACTTTTAATTAATCGGGCGGTTTATACCCTAAATCACGGTACGCCACTCTAACTATATACGCTTGGCGTAATAGCGGACATAATTGTACAGCGTGTCGAGGAATATAATTAGCGTTTCGTTTCTTTACATATTAACATGAATTGAAAATTTTCAGGCAATGTATGCGTAAGTTAAGGTAACGTAAGGCAAGTGACTATCTCGTATAAACTTGACTATCTCCTTAATCTAAGCTCCCTTCATGAGGTGCTAGGAGACTTCAGTCATTAAGAATATAAATGAGTGGTCCTCGGGGCCTTATTCGTTCCCAAAACTATATATGTATAAAAATGTGATATCCTCGTTGCAAAAGTCTTAGCAGTCATAGTTCAAGCATTCTAAATCCTTTACAAGTTACGGTCAGTTTTAAACCAAATTTAAATTAAACTTTTTTTTAAAAAAATCAATTAATAATAATAACAAAAACAAAATATTGACTCAAACAAGCATACTCTGTGCTATGACTCATTAAAATGCACTATAGTGCCGATTGACTCTAACTCGGTGGCACTAATTTATTTTCCTCATTCATAAATAACTTTAAAATCCACTTTTAATCCACGTTGTTAATTAATTAAAATGTTAAAGATAAAATCGTTTACTGTTCACTGTAGCTTACTGCATCCTCATAACCAACGTTGTAATAATTTTCGTATTCAAGATTATGTAAAAAAAAAATTCTAAAATCACTGTCAATGCAAGAAATCTTGAAATCTAAATGCCTTTCCCTTATTCCTTATTTAAAATTCTGGATGGTAAAAAATTTCTCAGGTGGGAATTTGTCGTAACCATGGTACCGGGTTCGTGAGTGAACCACAGAGCTACCAGGAGCAGATTGATAGGGAATCGTCCACGGACGTCCCTGGGCCGGCCACATTTTTGATGAAATGGGCCTCCCTAAAATCCGACATGGAACCTTCCGCCACGCGGAATGCCGGGCGCTCCTGATACCAAAGCGCCAGTCCGACGCGGGTAACCGCGACGGAACTAGGGCGCAGGTTCCTCCGCATTTTACATTTCGCTGATTATCGACCCAAACTTGAAGTCGATAAATTTAATCAAATTCATCCTCATGTTAGACTAAACATCCATCATGGCATATATAAATTCTTCTCCCCCCCATTAATGCAAAAAACTTTAAGCCCTATGTATTTTCAAAATTAATTTTGGCAAGGACATGCTAACGAAACTAAATAAATGAGCAAAATTTTGGGGTGGGTAATGAACTAGCACTCCACTACGTGTCAAAATTTGGGGTGGGGTTGAATCCTAAACTGGTTAACAAACTTTTTTCTCATCGCATTTCCGAAAAAATGCATGAGAAGCCCTAGCAAATCCACCACGTGTCAAAATTTAGCTAGGGGGTTAAATTTAAACTGGTTAACATTAACTGCAATTCTTTTCATTTCCGAAAAATGAAAAGGCCTCAAGCACTCCACCACGTGTCAAAATTTAGGGTGGGGTTGAATTTAAACTGGTTAAAAATATCTTTTCATTTCTGAAAAAATGAAAAGACCCGCTAATCTCCACCACGTGTCATGCTATTTTCTCATCGCATTTCCGCAAAAATGGATGAAAGCCCTAAGCACCTTCATCCACGTGTCATTCTATAGAATGAAGGGATCTGAACCAGTTAACTGATGGGGTGATGTAAACTACTCATCATTCATCCTCTTGATGAGACCAATCGTCATTGACATGACGAGTTATTGCTTGGCATGCGAAAGGTACAAATAACACAAAGGAATTAAACTACTGAAAAGACAATGGCAACTCGTTGGATTTTGTGAACCGTTGAACCTGTATCATGGCTGGGTGTAGGATAATTACCTGTCTAACTGAAGTCTCTGAGCTGAATCGAAAATAGCGAAGTCCTCTGTAAGCTTCTCTCTAAGTGTTGACCAAAGCGTGCTTCCACTATCGACCTCCTGTCTTGCTGACCTCCTCTCTCTACCAACTCAATTCCCAAAGTCCAGTCACCTCCCAGCTTGTCTCACCTCTATATTCCCTGGCCATCGAGCTCTTCCTCGATGCCGAATCGCCGAATCGTGTTTATTATAATTGCTACCATGCAAACCGCTGACACCAAACCCAGAAGTGTTACCTGTTTCCTGAATGCTCAGGAGGTTTGCATGGCACAACACAATGCATTGTAAACATGCCTAAGAGGCTTGAGACAGCTGAGAAAAACAAGTGAATGCCCTGGTCAACATGAAGCGTTCAGAGAGACTTAATAAAATAAACATACAATCTTAGGGATTGATACGATACTGCTTTTTCACCGCTATAACAGCGACATTTTATTTTATTTACCGCTTTTGAACCTGAAATTGACTGTTTTTTTTACTGAAATTTTGCTTTTTTATTTACCAAAAATATGTGCCTCTAACGATAGGAAATGAAAAACTGGCACAGGGTGGCCAATGTAGGGCAACGACAAAATTCAAGTATAATTCCCAGTTTTCAAGGCAAACTTTCCAAAAAATCATTTCCCAAGCAGATGTTTTCTTTATTTAAACCTCACGTATTATCACCACCCACACACGTACCCAAAAATATATTATTAATATAAAAGGTCTGCGAGATTCCACTATATCTGAAAATTCTAATTCAATTCAATTAAAAGGTATTTTTATCTACAATATTTAATTTAAGGTGTAGAGTTTACATTTGCCATTTCATATTCTCAGACTCAAAATAAATCTAGAAAAACAAGTCACAAATGTTACGAGATATACTAATGTACGAAAAATTGTAAATTCTATAAGAATTTCACACTCAAATTTAAGCTAATCAACTTCAGGATACCTTGCAATAAATTTCCATCTGTCAGATAGTTCTGCGAAGGACACTAACAAAGTAAACGGACTGAGAGAATTATGTTTTATTTCCCACGCAGCTTTATTTTCCTTCCCAATAAAAACAAATGCTAAACTGTGAAAAACTAGCCTCAGGACATTTACAAATATGTATAAATTCAATGGGGTTTGGATTAATAAAAGTTGCAATTTTTCACAACTACGGAGAAAAATTCAAACAGAATTCACACACAATTACCGGAGCCAATAATTCATGCATAATTCCTGGAATTCAAGGAATTCCCGGTGAATAGCCACCCTGTGGCACAAAAATATGCAGATGTCATTCGAGGAAATAGAGGGAGGGAGGGAGGGAGATAGATAAAGGAACATGAAATGGGGAAAATAGCAAAATAAAGGACTAACTACTACAGAGCATTCCCTGACATTCACTACGAGACTCGGCGGCAATTGACCCGGCATCAGCGTTCGTCTTTCCCAGTGAACAGCTCTGCGACAATCGCTAGAGTCGGCTACAAAATTACAACTAACCTTGACTTCAGAAGGTGTTGAAAGTGATGTCCCTCTGCTGCAACACATTCCTGGCATCTCCGAAGGAAATTGACATTTACACGTGCAAGTTCGTCTACTGTAATTCTCCCGATTTCTTGTACAATACTCTTTTTTAACTCACGGATGATGTGCGGATTGTCTTTGTATACTTTATTTTTTAGATTTTCCCATTTTTCTTTCCACTTTTATTCAGAACTGACCCTGTTACTTTAAAATTTTTTACGAGGTTTAATATAGTGGTACTATGTGGAATGGGAACACCAGGAAATTTCGTTGCAAAACGCCATCGCACTTCTCCACAATTCCTCTTTCCGAAGTAACACTCGGCAAGATAAATCCTTTGTTGTCATGTAAACTTTTGTGGTGCCATATTAAGCCACAATCTTCAACACACGGACATGACACAACACAACTTCCGAGGGAGGATTATACTGGCGTCAGTGTGCAACGTCAACAGAAAGGAAAAGAGGCAGGGAGAGTGAAAAAACAGACTGTAGCGTGCGACTGCCGCAGACCCTGTTCACCGGGAAAGACAAGCGCTGACGCTGGGCCGCTTGCCGCCAAGTCTCATAGCGAATGTCAGGGAATGCTCTGTATAAGATGAAGAAGACTTAACCCCTTTATGAAAATCTTGAGCACGTTACTGGTTCTATTATAATGCTAAATTCACACATACGCAAGATCAAAACTAGGTCTAATGTAATAAAATAATATTATAACTATTACCTATTAGAATAAGGTCTCTATGAAAATCAATAATATAAAAATTTCAGAAATATTAGTGTTGTTTAGGATACGAAATGACTGCTTGTACGAAACAAAAGCGTAAACTCATAAAAGTAAATTAAATATATAGCACCTGAAACATTTTATTTACAGCCTACATTAGAATGTTTAGAAATAAGTTACAACTTTTAATAGTAGAAACAGATTCATCTTTTATCTTTAACAATATTCTCAAAACATTGCTATAATCACGGAACGGATTTATATGTCGTAAAAATGCACTAAATATGTAAATACATAATTAGTTGTTTTCACCAAAATATGGAGTTAAATATGGATTAAAATTTTTTAAATTTACCTTTTTATTAATATGAGACACTACAAGAGCTGCATAAAATACATTACGCTTACATTGACATTTACTGTAAAACAGCACAAAGTACTATTAACTTGAAAAGTTAACGAAAATTGGGGGCAGGTAAGTGCCCCCTTGCCCTACTTAGTTACGCCTATGCATTCAATGACATCTTGCTTTACTAACGAAAGATTTTTTTAAATTTTTTTTTTTTTGCCTTTTTATATTGGAAAAAACTGCAGGGCATGATATGATGCCAGGGGTCACAGGTTCGAATCACAGCCTGTGCATGCATCATACCATCACTCATCTTCATATTTTCAATTTGCCAAAAGTGGCAGAAAAGTAAAGTAAAATAAACCAAATCAATCAATCAATCAACTGTGTGTGCAATGGGGTTATTGGTCGATTTATTTCAATAAATAAATATGCAGGGTGATTCACGAAAAGCATGCAAAAAGGAAATAGTTGATGCACTGCTAAACTGCGAGATAGGGAACAAAGGAAGGCTAGACTCTACTTTACATCCTTATCTGCAGGGTGATTGCTTCTTTGTGTTCGCGGTGCGCGTTCGTAATGCGGCAGCCGGCATTTCTTCGGGTAAGTACCTTTTTCTTTTTACACTTTCTGTTCACGATAGCTCCACTAACCATTCACGGGGACGAGGTATGTCTATGAGGTTAGATTAGGTCTGTTAGGTTAGGTTCCATTAGCACTCATTTCACCCCTAAATATGTGCTTCATCATCGAAAAAATTCCTCAGTACGTTCAATTATGCATATCCGGACAACATCGGTTTTTCTCGATTTACTCCTCCAGGAAATTTTTCCTCGCTTTAGGATTTACGTTGTTGAATTCCTTATAAAATAACCTTTCCAACGATATATGACACATATTCCTTAGGAAAAGGACGTAAACTAGACTCTTACCCAAAGGAACGGATAAGCTAGTGTAACGAGATATGGGCTGAAACATGTGGAGTTGTAAAGCAAATTGTTGTCTATAAGAATGACAAGTGGCATGTATTGGCATGTAGTGACGGCACTGACGAACAGTGAGTAGCTATATTTATAGACACTGATTTACACACATGAGTTGCATGCTTGTACGTTCGTAAACCAGTGTCATATCGTTGACAAACCGGTGTTAACAACGTAGAATTAAGTTATCTCACAACAGTATTTAAAAATGACGGCCACCAAGCACAAAGAGACATCATGAGAATGGCATCGATATTCTGCCCCTCTTTCAAATACATCTGCTTGTGTATAATATCGCATGTGGCGACAACTCTGGTAAGTATTTCCATGTCCGTGTCCATAAACAAGTGATTTGAGATATCTACAGACAAAAAAATCAAGTGGATATAGGTCAGGTGTCCTCACAGGCCATGGAATATGGCCTTGCCTTCAAAGCCAACAAACAAGAAAGGTAATATCCAGATTATTGCAGACATCTACACTCTATCTGGGTAAGCTGGCTTCTCCCACTATAGGTTACCTATTTCCAAATGTTCAGTGGTACATCATCTATTTTCTGTTCCTTTCTTTCATGCTTTTACTGAATCACCCTGTATTCCACTAACCTGCTCCTTCAAATAAAATTTCACTTTAGGCCTGCTGAATACAATGTTAACCCCTTCCCTGTGGCGAAGTTGAAGGGATGTATGACCAAAACAATAAATGCAAAAACTAACTATAAAAATACTTGCAGAAAATTTAACCTAAGCAAAACAATCAATATAGAGTGACTGCCGCAAACCACATTAGGTAAGGTGAAAGGTAAGGTTCCCCTGCATACAGCAAATGTGCATATTCTCAATCTCGACCATTTTGGAGGTGATGTGATCAGCACCATGCTCCGGCTGCCTTTACCCTCCAGGGTTGTCCCCAGATACACATTGATTTTAGGCTGGGTGAGCCCCAGAGCAACTTTATGCAGGGACTAGGCTGGTAAAATTCCGACCTCAGAACACTCACCCCAGGAATCGAACCCGGGTCTCCCACATGGCAGTCAAACCCAACCAAGTAGACCACTGCGGCTCTAATTCCATTTTGCAAAAAAAAATATTCTTCAGGAACTCAGAAAGCATCAACAATTGATTTTTTGATTCCCAATAGCCCACATAGACTAATAATAGCATGAACAAGTGATGTCTCTAAAAATGACTTAATTTTTAAATACGGTCTATATGTAGATGCTCTGTAAAAAAGGCCCATTTTTAGAGAGAGTCTATGTATAGATCTGCCACAGGGAATGGGTTAATCCTAATTAGCAAATAATTCCTTGTAATAAAATGTAAATTATGTTCACACAAAGAAATGAAGAAACAACAGGAACTCACCTAAAACACCTCTTGCACCTGGTTGGCCATCGCACCTGGGGATGGAACCCAAGAGGGCACAGAGGGTCACCTTTTGGAGACGGGTACAGGTGATGCATCTCGTGACGATAGGCGGCGCCTCAACAGCCTGCAGGTTAAGAATATAACAGCATCACTTGGACTGTACATGAAGAAAAGCGTTATCTAAACCAACACAGCAATGGTAAAATGCAGAAATCTTGAACCTTTAACTTGGGAAATTGGACAATTAAAGCATATTGTCCACTGAGGTGTGGGGAAATACGACAACAGAACATCTGTTGTCTGCTCCTATTGAAATCAAATGGTGTAATGCCCACTACAGTGAAATGCACGGAACCGAAACATGGAATTTCCGTATCACAAGTCTCCGCGTCTCTTTGTTTAGCTCCGGCTTTGGAAAATGTTATGCGGTTTGGCACATGGCATCATGGTACATGGGCAACTACCCTCGGAAAGGCTCATGGAATTTTCCACTCAGAGTTTTGGGGTGTCGTGTTTCTGGCATCTCAGTGGGCGATAACCTTTACACATTAAACTAATGTGAAAATTCCCAAAACAAATAAAATGTGAATTTATATTTACACAAATCCTGCTTCTGCAAATACTTTCAAAATAAGAGGAAAATTGAATTAATTATAACAAAATGCCTATTAGGGAAGGTTACCATCACATGATAGCTTCCGCAGATGGGCCTTCAACGTATTTCTCCTTCGAAAGCACTTCTACAAGTGAGGACTTGTACAAATAAATATATAATTTCTAATACTGTATTTTGGACTATGAACCTTGTAATCCTGGAATTTCAGGAAGGAAGAAAAGAAGTGGGATTTCGGAAGTCTCCATAAGTGCATGTGAATTCTCCAAACCTTTGTTAACCGTTCATTGTTAATATAATAAGTGGTCCTCATAAACATTGTTTCTCATTCACTGTAGGAAACAATCAATTAGGATGGAATGTTGCTTAGTATTTAGTGGGAGAGGAAAAGTTTTAAGAAAAAAGTTACATTATTTTCATCAATTTAAAATAAAGAAAACACTAAAGAAATTGCAATGGCTCTCATGTCATTCCTTGCAGTAGCACAGCAATTATGTTCTAAACATGTTCACCGAAGCTGTATCTAACTGCCCAGCCTGCAAACTACAGCAGTGCAAGGTGTCTGAACTTGCCACAAGCCTGCTTGCTGTGTCAACCAGCAAATCAGCAGGTAAGGTTGCTCATGGTGTATGTCCCATGCGAGAATGCTCAGGTTTGTGAAGGGGAGTTTATCCAAGAAATCGACCCTGAAGAAGATACCATCATTCCTGTGCATGATGAGTCACATCCACAGTGCGAACAGCCTGTGTTTGTCCTGGCGAACCTCCTGTTGAGGGAAGAGAGTGCAGTGGTTACCTCAAATAAGGAGCTGAAGAATAAGTCGCTAAGCAAAAGTCAGACTCAGTTTCCAGTCTAGCAAATGTTCTTAGAGATTCTGCGAATTCCACCGCATCATCAGCATCGTCATACAGGGCCCGGCAACTAAACCTGACTGTTTTTAATTACAAATAAAAACAAAGGCCTTTCATGCAACGAAGTCAATTTAATATATGTAGTACTGCATCTCTAACCATTTTAGGAAAATAACATGAGAGGCAGTTTCATGCTGTTCCTTGACAAGAACAGTTCATTTTTTGAATGAGACCTAGAACTCATTGAATGTTCTCAGGATTTCGAACGTTACGATGTCCACCAGGTGTTCCTTTCATTGCTGATGCAGTCTCCTTCAAGTTCCTTACCCACTATGTCTGGAGCAAGGGTGCGCATAGCATCAAAGGGGAGGAAATAGTGGGCAGAGCGCCGCAGTACATGCTGCTGTGAAGGCTGGCAACTGCAGTCGCTTACCCCCTCCAGGCAATCCATTTCTCTCTCCGGTGTTCATTGGTGGAGCCATCTCGCGTTACTACTTGTGCCGAGACTTGTTTTCGTTTGCCTGCTCCAGAGATAGTTGGGACAGGGTATAAAGCAATACAAATTGAATGTTAATACATTACTACTAGGGGAAAATGTATTTCATTTTTAAAACATATATTTTTAAACAGCCCGAAAAACACCAATAAACCCCAGTTTTGCCCGGGTCTTATCAGGTTTTATCTGGAAAAACCCACCCGGGTTGGGTTTTTCAGAAAACCCCAGGCAAAATGTCAACCCTGACTCCAAGACACCCTTAGGAGTGGCGTGGGAAGGGCGGGTGACATGTAAAAATACTCTAAAACGACCGATATTAGTGTGGAATCAATAGTTTTCGGAGTCGCTAAGATGAATAGTGACACTCCAAATGACGTTCAACTACAAGACACCCCTGGTACCCCTAGGGGTGGTGGTGGGAAGGGAGACATATTAAAATAATCGAAAACGACTGATATTAGTGTGGAATTCATAGTTTTTGAGGTCGCTAAGATGAATAGTGACATTCCCAATGCCGTTCAACTCCAAGTTCATTTTACGCTATAGTTAGAATGCATTATTTTCCTGTCTAATAGGGTCTTTCTTTCCCCTTTGTGTGCCTGACGGCGACACGCTTGGCTGCCACCCTGGCGCCAACTCCCACCACATGGTGTGCGATATCTCCGCTATGAAGCCGCTAAAGTGCGCGTCAAATCTCCTGCATATGGTGATAGCCAATTGCAGTGCACTGCAGCGGTGCCATGTTGAAATCTCACACGGAAAAGAGACAGCGTGATTGAGCGAAACGCCTTGTCACGAAACTAGACAATGCCGCACGTCTGTGATTCGCTGGTGCTTTTCAGCCTTTCAAGGCCATATGCAGGAGATTTGATGCGCACTCTAGCTTCGAAATTACTTCAAGTTCTCAGAATTATAGTTACAATTACATTCAAAATAAGCACGTTAATTGTCACGGGGGGTGTTGGAAATGTTGTCCTTGTGCATCCACTCGTTTTTGGCACAGTTTTAGGAAATTTGTGGGCTGATACCGGAGATTTGTTTTAAATTTTATGCAATAATAGGCTAACGATTTGCCATAAAATGCCTTTTCTTGTTCCTTGGCCAGATAATGTAGGCGTTTATGTTTAAAAGTCGCCTCATGACATTTCTGAGTGGTATTCATTGACTGATTGATTGAGTTTGTGTTTTATGTAGTACACTTTATGCAGGCCCGTAGCAGAGCCTGCTCTGCGCCCCCTGTGAAAAATACAGAACACATTCCTACCTGGAATTTTCACTAATCTTTACAATTATATCATGTGTTACTCTAGCAACATTACAAAGACACTTATTGATTTTGTGATTTATTAGGGTGTATGGGATTCCGTATAATGTCGTATCAGGATTGGGGAGGGGGGAAATTCCCTTCCAGATTAGACTTCGGGAAATGATTTCACAACTTTCATTATCTAGAACAGTTGTGACATTTTGAGTAGTATTGTATTAAAGGTGCTTAATGTGTTTGGATGTTTTTCTTGGATGTGTTGCTATGAACTTTCAATTGCTTAAATTTTTGTTTCCCAAGTCTATCTTTTGGTAATAGTGTGGTAGAGAGAGGGAGTGGATATTTGATTTTTTTTACTTTGCGTTGCTTTTCTGCCACTTCTAGCTAATCGCAACAATGAAGGATGACGTGAAATTGATGAAGAGACACTCGTAAACAGTGCCGAAACTACAGGGGGCATTGCCCCCTCCCCCTGACCTTGGACAGAAGTCCATTCTAGGGGAAGCAAACATTTAAGTAAAAAAAACAAGACTAGGAGAATCTAAGAATAGCAGGACAATTAATTGGATACTCGTGATGGAATTAGTTTTTGTGTTCCTTGCATTTTTCTACCAGACGGCCAAGGGCACTTGCAAGGGGCACAGAGGGGCAATTGCCCTCCCTTGATTTCAAATTTTATACAAATAAAAAAACATTTCGTAAAATTTTCTTGCTCGCTTCGCTCGCATTCTCTGCTCTTCTTATAGTGCAAGTTCAGAGCCATAGCTACGGGGCGGCAGGAGTTGGCCCTGGAAGCGAAACGATCTGTATGAAAAGAAATGTTAAAGAGAATGCCATGGTGCCCCGTGAAATTATTGCACCCTATTAAAACAATTTCTTTCTATGAAACTTAATATAAAATATTAATGATGACACTGTAATTCAAGAAGTCATTGATCAATCAGGGGATTCCTATTTGTTTGTCAGGTGTCAAAAAATGTATTTCAACTATAATATAATACAATTCACACAATAATTTGCAAAATGGTTAACGTAACCAGTAGGTAAACATTGTCTGTAGTGATGCCAGAGTCTCCCTTTTGAAAGAAACAGAGTCCGTAATGGACTAAGGGACCCATGTTTTAATGTTTTAGCAAGTACAAAAAAAAATGTATTAGCTACAAATTTTTACACAATTCATCAAAATGTAGGTAATATGTAACCATTATTATTTAATTAATTCTATTTTTCTTGCATAACACAACACAATGGTGTTGTTGGATTCTCATTAGATTCCTTTGTGCATAAAAATCTTGCATACTGGAAACTAGAGGAAATCATTATGAAGCATCATTTATAAAGGGCTCCCTTAATCAGTTCTGCAGAGAGGCCCAAAGTTATTGGTGCATATTAATCATCTATTAACATTATCGACCTGTAAATATCAAGTAGATACAGTCCCTATTAGCCTACCTAGGTATTTATGTTAAACTTCATATTCTTTGGCAATCTGGAAAGGTCATTATCGAAATATTGCTATTTGATGTTGCTCAAAGTTCTTTTGTTCGTTGCAGTTTCAAGATATCATCCCTTTTCTTTTACCTTCTCTTTTGGGGGAAGGGCAAGTGCCTCTGTGTACCCTGTTATATCTGCCAATGCGACACAATAAATTAAAAATTTGCCCCCTCTAGGATTGACTTCGCCCCCCCCCCCCCTACAAAGAATTCCTGGCTACAGGTCTGACTGTATGCACAGTAAAGCTAATCGGGACTGGACCTACAGTTTAAAGTTGGTTCCGAACCACTGTGCTTCCATGGGGTATGGAACCCCTTGGAAGGCGACGATGTTACCACTACACTATCGGGGAGGTACAAAAGTTGTAAAGGAGAGACTGTATTGGCGTCCCCTGAAATTATTTGCGCCTTATTAAATAAATATTGATTACAGCCTGCAAAAAAATTGGATCCAAAAATTTTCTTGCTCGTTTCGATTCGCTCGCAATATATCATTATTCTCTGTAATGCATTGAAAATTACCAGATCCACTATGTGCCTGAGTGAGTGGTATTCATGTTTCACAGGTATTGTGACTGTTTTCGTCACAAGTGCTTCTTTCGAAGATAACAGCTTTTTCAGTGCTTAATCCATGAAAATGATGAAAAATGTTCAGCACGTTTAGTTTGATTTGATTTCATTTATTTTACTTCGCTTTTTGTGCCACTTTTGGCTAATTTGCGAAGATTGAGATGACTGATATGATGAAATTGATGAATCGTATCGTACCCAAGGTATTGGGTAAGAAGTATAAAGTCTTAGCATAGCAGGAAGCAGAGAAAGGAATGCAGAATAAGCAATTAGGCAAACGTTAGGGGAGTGTCTCAGGAGGTGTGATCAGTTGGCGAGAATAGCAGAGAGAGTAAGGTCTGCGGATTGTGAGAGAAAAGCAAAGTGGAGAATGATTATTGGACGATGGTGTGTGATAGATTCGATGTCTGACAGGGAGGTCAGACAGTGACATTTGAGAGGACAAGTGTAGGAACAATCTTCATCTATTTGTAAGGCAAGTAATATCCTTTTCTTAACCAATCCATATCGGTTCAGTCATGGAGAGTATAAAACCCATATCTAATCTAAGTTAATTTCTGTCGCCATTCCTTTAAAAGTAACCTCTTGCATTTATCACATTTAGGCCAAGCGAGTGATAACCATCTGAGAGATGAATGAGAAATAACTACATCACCCAATTCAATCTAGAGGTTCTTGGTTCGATCCCAAACGCAGCATGGGAGTTGCGTTACGGAATGGACACTAACAAACATCCATGCCCAGGCCAGGAATCGAACCTGGGACCCCTGGCGTCGTAGGGCGATGTGCAGAACGATTAGTACCTATTTTGTATGTTGTTCTTATTTGCCTGCTTATTTTGCGAGTTTTTAGTGCCTATCAATTCTCATCCTGTTTATCAGCCCTTATTTAACCTCCCTTACATTTGAAATAGTGATGACCGTGGATGGTGTAAATAATATAGGGCACTGAAAAGTCTCATATAAAATTAGGTAACATATTGAAAACAGTTAGTAATTAAACTTGCGAGAATTCTTTCAGTCTATAATGACGAAAACTTTTCTTAATCGCAGAGACTTTATTTCTGCCCTTTGGGCGCTTGACGGCGGCCCGCTTCGCGGCCACCCAGGCGGCTACTCCCGTCAAATTGCGTGTGATAGCTCCGCTATGGAAGCCGTTCGAAATGACTTCAAGTTCTCAGAATTACAGTTACAAATATAATCAAAATAAGCACGTACCTTGTCACAGGGGATGTTGAAATGTTGTCTTCGTGCATCCACACGATTTTGACATGTTTTTTCGGAAATATCCATTTACACGCAACCGTTCATCTTCTGAAATTGCTACAGTTTCTCTCCTGATATTCTCCTTCAGTTCTTCAAATGTGTGAAGGTTTGTTGCATAGACTTTATTTTACAATATCCCCCATAGATAAACACTTTACTAACGCTAACCGATAAGTCAGGGTGACAAAAGAGGAACGGGAGAAGAAGCCACGTTAGTTTAGAGATTGAGCGCGAAACACTTACGCCCATGTAGCCATGCACACTGAATCGATTGATTTCGCTAAATTTGGCGGGAAACTAGGAAATGGCACAACATGCGATAAAAATGTGAGAGAATCATTGCAGAAATGCGAGATTGTTAAAGAAAGTTAAATTTAAACAAGGCTGCAAATCTGCAAACTTAGAAAGTACAACAATGGAACAAAAGCTCTCTCTCATTGATGAAAAAGGACAGATGAAGGAACACACTTCTTGTGATCAAAATGTGATAAAAGTACTGTAGGATAGTGGGTTATTTTAAAAGAAAATTAAATTTGGAAAAGGCTAGCTATCCCTTTTCATAACGAGTTCAACAATGAACGAAAGGTCACATTGTTGCAGGGAAAGGAGAGATAAAGTCACATTTTTTATCAAAATGTGATAAAAGAATAGTGTTTTCAAATAAAATTAAATTTAGAAAAAAAGGCTAGATATCCTTATTCAAAATGATTTCAACAACGGAAGTAAGGTTCCATTGTTCCCTGTAAATGGAACCTTGCTTCGTTAGAGAAGAATATTAAACGTGGATCAATTACCCCAACACTAACATCCCGCATAATTCATTTACAGAAATTTAACAGACTCTCGTTCTCAATCTCTTCACAAAGTTTCGCACGGTATTTCTGTGTGGAACAGGCACACCTGGGAATTCTGTTGAAAATCGTTTACGAACATCCCTTCAAGAATTGAAGACTAAAATTGGTAAATGATGTAAGTCCCAAAATAATTCAAACACCGTTTTCCACACACCGTTTTCCACGATAAACTGTGAAATGTGCCATGCATTATAATGTGGTAAACGTGAAAAGTGGCTGGTAGCCCTCTAAGTAGTTCAAAGGGCGTGTAAAGAGGTCACTAGTGTGAACGTTCTTACGGGCTGATGTGCGGAACGATGCGATTTCCCAACACTTTCGCTTTTGGCACTTACAACGTTTACCACTTTTAGTCCTCAATTTGTAATCAGATACGAATCGTACATAAAACGTTTTGTTGTATTGATTGATTGAGTTGATGTGTAAAGTCCACTTTATGCACATTAAGGCTAATCGGGACTGGCCCTACAGCTTAAAGTGGGATACGAAACACGGGAATCGAACCCGGGGCCCCTTGATTACAAGGCGACGACGGTACCACTGCGCCAACGGGGAGGCCCTACGTTTTGTTGTAATGTGTGCGTATGTGCCATTATTAAAACTATAGAAAAACACAAATAACACTTGGAACACTATACGCTTAATAAACACTGTATAGAACAAGAGAAAATCGTAAAAACACTTGTAACACGTAACCATTTTAAAAATACGACTGAACTGAGATCGCAAAGTTACTGAAATGAAACGGGGTTAAGAAATAAATCCACAAGTTATGCTCAAAGCCATGTGTTTCAGTTGGCACTCTGGCGCCACGAGCTGTTAGGAAACTTAATGCCCTTTTAGCGTGTCTTGCTAAAAATTTCCTAAAAACATGACAAAAACGAGGGATGCACGAGGACATTTTCAACATCCCCCGTGACAATTAACGTGCTTATTTTGAATGTAATGTAACTACAATTCTGAGAACTTGAAGTAATTTCGAAGCTAGTGGCTTCCATAGCGGAGATGTCGCAAGCGATTTGACGGGAGTTGGCGTCCGGGAGGCTGCCAAGCGTGTCGCCATCAGGCGCACAAAGGGGAAATACCCGGGCAACCAAATAGTATAGGAAAGAACGATTTCATATTTTAAAAATTTTATTTATTTTATTTTGCGTTTTGTGCCTCTTGGCTAATTTGCGAAGATGGGGATGAGTGATGAAATGATTAAATTGATGAATGGACATTCACAAACAACCATGCCCGAGTGGGATTTGAACACGGGACCTTTGGCGTCGCAGCACGATGTGCTAACCACTCAGCCACAGGGTCCGGCTGTATAATGAATAAGGCAATGGATAATGTCTAATTAACATTGTATGCTATGCTGAGGGTTATCAATTCTGAAAGTTATAAAGTAAACCATTAAAGTACTTACCATAGTTTATTTCTTGAATCGGATTCCATGTTGTAAATACGCAGTATTGCCAGGTCGAACTTTTACTTCTTAACGTGGATATGTATGCGATTTTCCACGAGGAATAACTTTGTTGCTACGTTTCGTGTTTACGATCTTTATACATTTATTAAATTATTCAATTTTTTTTGCATATTCAAGTTTCTATTTTTGTAACTACAAATTATTTTCGTGATTTGAAGTTGTTCATCTGGAATTTGTATGGGAAATATAAGGTATTCGAACGAGCGACCAACTTCGTATTCTGACGTCACAAGTCAAATGCTTACGTTATTTATTAGATTAGATTTACTTTCCTCAGCGCAAATACATACCAAATGTATTATTTATGATAAGAGAACTAAACCTAACAAGCCTAACCCAACGAATTAGGCGTAACAATGAAGGCATTCCACGGTGACGTCAGAACACAAGGTTGCTATCTCGTTGTGCGATAAGAGAGACCCGTCAGGGGCCCCGGGTTCGAATCCCGGCATGGGAATGGATGTTTGTGATGCGAGTGTCCATTCATCAATTTCACCATGTCATCACTCATCCTCATTTTCGCAAATTAGACAAAAGTGGCACAAAAAGCAAAGTAAAATAAAGGAAATCAAACAGCTGCATACTGGATGTTTACATTTCGTTCGTGTTCGGTACGGGAGATGGCGCTACTTCCGTTTTGAATTGATTGATTTGTTTTATTTTACTTCGCCCTTGTGTAGCTCATGGCTAATTGCGAAGGTGGGGATGAGTGATGATATGATGAAATTGATGAGTAGACACTCACAAACATTCGTGCCCAGGCCAGGATTCGAACCCGGGACCCTTGGCGTCGTAGAGCGATATGCTAACCACTCCGTCACGGGGGCCGCCTCCCGGTTAAGAAAAAATAACACCTATATGTCAAAGGTGTAAGGGTGATGTCTTACAGAAAATGCAACAATCATTGCGTGGTTGTTGGTTGCAATATGAGGTCGGAAACGAAAAACATTCACAAGTATCTATGTATCGTTTTCAGACAGACCAGATACGGAAAAATCAGTGCATTTAGGCAGTTGCTACGCCCCTTGTGGGTACGTACTTACATGTTATTTATACCACGGCTACAGATATATCTTAATCTCAGGGGGATAGGTTCTTTGTTTGAGAATTTCAAATAAGAAAGCATTTTATAGCCAAGAGGATATAGTTAAATGCGGATCTATATTCTGAGAACTATACAAAATACAGAGAAAAATATATAGCGACATTGAAATATATCGAAAATTTACATCGGTTACATTCTTCTTGAAAGGAAATCTTCTTCTTTCTCTTCGTAATTATGGAAAGGCTTCTTCTTCTTTTCTCTCTTGATTATAGAATAGGCTTCTTCTTCTTTGATTATGGAAAAGGCTTCTTCTTCTTTTCTTCTTTTGATTATTGAAATAAGCTTCTTCTTCTTTAATTATGGAAAAGGCTTCTTCTTCTTCTTTTGATTATAGAAATAAGCTTCTTCTTCTTTGATTATGGAAAAGACTTATTTTATTATTTCTTCTATATATAAGAAATCTAGTTGCGTCGTCTCGCTTCCTTTTCTTTATGCCCTATATATGTTTTCTTTCCCTTTCCCCGTTTCTTTGGCAAACGATACAAGCTATATTTATATAAAGGAGTAGGGTCGACTAAACTGACACTAGCGCCACCTCCTATGTAACGACCAAAGGGGAATAACCAGGATCGCTAATAACAAGCGCTGCCAATGGCCCAGTGCGACTAAAAAAGAAGCGCAACCGTAAAGTGCTTCGGGGCGTCTAATTGACCACAGCGCCACCGGGGAACGGACAAATGCAAAAGCTGACGATGTTCTTCTCGTCAGAGAAATCAAAAAGAAATTGAGATGAGATACATTTCTGAATTCATTTGCTCACTTAATAACTTTCCTAAACGTTTCATATATGAGCATGTTCTTAATTATCTTAATTTGCTATCTACAACATTTTATTCACACCTTTTATAATTTTTATACTCTTCCTTTATATATATTTTATTTACTATAATATATATAATTGCTCCCTTCCGCTCCTAACAGTTGGGCTGAAAAGTTCGTAGGCTGACTCATAGATGGCGTTACTAGAATTAAATCCATGTGATTTTTACTTAGTACTAACCTTCAAAAGATACGTGTATAAATTTCACAGCTGCCGGATAATTAGTTCGTGAGATATAGCATTGTGAGTGAAGCAGCTTTTGTTATTGTGAAAAAATGGATAAAAAAGAATTTCGTGTGTTAATAAAGCATTGCTTTTTGGCGAAAAAAATACTGTTGAAGCCAAGGCTTGGCTTGATAAACATTATTCGGACTCTGCACCAGGAAAATCAACCGTTGAGAAGTGGTTTGCTAAATTTAAACGAGGCGAAATGAGCATCGAAGACGATGCACGCAGTGGACGCCCCAAAGAGGCTGTTACCGACGAAAACATAAAAAAAGTCCACAAAATAATTTTAAATGATCGTAAAGTGAAGTTGATCGAGATAGCTGAGACTTTAAAAATATCAAAGGAACGTGTTGGACATATTGTGCATGAATATTTGAACATGCGAAAGCTGTGTGCAAAATGGGTGCCGCGCGTGCTCACAATCGATCAAAAGCAACAACGTTTTGATGATTCGGAGCAATGTTTAGCGATATTCAACCGTAATAAAATTGCTTCCCCATCCACCATATTCTCCAGATCTGGCCCCCAGTGACTTTTTCCTGTTTGCAGACCTTAAAAGAATGCTCGCTGGAAAGAAATTTAGCACTGATGAAGAGGTAATCGCCGAAACTGAGGCCTATTTTGAGGCTAAAGAGAAATCGTACTATAAAAATGGCATCGAAAAATTGTATGACCGCTATAATCGTTGTATCGCCCTCGAAGGCAACTATATTGAATAATAAAATCGAATTTTGTCAAAAAATATTTTTTACTATGTTAGCCTACGAACTTTTCAGCCCAACTGTTAGTTTGTACAATGAGCTCTGCTCGTCTTTATATGGCGTGCTGCCATCTATCGTCGATTCCGAGAAACCATTCCTCCATGTAACTTCCATTGTGTCATCGAAACTGGCACGTGACACAGTGAAGCGAAAATACTGCGAACCAACACGAGGGAGTAGGGTCTAGAGTCGGTACTTCATCGCCGGTAAATAAACCCAATGAAATATTTTGTGTGTTTTAAAATTATAATTGTCTAACGCACATATGTTCTCATAACAAATTAAAAACCATTTACAACCATGCATGTTATTAGTGGTAGAAAAAAGGGTTGTTAAAGGTCCAGGAATTTTAAATAAATTCATTCCTGTCCAGGAGAGAAAATCAGCAAGCGTAAATGGGTTCTGGACCGCAAAGAACCTTTTTATCTGTTAAGTATTTCAATTCGGTCCAGGAACCTTTTCTCCGGATCAGATTAAACAGGGTCCAAGTTCCGCATTGAAATGAAACAATAGGCAACTAGGACCGAATTTAAATTGTGCGAGAAAGAATGTTCCGGTCCTGTAACGGAACCCAATAGAATCCATTAGAATCAAGGAAGTATTTAGGGAAGGCGGTCTGGATTCCCGAAACACTCACTAAGTACTAAAATTAAATAATGAAAATAAAAAAATTAAATAATGAAAATAGGACTAGTTTAATCGATAGGAATTTATTTCAGTCGAACTAATTGGAAGGCAAGGATTATATTGGGATCATACGATTTTGAATGACAGTACCAAGGAATATTTATGCACGACTTGTGCTGTCAACAGTGATGTGCATCTACGCGTAAAAACGATAGTCTGCATTCTACACGTTGTAATGATGCGATCATTACTGGATCCTTTTTATGTTATAAATTGTGTATGGCTATGTATTCCTGTACTTTTGGGTTCTTGGCCGTTGGGGAGCGGTAAGTTTCCAGTAACGGTTTAGGTCATTAGCGGGGCCTATAAATAGGAAGGGCAGAGGAGCAGTCGGCCTCAGATGTTTGGCGGAGTACAGCAATGTAAGAGGTATCTTTTTCTCTGAGGGGAGCGCCTGGGCGAGCTTTCTTTCCTTATTATGTGAACCGACGGCGGGGATGTTAACTTTCTTTCTTTTAATACACACATTTGCTCTTTTCACATTATTCCAATAGTTTATTTCATGTGGGAAACCGGGTACACAACACACATACCTTCAGCCACCTTTTTTGGTACTGAGGGTTATATTTTTTTTTACTCGTGGAGCCAGTGGCTACGCGAGTCTACATACTCTCTTCGGGAAGGGGGTACAGGGCACACCGGAATGTAATTTTGTGAATAACGGCCAAGAATTAACTTCTGTAAATATATTATGAATAAACCTATATATATCTAAAAGGAAATGGGCGTTAAGTTGTAATTTGAAGAGGTACGTGTCTATTGCCTAAACTAGCATCCACAGAACTTCAGGTACTGCAAGTTTTGAACCTCGGGACAAGGATTCAAAAATGTATGGTTGTGTATATTGTGTACGTTGCTGAGAATCGGCTTAAAAGCACAAAATATACCGTTACATACTGGGGGCTCATAGTCGGGATATTTTTTGTGAGAAGTACTGAAGGCATATGTTATTGCGAAGTGGAAAGAAAGTAACAGAAGACAAAATGGCAATTCAAATAGACAGGGAGCTCATTAGCAAGTTGCTAGGCAATGCGAACTTGGAGTGAAGGCCCGAGGAAGATATTGTTGGGGAACTTGAGAGACTTTCTCTAAATGTTACACAAGGAACTTCGATAAGGACCGGCGAGGAAAAAATGAGCAAAATCTTGGAAAAAAGCAACATTAACATTCCGATCTTTAAGGGAAACGTCGGCGATGTAAGTCCACACGATTATTTGTATGAATTACGCAATTATCAGGAAATCATGGAAATTGGGGATACTTTTCTCTTAGATAGAATCTTGCCGCTTTCGTTGAAGGAAATCGCTGCAGATTGGTTCAGATTTTCGAGACCTTTCGGCACTTTTAGGGAATTCGAGAAGGCTTTTCTTGAGGAATTCTTTAGTGTCGATTATGATTCGGAAATAGCAAGGATAATTCAGAACAATTACCAGTCACCAGACCAGTCTCTTCTTGCATTTATTCGACACACCAGGAAGCTTTTTCCAATGAGGGAGAAACGGGGGACAGAAGACGAGGTCATCCAGCATGTTTTGAAATTTTCCCATCCTAAATTCAGAACACACTTGTACAACAGAACATTCGCAACGATCAAAGATTTGGAAATCCATTCTATGGACATTCAAAAGAGATTGTATTCAGAAGCTCTGTACTATTGTCCTGAGCTAAGAGATAGCAGTTTACCACTAGCGTCAACTTCAGGGAGTGTCGCAAGGCAATTAGTAGCTGCGGGGGCAACAAACCCTTTCGGCCGCATGGGAACAGAAGTATTAATGAGTGCCATAAATCCGGGTCTTTTCAACCGCTTGAGCCTTTCCGGGAATATTGGAACCCCGTCGAGAGCAGAAGAACCGGCGAGGAGAAGAGGGTATGATGGTCAGCAGAAGGGCGCCACCTGTGCCGTCTCTAAAGATACCGTTAGACCAGAACAAATAACTCCGGTTCTTGCACACGTAGAAGGAAAGCAAAACAGGGGGAGGAATAGGGAAATACGTAACTGCAGAAATTTCACTTCTGGCGACAAAAAACCGTTAGTCACCTGTAAGGTTCAGGGAAAGGACTTCACGCTATATTTGGATTCTGGTGCGTCTGTGAGCACCGTGTCTGTTGAGATCGCAAGAGAACTGGAAAAACAAGGAAATAAGATTAACAATAAACGTATTAATATTTCTTTGG
The DNA here is from genome assembly GCF_977018435.1 of Lepisma saccharinum. Classification (NCBI taxonomy): domain Eukaryota; kingdom Metazoa; phylum Arthropoda; class Insecta; order Zygentoma; family Lepismatidae; genus Lepisma; species Lepisma saccharinum. The sequence continues at coordinate 43,113,163 of NC_139257.1, read as the reverse complement.
CAGTAGGCTCTGTACAATCATGTGGGGAAATGTATCTTACTGTACATTTGAATGGGATGAAATTTAAGCATAAATTCGTCGTTCTGCGCAATTGTTTCACGGGATTTATCGCAGGTCGTGGGTTCATAAGGAAGGCCGGCATATCGCTACATTTGAAGCAGGGAGGCTACAGTTTTGAGAACAGTAACGTCATTCATTTATTTTCTGCGGAGAAGAGGGAAGTGGGAAAGAGGCTTCCGTTCTCGCAGCAGGGGAGGACGTCGACTGTGGAAGCTGGAGCTGGGCTAACCGCGACGATGACTGCGACGATGGAAAGAAATGAAACTGTAGCTGAAGCAACCGCGACGATGGGAAATTGCAAACCACACCCCGAAACTGAGGACATGATTGACCGTGTGGAATGTTCGACTGACACTGTGCAGAAATCAGTTGCAGATTTCAGCGCTTTGTGTACTGAGGAAAGTGCGAAGCAAATGAGGAAGCAACAGAGGGAAAATTTGCTTCGGAGCACAAAACTGCCCATGGTTCGTCTCTCTGGAACTAAAGATATGGAAAATTCTTCATTGTTGCCATTCTCTGCCACTGAGGGAAATGAAGAATACAATTCTGAGGAGCCACGTAGGTTTCTGGACACAGCCTCCCTCATTTCCGAGCAAATGAAAGACAAGTTTCTTGCTGACGTAGCGAGGGCTACAAGGAATGAGGAGGTGGAAGGAACGAAGAAGTACAAGGAAAAGGTGAAGACCCAGGCCAAATCTTCGTACTTCGACAACGAGGGAATTCTTAGAAGAAATTTGCCTACGGAAAAGTACAAAGAGAAGGGAAAAGGGAAAATATGGGCACCTACTTCTCTACGTTCGCAAATTCTCGTGTCGTTGCATGATAATGCATTCGTTTGTCATCCTGGGAGATTGAAAACGTTAGCGAAGGTTAGGGAACAATACACTTGGATAGGCCTAACTAAAGACGTTATCCAGTATTGTAAGTCGTGCCAGCCATGCTGCGTATTAAAAGATGACAGGAATAAGCAAGATTTCATGTCAAGTAAGGAGGAAACGAAATTCAGGATAGAAGATGCCAAAAAGAAAGCTTGTGATAGGAAACGCCGCAAATGCACGTTTGAGGTGGGGGATAAAGCTTGGCTTAAGGAACATCCTATCTCTGGTAAGGCCCGCAGAGTAACCAGTAAATTCTCGGGGAAGTCCTCTGGATCACACGCAATTGTGGAGCAAACTTCGGCAAATACTTTCAAAATGAAACACAGCGGGGACGGAAGAATATTGAGAGCCAACAGTGACCAGTTGAAGCCTTATTCTTCGCCACCTGACTTTGCAAGGAAAGTAGCCGAACCCAATTCAGCAAAGAGAGCGCACGTAACTTCGGCAGGAGGAGCAAGACGAAGATATATCTCGGATGCGTTACAAGCTGAGAAACAGATTCTAGTCTAATTTCAAAGGGGGATTTTTGTAAATATTGTACATAGGGACTTATCTATCTTTTCTTTATTTTTTATCTTTCATTTATTTTCTCTCTCTGATACCTCACACACTACTCCTGCAAACGTTTCGTTCCGCAGTCAACAAAAGTAACGCAAAGTTAGTGCGTATTTTTTTACCGCGTATTTTCGTCGAGAAGCCGCAGTTCGGTGGTGAGAAACTGATGTAGAGCCATTTAGACCCATTCATGTGGAAGCCGGTCGAAGCGGTGTCTTCCGATCTCGGCAGGAGCGCAGAGCAGTGGCGTTGCCGGGAGTCGAACCAGCAGCCTTGGTGACTTGGATGGATTTCCAGGAGACTGTCCCTCATTGGTCCAGGAGGAAGGATGGAAGAGATGCTGAGTGGGTAAGAATCGACGTGTGTTAACCAGCTCCAGTGCTGAGGGAAGAACGCAGATCTCGAAGTACACTTGTGGACAAAATTAGAGTGAACATTGACTGTCAGTGTCGTGTGACCTAATGAAAGTGTGTTTGTAGTGAACAGAAACTGCGGACAAGTGTTTTGTGTATATTATTATTATTTTCTCTAGGTTACAGAACTTTGATTTTCCTCTCTTCAGGAAGGGGGGACTATGTAATGATGCGATCATTACTGGATCCTTTTTATGTTATAAATTGTGTATGGCTATGTATTCCTGTACTTTTGGGTTCTTGGCCGTTGGGGAGCGGTAAGTTTCCAGTAACGGTTTAGGTCATTAGCGGGGCCTATAAATAGGAAGGGCAGAGGAGCAGTCGGCCTCAGATGTTTGGCGGAGTACAGCAATGTAAGAGGTATCTTTTTCTCTGAGGGGAGCGCCTGGGCGAGCTTTCTTTCCTTATTATGTGAACCGACGGCGGGGATGTTAACTTTCTTTCTTTTAATACACACACTTGCTCTTTTCACATTATTCCAATAGTTTATGTCATGTGGGAAACCGGGTACACAACACACATACCTTCAGCCACCTTTTTTGGTACTGAGGGTTATATTTTTTTTTACTCGTGGAGCCAGTGGCTACGCGAGTCTACATACTCTCTTCGGGAAGGGGGTACAGGGCACACCGGAATGTAATTTTGTGAATAACGGCCAAGAATTAACTTCTGTAAATATATTATGAATAAACCTATATATATCTAAAAGGAAATGGGCGTTAAGTTGTAATTTGAAGAGGTACGTGTCTATTGCCTAAACTAGCATCCACAGAACTTCAGGTACTGCAAGTTTTGAACCTCGGGACAAGGATTCAAAAATGTATGGTTGTGTATATTGTGTACGTTGCTGAGAATCGGCTTAAAAGCACAAAATATACCGTTACAACGTAGACAATTTTATACACGTACATGGCGAAAGGTAATAACTTAGCAAAGGGCGCCGTGGAATTAAAAGAAAATTATACTGCGTATCAGTTGCTGATGTGTGAGGAGAACTTCTCATACTCTTTCCTCCAAATTCGAACAATTTCTCACCTAGGAAGAAACCTAATATAGGAAATATTCTTGTGTTTTATGGGGAAAAAGACCACTTTTGCCTCACGACTGCCATCTGTTGTTGTTTTTTGCATACTATTTATCTTCTTCCATAGTTGATGATTGAAGAGAAGAGAAATTTTGTTGTAAATAGGATTCTTTTCATTTCGTTAGGAACGAATATAGTTGAAAATGTCACTTTCCTTTCATGAAATCCTTGAAAATTAATTTTAATGCAATTTAGATTGTCTACGTAGCCTATGTAAACTACAATCAATGTAATCTACGCGGATTACGTGTAGACAACGCATGTAGACGTAAACTTAGTCTACGGCACATCCATGGGCGTCCGGAAGGGGGAGGGGCAAGGGGGGCCGTGCCACCCCTGGAAAATGAAAGTCAACCAAAAATTATGCATTTCACACATATAATTTCATTTTAGCCACAATAATATGTGTTAATTATTGCATGAACATCATAAATTCAAATTTAAGCAATGTTTTTTTTTTAGGGAAAACACTATTTTTGGAGAAAATGTGCCGTTTGCCCCCATGGAAAAAAATACCTTCCTTGCCCCTTCCTGGAAAAAATCCTGCGGACGTCCATGGGCACATCTCTGGCTGTCAATAAGCAAGACCTCTCGATGAGAAGAAAAGGTGAAAGCAAGCACCTTTAAATCCTTTCGGCGCAAGAAACCCTCAAGCTGATGTGCATCATCTCGTTAAATGGTGAGACGAAGAACAGAGCCGCTATTGAAGTCGACCGAAATAGACAGTCTCAGACTTTCCCACCTGGAGAGCCGTTTAGGTGGACGAACAGCAAGAGCCTTCCTGTGCTGTAACCTCACAACTGGCGACAGATTGATTTCTCTAAGCATAGGCGGAGTTCTAGAGGGGTCCGAGGGGGCCTGGCCCCCCAACTTAAACAAAGACAAATAAAATAACATGATTAAGTTCAGTTACTACATTTTTGTTATGAAACCATACAGCAAATCGGCAACATTTAGAGGAACTTAATATAAATGTTTTGATGGTAGGACAGTCATATAATGGAGCCAGCGTGATGTCTGGAGTTAAGAATGGTTTACATTCTATCATTAGGGAAAGTAATCCTTATGCAATGACGTTCATTGCTTGGCTCATAAAGTCAATTTAGTGCTTGTTGCAGCGTGCAAGGACAATGATTTAAGCTGCAACATTTTTAATGCCATCCAGTGTTTGTACCAATACTTTAGCTAGCCTGACACCCATGCTGAATTCAAAGAAGTGCAAAAAGAGCTGAATATAATTAGCCCTAGACCTCATGAACTCCATAAATTGAGCAACACTTGCTGGTTTTGCAGAGCTATTTCAGTTTTAAGTGTCAAGAGAAATTATCCTGCGCTTGCTGCTGTACTCACTGCGACAGCGTCTGATATAAGACATTCTAAAAAAAAAACCTGACGCCAAAGGCCTGCTTTCAGTTATAAAACCGTTGGACTTCATTGTATGTTTATCAGTATTTTCTGAATATCTCCCCCTTGACACGTCCTTTCCCATTGCACAAATATTTATTGTTATTAATTATCTTTTCTCTTGTGCAAATGTTTATTGTTTTTGTAATATTAATTACTGTAATTTACCTATCACTGATAATGTCAGGATAGTAACTAACCTGTATATAATTATCTTGTTAAGAGCTGTTGCCATGGGAATTACGAGTGTCTTTTGTCTTGACTTAGGAGTTCGGACTGGGATTTTGGAATAGAGTGATCAAGTTGAATTGTAAGAAGATTTATTTGTTTGAGTGACATGGATTATATGTTAGGAATATAAGTATTTAGTTTGCAAAGAAGTAAAATAGACTTCCTTTCTCTTAGTGCAAACTTAACTTTGATTTTTATTTAGTTTGAACAACGAAGAGATATATTACCCCATACCCTGAGAGGCATCACGTGTATGCTTTCGAGTCTTTCATGTGAACTTATTATTTGTTCTTTTAGTTAAATCATGTTCTTTTGACTAAAGAACATTTCAATATTTTGGCGCAACAACGCGGGGCCCGAAATCTGTTGTTTCGTTAGTGGTGTTCATT